>NC_133772.1:14085327-14125950 GCF_003597395.2 Chelonoidis abingdonii
AAAAAGAAACTGCTGAGCTTCAGTTCATCTGCAAATTTGACACTATCAGCTCAGGATTAAACAAAGATTGTGAATGGCTAGCCAACTACAAAAGCAATTTCTCCTCCCTTGTGTTCACACCTCAACTGCTAGAAGAGGGCCTCATCCTCCCTGATTGAACTAACCTCGTTATCTCTAACCTGATTCTTGCTTGCATATTTATATCTGCCTCTGGAAATTTCCACTACATGCATCCGATGAAGTGGGTATTCACCCATGAAAGCTCATGCTCCAATACGTCTGTTAGTCTATAAGGTGCCACAGGACTCTTTGCTGCTTTTAGTTAAGATAATGCTTCTCATAGCATTCCCACCACTGCCTTAACCCTCTTCCCCTTTAATCATCACAATAAAGAGTACCTCAGGGAGATCTCAGTGCCTTCCCTTCCCTAAAGTGGGTGGAATTCAGCAGTTAGCCCAACACTGCCCTTTTTCATCCTAAATTAGAGGAAATTTTACATCTTTTAAACCTTCTGATTCTTGCTCTCAGAAGTGCCTCAGGAAAATGGCCTTGATATACCACTGTGAGGTCTGCTAGTGCCCTACCAGCATCTTGTATCAATGGTGCCACAGAGAACACAATGAAAGTACATAGAAGTGTATAATAGGAATGCTGACATGGAGCACTGTGGGCACTATGAAACTATCAGTTTTTGTTAGGATGGATAAAGTATTGTTATATTCCCTGTGACTAAGGCCATCTCCCCAGCAGCAGAGTTAAGGTTGTGCGACGTGTATGGTCTACAAGAGGTTACCTTAACTGTGCATTTTCTTGTTCTCTAGGTGGGTCCAGGGCCGGTCCAACCATTTAAGTGACCTAGGCGGTTGCCTAGGGCACTAGGATTTGGCAGGGGGGCATTTTCTTCGGCAGTGACCACGGTGGCCGGATCTTCGGCCGCCCCAGTCGCTGCCGGCATTTAGGTGGAGGAAGCTAGGGCAGGGGAGCACGGGGAGGGCCGCCTGCAGCAAGCAAGGGGGAGGGGGCGGTATGCAAGAAAACTCCCCGCCCCAGCTCACCCTTGCTCCGCCTCTTCCCCAAGCACGCCATGGCTGTTTCACTTCTCTCGCCTCCCAGGCTTGCGGTGCCTAAGCTGATTGGCGCCGCAAGCCTGGGAGGCGGGAGAAGTGAAGCAGCAATGGCGTGCTCGGGGAGGAGGCGGAGCGGAGGTGATCTGGGGGGGGTGGGGGTGCCTCGGGGGGGAGGGGGGGGAGCTGCCACAGGGGGGCACTCAGGTAGGGGCTCGGGGACTGGGGAGGGCGCAAGGTGGAAGTTTCACCTAGGACACGAAACATCCTTGCACCGGCCCTGGGTGAGTCTGTGAGGAGTGCATCTGCTAGAAGGAGGCAGAAAGAGGGAAGGGACCCCAGAGTCCCTACCCCACCTCAGTGTAGGATGAAGGGGCTCTGAATGCTCCTCTGTAGCATAGGAGACTTGCAGAGGTGTGGAATCAGAAAATCCCGTGAAGATTAAAATAGCTTGAAAGAATAGCTCCGAGAGGTGTGAACCATCCCATTCATTGCAGTGGGTGTTCTCATCCTGCATCTCAACAATGGCATGCACTGAACCTGCTTATTCTCAGTTCCCTGGTCTCAGCGTGGTGTGACTGTGGCATATTTGGCACATGCTCCAAGAGAGGCCCCAGGTTCAGTGCTGTGTTCCTGTGCTATGCATCAAGAATGCCTGTTCTTAGTTCCCCCTCAACCCTCAGTTACATCTGTAACCCCGTACTGTGCAACAACTTTGTCAGTTTTCAGTCCACCCAACACTTAAGCCCACTAGTTTCTGTGATGTCCCTTCAATGGGACATCTCACAATGAGTAAAGTGAAGCAGGTGGATAAGTGTTTGCAGGATCAGGTCTGTATACTGTCACAGTTTTGGAATCCTCTGCAAGTTTATTATGTCTGAACGATGTACAAAAGTCTGAATTGAAAACACAGATTTTTTTTTTAAAGTTGCACATTTCTCCTAAAATACAGTAAAGGATCTGAAAAACAGTCAGCCTGCACAAAATATAGTATCACCCAAACACAAAAGCACTCATTTCAAAGTGGGAATTATTTGAAGAAAACCAGAAAATTGCTCACACATTTCTTCCCAACATGCATCAGACGTTCCCCATTATACCCTGCATACAACAAAATGTATGACTAATTTTCTGGTTTCCTTCAAATAGTTTCTGTCTTGAAAATGCTGCATCTTCTTGCTTGGTATGCCCGGGGCTCTGCTTTTCTTGTTTTCTAGCCAGATATCAGAAGACAGATGTATATTGAAAACAGCTTTAAAAAGGGATATTAAAAATTAATTTAGGCCCTGGTCCTGCAGTTGGATCCATTCAGATGAGCCAGCACAGCGTCTTATTGATGTAAATCCTCATTGACACAGGTCCACTTGCATGCATCCTATTGCAGGATTGAGGCCTTAGTGCTTCTTACAGGAGCTGAATTGACTACTCTGAAGTCCTCTGTTTATTAGAGTAAGGGGACAGCCATGACAGCATCAGGACATGCTTCCCACATGCTCATGCTGTACTCGCTCTGTCTGTTCTATTAGAAATGTTTATATAGATTTAAATGAAAATATTTTTGGTTTGGTTTAAACATCCCCCTGAAGTGTTTGCAAGACAATCACTGCAGCTCCGGACATGAGAACCTGTGAGTAATATTCACTATAAAGAAGGGGGGAAATAACACTCTTTATCAAAAACATGCATACACACATACATGAAATATTATTGTATACAGGATGGGACATGTAGCATTGCAGGGGAAGGCATTTGGAGACCTCTGGCAGGAGATCAGGCAATTAATCAAAATTGAGAAACAAAAAGCTATGTGACTGCACCCTTTGCAAGAGGCAAGTTCTCTATCCACTATCTGCGCTAAGTAAAATGCAAACTGGGTGAGAATTATTAAGTAGTTTTGTAAGGTTTGTTTTTAACAAAGGTTAAGAAGTCTTTGGTACACTTTGTAAAGTAAGAATCTAAAATGAGGCACTGTCCCTCCAAATAAGTGAGATTTTGGCAGGGCTGCCTAGCTCGAAGGGCTGAATTAACCCAATCAGGGCCCTAAAACACAAGCCACAACTCCTGAAGGTGTGTTCCAGGATGGGGCAGTTGATACCTCGTCAGGCTTGTATTGTTACCAGCTGTCTCCAGACTCAGACACGCGTTCACATTTCGCAGCTCCTCCCCCTACCCCTTTCCACGAGGGCAGGAAACTATTTGTTTAACGAACGCTAGGAAGCTGATGTCGTCCTGCCACTCCAGCAGTAGCCTGGCTCTCTGTGATGCGTCTTCCAAATGTTTTTGTATCTGCAAACTTAACCGGGCTGCAATGATCTTTGTACTCACGAGTAATTTACTTACGGCAGCGGTCCCATTGACTCCAGTAGCACGACTTCTGTAGGCAAAGTTACTCACGCGTGTTTAAGCCTTGGCAGGATCAGCCTCCCTCGCCCAGCAGGCATTAGACAACTTGGCCATTGCAGAGGAAGCAGAAGAAAGCAGCTGCGTGTTGCCACACGGGCTCTTTTTGCTGCAGGACTGTAACATGGCTGTTTCCATGCAATGAAGCAGGAGCGCTGCAATCCCGGGGGTTAACTCACGCTTTCGCCTAGCTAGCATCCTCCTGCACGGCTGGCTCAGCGCCTCTCGGCCTGCCAGGGTTTTGGGGGCAGAGCCGAAGGGCGTGAAGCCCACCCCCCCTTTGGAGTGGATCATGTTTTCCAAGGCCTTCAGGGTGAAATCCAACACTGCCATCAAAGGGTCTGATAGGTGAGTGAGTTATGTTAATTTCACTGCAGGCCCACGGTGAGATGTTTAGGGTGGCTAGCATGATTTGCCTCCTCAAGTCAGGTGCAGTTACAAGCTTAAATAGGAGCGATTTCTAAGAGGCACGAGTCAGATTTTACATCTTGCTGAAGAGGAGACAGCAATATCCTGCATCACAAGAGGGGGAGGCTTTTTTATTATTATTTCTTAAATGCCATTCCTGAGAGTCTGCAATGTAGCTCCTTGCAAATAAGTGAAGTTGATTCTTTTTCTGTAGCATTGGTATACAAGTGTTGCCAGATGGAATGCACCCAAGGACAGGTTTACACAGTAGCTGTGAAACAGATGGGCTTTAAATAATGTGACAGTTTCTGAGTCATGTTGCGAGGCAAATTTTGAAGGCTTGCTTTCTTCTAGGAGGAAAACTTCTCTTACCGTATTTCTGCTAGCCTGTGGAAGTCTATTTGTAATATTTAGTATGATGCCGCAGTGAACATAGTAACACTTAAAGTATTTGAAACATGAGGTGGGTAAGGTAATATCTTTTATTGGACCAACTTCTGTTGGTAAGAGACAAGCTTTCAAGTTTACACAGAGCTTTACAGAAGTTGGTCCAATTAAAGATATTACCTCATCCCCATACTATCCTGGGACTGCATACTTTAAATATTTGTAATAAGACTAACCAAGTCCACGAAGGGCCTTGCAGCACAAAGCTAGCATTCACAAAGTTCAGTCAGTACTAGTGTTTGCTGTGAAGGCATCTTCAGTTAAAATAAAATTAAAAAAACGTTTTTACATCTATAACTTATTTGGTGGGAGACATGGGGATGACAGAGTAGCTACTCTGTACTTTAAAACCACCCAGGCCTTGTCACTGCTAGGATTTTACATTGAGGTAACTGTCTTGAGTTAAAACAACGAGGAGTCCTTGTGGCACCTTAGAGACTAACAAATTTATTTGGGCATAAGCTTTTGTGGGCTAAAACCTATTTCATCAGATGCATGGAGTGGAAAATAGAGTAGGTAGATATAAATATACAGCACATGAAAAGATGGGAGTTGCCTTAGACACCATCATAGGATCTAACCCCATCAACCATGCCATCAGGGGCTCGTTCACGTGCACATCTACCAATCTGATATATGCCTTCATGTGCCAGCAATGCCCTTCTGCCATGTACATTGGCCAAACTGGACAGCTACTATGCAAAAGAATAAATGGATACAAATATGACATCAAGAATTGTAACATTTAAAAACCAGTAGGAGAGCACTTCAGTCTCCCTGGACACTGAATAACAGACTTAAGTGGCCATTCTTCAACAAAAAAAACTTCAAGAACAGACTTAAATGAGAAACTGCAGAACTGGAATTAATTTGCAAGCTTGACACCATCAAATTAGGCCTGAATAAAAACTGAGAGGGGCTGGGTCACTACAAAAAAGAATTTTCACTCTGTTGATAATTGTCAATTGTTGGAAATGGGCCACATCCACCTTAATAGAATTGGCCTTGTTAGCACTGACCCTGCATGTGGTAAGGACGCCTAGTTGGCTTTGCTGAGACAGACTCAAGACAGGTTTCAGAGGGGCAGCTGCGTTAGTTAGCTATCTCACAGTAAACACATACCTTTTTAGCAGTGAAGACATAGCCTAGGTTAACCAATGGCCTTTACCCGAAAGAAGGCTTGGGGTCCCAGTTCACTATTGCTGTGTACATTTGTGTTGTTACTACACCCATGCAAAGTGAGTGTAGAATTCTACCAGTCTGATTTTCTCACGTTTTACACCCACTTTGTGCTGGTGTGAATGACCCCACAAAGGTTCATGACAACAGCGAATCAGGCCCTCCATCTTCAGATAGATGCATTTTCACTGGCAGCTTTGCTGATGTAGAATTGTATGTTGTTTGTGACTGTTGCAGGCTGAAGCTCTTCTTCAAAGCAGATGGAGTATGACGTGAATGAGCACAAGGCAAAATGTGAACGGAACTGGGGGGTGAGCAGAGGGAGTGGATCCTGCAGTCACTAGAGCAGTGCTGCTGAGTGTCTGCCACCTCGCTGCTGCCGCCCAGTGCCATGAGTGAGATATAAGAAACGAACGGATAGCTAAATGCCTCGAACACAGTCATTCTCAACCTTTCCAGACTACTGTACCCATGTCAGGAGTCTCATTTGTCTTGAGTACCCCCTGGTTTCACCTCACTTAAAAACTAATTGCTTACAAAACCAGACATGAATAAACGTGTCACAGCAGAGTTACTGAAAAATTGCTTATGTTCTCATTTTGTCTGTATGCAATTTTAGTTTGTAGGGACTTTGCTAGTGCTTTTTATGTAGCCTGTTGTAAAACTAGGCAAATATCTAGATGAGTTGATGTACCCCCTGGAAGACCTCTGTGTTCCCCTGGTTGAGAACCAGTGCATAGCTAGGATCCCACCTGAGCCCATGTCTCCTTAGATATGACTAATCTCTGCCTGTACCCTGTCCTTTTAAAAAATTAAAACAAACAAACAAAAAAAACCACCTTACTTTTGCTCAGCACAGATTTGTCTTTACAGGAGGAAACTGCGGACTGATGTTGCCGCAGCTTTTCCTGCCCTCAGCAGTGAACAGCTGTCAGAACTTGTTCCAAACAGAGAGGAACTCAACTTAGTCAAATTGTATGCTCACAAAGGGGATGCAGTCACTGTCTATGCCAACAACAGGAACCCGGTCCTGTTTGAAATGGAGAAAACCTTCTATCCAACAGGTATGAGTCATGAAATAGAATATCTTTCCCAACCCCTCCTGTCTCTCAGACATAAAACTCTCCTACAAGTTCTGTGCATTCCCATCTATTCAAAGTACTTGTATACACCATTACTGTAGTATCTGAGCACCTCACATGCTTTAATGTATTTATCCTTACAATACCCTTGTGATGTAGGGCAGTATTATCCCCTATTGTACAGATAGGAAACTGAGGCACAGAGAGGTGACTTGCCCAGGATCACACAGGAAGTCTGGGGTGGAACAGGGACTTAAACCCAGGTCTCCCAGATCCTAGGCTACTGCCGGACCATCCTTCCTTTCTGGCCCACTTACTGTAAGGCACAACTGCCATGAGTATGAAGTTCAACCTTCTTTATGTGGAATTCTGTGCGTGAAAGACTGAATTGCCCTGATACAATATGCTGTTCCATCATTTTTCTCTGCCTGCTCAGTGACTCTCCCATGGTGTTATAACAATTCAGGTCAAAGCATCGTTGATTTAAAGAAGGCAGTGTCAAGATAGCCATAGATCATCTATCCATCCTTTATTAAAATCCACTGGAAGCTTGAAACTGAAACATTAGCATTTTAGTTTGTTCGTTGTGAGTAGCTACTGGCTTGTTATTTTGATGCTGCTGGGCTGTGCAGCCTGATTTGTTGAGAAGAATCTGGCTAGTTACAATCAAGGGTGTGCTGCTGTAATTGTATTACAGGGGCTTGAAGTTGGGGAGAAGCAACAGCTAGAGACATCTGTAATGCCATGTTTTTAAAATTGGTTTCCTTTTGAACAGTTTATACTCTGTGGTCCTATCCAGATCTTCTTCCAGCATTCTCAACATGGCCCCCTGTGCTACAGAGACTAGCGGGAGGAGCAGGTAAGCGAATCAAAACTCATCACTTTGTGATACATGTGTCAGTTGCCTTCGGAAATTAATTCTTCTGGATCTGTACCTTTTTAAGCTAATTTTTCTAGTGCAGGACAAGATTTTAAGATTAAAAAAAAAAAGCAGAAACTCACTGTTCACAAGGATGCATTGAAAGTGTGGTGTGTTTTTTGTCTCCTTAAAAAGGAAAACCAATTCTCCACAAGTACAGTTTGTGAACTAAATATATATAGGTCAATCTGTTCAAATGCATTGACCCTTCCCATTTGATGGTGCTAGAGTTGGAATTTTGCCTGTTGTTTCTCCTCATGCATTGGTTAGAAAGGTATTGATTTAACAGCCATTAACTGGGACTCTAGAAGTACGTGTTTCCTCATTCTGTAGCATTTGTTGTGATTAACTTTCACAGGGCAACTCAATTTAGCTGCTTTCATTTTGCTTTGCTTTAGGGGGCATCTCTATCCAAATTCAGTATAAGCAGATGCCACTGTGTGTGCATGTGTTAGAGATGGGCCCCAGCTGCAGTCTCAGAGCTGATCCCCCACCCCCTATGTTTTGGATTATGCATGCCACGTGGGGGTTATGTTCAAACCCTTGGCTCTGAACTCAGTCCTGTGATTTGGCTGTGGGTCAGCTCCAGAACAGGAAGGGTGTCTGGTTTTCCAGAATCTGCTGTAGATACCATTCGGCATCATGAGTCATGTCATTCTGAGCTGAAATCTCATAACTGCTCATGAGAGCTGTGTGACCTTAAACCTTACTCCTGGCTTGACCTTAAAGCAAAACCCAATCAGAATCTGAACGCTGTCTTCTCAGCGTGTGTGGGGATGTGTGTTTAGAAGGAGGATGCCTTTCTCCCACCACATAGCCTGCCTCAGGTGGAAGCAGGGCTGCAGTGGCACTTGAGGCCCTCTGCTTTGGCTGCCTGCTGCTTTCTAGCCGAGGGGCCTGTGTGGAAAGCAGCCCCTGGTCCTGTGGCCTGGCACAGAGACAGCTGAGGAGTGGACCT
Source organism: Chelonoidis abingdonii (assembly GCF_003597395.2). NCBI lineage: Eukaryota > Metazoa > Chordata > Testudines > Testudinidae > Chelonoidis > Chelonoidis abingdonii. The sequence goes on from NC_133772.1 coordinate 14,093,785, forward strand.
AGCCACTGACCCGCAGTGACCTTGTTTGCATGGAGAAGGTCCTGTTGGTAGGAGAGGGAGGCTGATTAAAGTGGGGTTTAGGTCTCTGGTGTCCCTTGGCAACCAGGTGGCCTCAACTGACCTCTGAGCCAGAGCCCAAGATGAGAGGGTGGCCCTGGGGACAGTAGCCATCATAGCAGAGGGGAGAGGCAGAGAGACAATGATGCAGAAGCCTCTGGAAAGGTGGTGAGACTTTGCAGCAGCCTGGATTTTGGGAGCAGGGAGCCAACTGTCATGGTAAAGCCAAGGCAGGGCCACTCTGTGTTATCTCTTCATTTGGCTCTAAGCATCTAGCCAGGTGTTTTTTGCCTTCATCATTTGCTAGATCTGTTCTGACACGTTACTTGCTTCATCCTGCAGTGCTGAGACCTTTATGCTGCTCTTTCCCTTGCCCAGGAATTTCACAAATCAATCCCAGTTTGGGAGCCAGAGTTGGATGCATATTGCAGTGTTAGATTTGATGAAAGCTGTTGTAGCGGCAAATGAGAGGAAAAAAAGAGTTTGCTTCTGTGTGTGTGTATAAAAATCCATGATGCTGGGGAGTGAGGGGCCTGCAGTACTCCGAAGTGTCTACTCCAGTGGTCCCCAACGTGGTGCCCATGGGCGTCATGGTGCCCGCTGGGGCATTTATGTGCGCCCACCTACTGCCCAGCTGGGAAGAGAAGCTGCTGTCCTGCGCCTGCTGGGGACAGAGAACTCTGGGGCCGCAGGTGCCAGTGTTCTCTGTCCCCGGCAGGCTTGGGGCCCGCCTAGTGCCCAGCCGGGGAGAGAAGCTGGGGCCCCGCGCCTGCTGGGGACAGAGAACTCCGGGGCTGCAGGCTTCAGTGTTCTCTGTCCTCGTGGCTTCTCTCTGGCTTTTCTTTGCTCTGGGTTCATATATTATGTAATATTTAATATGATGTTTTTTGTATTATTTAATGTTCAAATACAAATTAAACCTTGAAAAATTGCTGGCACCCGCCACACTCTTCTGAAAACATGAATGTACTACTGGCCACAAAAAGGTTGGGGACCACTGGTCTACTCAGATCAGACCACTCAACTGTCGAGCCCTGCTCCTTGCCTCCATCCTTGGTCAATATCCGAGGCAGGCAACCTGTGTAACCTAGGAGGGAGATGTTACAATGCTGTATTTGGCAAGGAGAGGGTTAACACTGTGTCCCTGTGCAGAGGAAAGGTCACAGCTGCCCTCAGTGCAGGCACTGTCAGGTTAGGAGGACTGGTCCAGCTGGGGCTAATTAGGTAATCACCTCTGCACTCTCAGAGGGCAGTACAGGGGCTTGCACTGGCTTATAGAAGAAGCTAGAACCTACTAGGAGGCTTAAGGAGAAAAAGGTTAGCTGGTAACACTCTCCTTTTCCTGTACCCTCATTTTAAATATATGGGCTCAGTTTAGCTGCCCAAAGTTTTCCTGCTTTGTAATTTAATTTAACAACCAGGCTGAATGAAGCCTTTTAACAGTAATGTACTGGATGGGCTCCTGGCAGAGTGTTGGAGCCCTGTTTTCTTGCAGCATTTGCAGTGTCGGTGTGCAGAATTAGAAGCTTTTGGTGGACGGCTTTACCTCTGAATCCATGATGAGGGGCCAGCTCAGAGGTATTAGGGGAAGGGAATCTTCTTCCATATGGAAAATACTCTGTACGGTGCGCACGATTCAAAGTAGCTTTGCCTTTGTCAGCAGGATTGTTTTAGATAAGAGGCTGTGATCCAGATCCACAAAGGTATTTAGGCTCTTGACTTCCATTGATTTCAACCGAAGTTTGGAACTTAAATATCTTTTCTGGATTTGGGCCTATGGGCCTCTTCTGGATCTGTGTGTTGTTTCTATTTTAATAGGATGGTAAGATGGTTTTGTAGGTGCTCCTTCCCCATCCATACTCTTTAGATTATGTATAGAAGGGTGAAGTATTTTCAAGTGTAAGTAACCCAAGTGGTGGCTGCACCTCATTCATTAGCAGTTCTTGTTTTATGCTACTGGCTTCTGGCTTGCTTGTTTAGTTTAGGTTTAAGTTGATCCTGCCAGTCAATTTTGAAAGTACCTCAGTGAAAATTGCCTTGGCTCTGAGCCTTAAAGCTAAGTGGCACATGGCAGATTTTCTAACAGCCTCTGCCATTGCTTTGCTGAATTGTTTGGTGCATTGGAAGGGTTTTAGGGCAGGAGCCTGGAAGGGACGCTTCCTGGGTTCTTGAGGGGTTTGGTCTAGTGAGATAGAAAAGGAAGGTCTGAGAGTCAGGACTCCTGGGTTTTAATTCCATGCTTGTCCGCTGATGTGCTTTGAGAACCTGGGCAAATCATTTACCTTGTAGTTCTCTGAAAATTCTGTTTTCCTGTGTGTCTCAAAAGGGAAGTGATGTTATTTATAGAGAAATGAAAAATCAACCTGCTTAGCGTAAATACCACAGATATGTTAGGACTGTATTTTAAGGAAAATACTTGATTTCCACACTGCACTGAAATGTTACGAGTCAGCCTAGAAAATGTCATTCTGAGTCTGAGACCAGAAAAATGGCTGGAAGGAAGCCATTGTCTTCTGCTAGAAACCAGGCTCCTCTGGTGGGGACGAGGTGGGACAGGACTAGTTTCCCTTGTGGTAGCAAACGAACTTACTGCCAAGTTACTCAGTTGGTCCTTTACATAGAGTTCACCTCTTCCTCCTAATGGTCCCTTTGACCCTGACATTATCAGTTGCTGAGCAGACACTCAGCTTTGTCTCGTGCCCTTTGGGACATGAGAGTGGCTCAGTACCCCCCTGAATCAGGCCGGTTATCCCACTCAATTCTGGAAGGAAACTGGAAAGTGTTCTTAGAGGGCACACAGGAGATCGTGTTTTACGTGGCATGTGCTTGGCTGTTACCAGGGTTGTATTTTTGCTGAATAACAAAAGGGCTGGGGGCAGAAGAGGGGGCTGGGGGCAGAAGAGGTGGCTGGGTAGTCACTGGCTTGCAACTGTTCTTTAAAGCAGAGCAGATGCTAATAGCTCTTTACTGTTTTATCTTAGATCTAATGCTACCAGGAGTTATGGTGCCATCTTGTGGTCTCCCTCCGGTACAGCAGGGCACTCTCTGTGCCATCACCCTGGTGGGAAACAGGTACAATTTATCTATACTTTCTCTTACAGTGAGGGAAGAAACGTTGTGTGTTTATGTGAGGATTTTGAGAGGGATTAGGAGAAACAAAATATGAAGGCAGACTCTGATTTTTGGGAAATTCTGCAAAAAAATATTTGCAACTTTGCTGTGGCATAATCATTAGTGTCCTCCAGATTTCGCTTTTGGTGGAAAATTTTGCAAATTGAATGGTTTTGAATCATAAAATGCACAACGTTCAAATAAACATAAGATTTTTCTTCAATGTTGAGGGTTGTGTTTTGAAATAGGAGCATTTTAAATAAAACAATGAAATTCTGCTCAGTTTTTCTCCTGGAAATGGACTAATTTCTCCTCTGAAGTATGGGGGGCAGGGATCACAGAATTTACCAGTGTTCTTGGGGTGGGTTGATTGGTTTTTTTGTTTTGTGAAAGCAGAACACTTTTACAAATTTAAAAGCATGCCTAAACCCTGTACGTTCAAAGCTTTTTTCCAAATGTTGTTTTGAGTGCTCTTCGCAACCCTCTAAATTAGTCTGCCCCTAAGGAGAAAGGCAGTTAGACAGCTGGCTCACCCAGTACATAAGAATGCCCATTCTGAGTCAGACCAGTGGTCTATTTAACCTGGTATCCTGTCTTCTGACCAGAGTGGATTTGATTTAATTCATGATTTAAATCATGATTAAATCACTAGTCAGGAAGACGCGATTTAATCATGGATTTCTACATAAAAGTGAATTCCTGGTGGTGGTTATAACCTTAATCTGTATTCTTCACAACTCAGAGATAGATGTAGGTTTCATTTTTAGAAGGTACACACTCTACATTTTTAAAGTGATTTATTTTGAAAACTTTTCAGATTAGTTTTACAGCTATAACAGAAAATGAACGATTGTTTGGTTATTTCATTTACCAAAGGTAATTGTAGCTGAGATTTATGAAGTCATTGGGAGGTGAACTGTCTCCAGTTCAATAGACTAATCATTAATATTTGGAGGATTTTCTTGCCATGCTGTATTAGGAGGAGAACATCACCAAATGGACATTTACATTGTTTTATTTAACTAAAACAACAATGTTATGTATTCTGGATTTTTTTCTTCAACAGCAAACATAATATTTTAATAAAACAAGCATATTAATGTTTGAATTTAAACAGTCAAGTTTTTTTAAAATCAGGTTTGTTTTCGTTAAAATTGTTTTTAAACTAAAATCGTTAAATGAAATAAAAAAAAAAACATTTTTGCTGTTAACAAGCATGTTATCCCTGGAGACACAAATCCACAGTTTGAGAACCGCAAAACTAACCATCTGGGATCTAACCATCTTCTAGACTGAGCACTGAGACCCATTGGGTAGGTAGGATTAACCTAAATAATCTATACAGAAGCCCCTGGAATCCCATAAAACTGGGTCCCTAATCCATGAACTATTGGAACTCATTTACAAAACTTTTCTTAAACATTACATGAATATATTGTCTCATACTATAGAACTAGAATTTATAATCCCTATTCCATGATGAGATATTTTTCAGCTATAATGTATCTTAATGAAAACTATCTTTAGATGGGTTTTTTCCTCAAAAAGCATTTTATCAAAACAATCTGATTTTTATCCACTCTGCTTCTGACAGTGTCTGGTACCAGATGCTTCAGAGGGAATGAATAGATCAGGGCAACTTTTGAGTGATACATCCCCTGTAGTCCAATCCCAGCTTCTAGCACAGAGGTAGGCAACATATGGCACGTGTGCCGAAGTTGGCACACAAACTGATTTTCAGTGGCACTCACACTGCCTGGGTCCTGGCCCTGGGTCCGGGAGGCTCTGCATTTTAATTTAATTTTTAAATGATGCTTCTTAAACATTCAAAAAAATTATTTGTTTTACATACAACAATAGTTTAATTATATATTATAGACTTAGAGAGAGGGACCTTCTAAAAACCTTAATGTATACCGTCATGCAAAACCTTAAATTGGAGTGAATAAATGAACACTCAGCACACCACTTTGGAAAGGTTGCCGACCCCTGTTCTAGCAGAAAGAAAATTATGTTAAGAAAGGGTGGCTGTCCAGTGACAATTCATGTCGGGCGGTATTGGGAGAAGACCTTGCATAGTAGAGAGGAGTGGGTGAAAATAGAAGGTATCCTGATGCCTTGAAATTGCAAAGTGTGAAGAATAGATTCAGTGTAAAACTGTCAGAGAATAGTAATTAGCCTCCCTTATCAAGGACATTGCGAAAGAAAGCTAATGTGCTACGGTGGCTTAGGAGTCGTGTGTTCCAGGTAGCATGAAAATTTAGCTATTTCCCGTTCTGATACTGTTTTCTCAGAGCCCCGGTGGCAGTAGGAGTCGCTACCATGTCCACTGCAGAGATGCTGGCTGCCGGAATGAAGGGGAAGGGCTTTACCGTGCTGCATGCTTATATGGATCACTTATGGTGAGTGTGCAGACAAGAGTACAGTATATCTTAGAAAATGAGGTAAGTGAGTACTGGATTGGAAATACTACCTGGGACCTGTTGTTGTTATAGGCCCTACAAATTTACCCTAACTGTGAGCTCAGCTGTGGGAGGCGAGAGTGTTCATGGAATGCCACAATAACCTACAACCACACATGTTGACAGGAAAAGGTGCAAAAGCAAGGCAGGCAGGCTGAATTAGTCCGGACAAAAGGGCTACTGCTATAAATCAGGATGGTGTTCAGATCATGCCTGGTAAACAAGAAAAGCTAAAATCAAAAAAATCAATGAGCCAAAATTGGGGTGTCAGAAACTAAGCATAATTGGTGAATGTCATAATGAAGGGATGGGCTATTCCACCCCCCACTTCTTTTTTGTGTCTTTAAAGAGATAGATGTGGCATAGAATAAATTGGCTACTAGCGCAAGCTTCACTATCTTGGCTGCCACCCCCACCATCTCCTGGGACCTCTGACCACCTGATTTCTAATCCTGAGAGATGTTCTAACCATACTGGCTCAGAGAGGGAGCCAGGTGACTAGTGCCACCTCCACTGGCTCCAGCTATTTCCTGAATATCACTTGGGTTGCAAAACTTGGCCATCCTCCACCCCCTTGCAAAATGTGTCCTTTTCCTTCCCTACTGTATTTCTTCTCTTTTCTATCCCACTCCTTTTTTCTTTCTATTTAATAAGAGTTTGGCTTAGCCAGCCAAGACTGCATATTTTGCAACACTGCTGTAAGCTTATGACCAAAAAGAGACAGCTAAAAGCAATGCCTTAAATAGCCCAATACTGGTACAGGTTTGCCAGGATTTGGAGTAGCTGCTAAGACAAGGTGATGGACCTGTGTTTTTCCAGTAGTGAGGTTGCAAGTGAGAGTCAGCACCAGAGACAGAAGCTGCATTTTCTATCTGTGCTGTTGTTTTCTCTGCCCTTTTGTGTGTTTGTGGTGGTTTGTCTTGTAGGAAGAAGAGTTGGCTTTAATAGCAGCAACTAGGGTGACCAGACAACAAATGTGAAAAACTGGGACAGGGAGTGGGGGGTAATAGAAGTCTATATAAGAAAAAGACCCCAAAATTGGGACTGTCCCTATAAAATCAGGACATCGGGTCACCCTAGCAGCAACAACCCATCTCAGTTAACTTCTCATTTCCCCAAAGGGGCAGTTGCTACCATCTTGAATACCATTTAAGAGACTATCAAACAGAGGGGATTTTCCCCACACACACACACTAAAAGCTTTCTCCAGGGAAAGGGAACAAGGGATGTTGTTAAAATGAAAGCCTTATTTAGTACTTAACATTTCAAATATTTTAACTAGTTTTCCTTTATTTTCTGTATCTTGAGTAAAAGAGTTCTTAATGGTGTGTTTGTCGTGGTACTAATCAATCTGAGGTTTCCGTATACCAAATCCTGAACCTCATTTAACAGGGCTTAATGTTAGTGACTGGGTCATGTTAACATCTTTAACTCTTTGGGCCCCTTTGTTCCATTTAAGTTAGTGTAAGAGACCAAAGGTTTAGATCCCAGCAGAGGCAGTGTAGATACATAGTTGGATACTGTTTAGGGGTAGATTTTGGATGACCTTTAACAATAGATGTTTGGTCTATTCCATGCGCTGTGAGAATTTTAACATCTACTTCTAGCAGGAGTAGGAGTTTGCCCTGATGTCCTTTTATGTGCATGTGCACATAAATGCAGGATATTGGAAGTAACTCTCTAGTGAAACTTCTTTGAGCTTAATGGAGTTGCATCATGAACAATTTGGCCCATTGTTACTCTGCCTTAATTTAGTACTGTTTTGCTCTGCATTAACTGTGCACTGATTTTCATTTAAAGAAAAGGTATAGCCAAATCTTGACTCCCATTTTCCCTAGACAACACTCTCTGCTGGGACTTTAAGTAACCACCACCCCAGCCTGTTCTCTTATAAAACGTGTGTTCTGCAGAAGGAGATTACTATAGCTTTCACTCTTACTGGTATCCACAGAGAGGTACTTTAGGTGTGTTCCCTGGTTAGAACCCTGCATGAGCCTGTCTGTGTCCCACTAGCTTGTTTTCAGAGCTCCATGGCCTGAGGTCAGCTGGGATCAAAATGTAATGCCATTGGATGGCTGTTCGGCCTACATGAGATGAATTGGACATGGATGTGTCGCAATCCAGTCCCTGACATTCAAGTACGCCTATCACAAAACTGCCATCCCGCCTGGCACTAGCTGTCCTCCTTGTTCCGAGTTACAGGTGGGAGGCCCAGACCTGAATGAGCCATGGAGACTCCACTACCCTCTCGGCTCTGGTAGGACAAAGCCACCGATTAGAGTTAAGGCATGGTGTGAGAGAAGTTTGCACTGCTGCTGATTGTGTTATTCCTGTTGTGTGGATAAACAAAGGATTTGAGCCTCCTGGACTAACAGTCTGGTGCTTATCATGGGCACCAGTTTCACCCAAAGGGGTTTAACAATCAAAATGGAGTATTTGGGGACAGCAAAAGCATGATGTGCTGTAGGCTTGGCAATGACAAGTTGTGTCTCAGTGGACCTGGGATCCTGACTGGCCTGCTTTTGGGCTGGCTAGTAGCTGCAAAACACCAAAAACCCCATCGGCTGAAAAACCCGCTTTATAGTGAGAGGCTTCAGAAGTTCAGCCTACTTAGCTTATGGAAAAGAAAGATAAGAAGTGGCTTGATGAGCCTAGAAGTACCTATCTGGGGAGGAGATTTCTGAAAATAAAGGACTCTATGCCTTTGTCTGCTAAATGAATGAGTCCCAATGGCTAGAAGCCAAATTCAGACTAGAAATAAGGTACAGACTTCTCACAGCAAGGGTAATTAACCAGGGGAACAACTTACTTACCTAGGCATGTGGTGGATTCTTCATCACTTGATGGATCTGTATTTTTCTAGCTCCATGATTTTGTAACAGTTAGCTGGGACTGGCCAGGTTTTTCAGCACAGGATGCTTCACAACTATATGGGGAACCATCCTATATCAAGAGAGTAAAGAACCATCAATAAAGCGGCGTTATGGTTTTTGTTATTTTTAAAGGGGATTTGGAGACAAGTCTTACCCACCCACAATAGCTCCCTTGGTAGCAGAGCCTGCGGAGTTGGAAAGCACTGGTGACGATGACGAGAAGGGACTGGAGCTTGACAGCAACCTCTGCATTGCCCCGTCGCTACAAATGGACATTGGCAATTTGAGCCTGCAGGAGGGAGATGGTTGTGCAAGGCTGATGGAGGAGGAACCCAGTGAGACTGGAGCTGCAGAAATGGCTGAAGATATCGCTGAGTTTCAGCCAGAAATGGAAGATGGCAGAACTCCACAAGGTACTACAGCATGAAAATGAAACCAAGTTGTGTGTCTGTGATCTTATGTAGCTGTCACTTCTGTATTAGATTCCCATGTGTTCCTGTTACTTGAATAGCTGTAGCAAGCCTTACATATACTTCAGCTTGTACTGAGAGCGGCTGCCCAGTTCTTGAACTGTGGAGGGACACGGAGCCTGCAATCCTTTGAAAAGCCCTGTAGTGACTGCTGTGAGCCAGGGCACTCATACAGAAATCATTGTGCGTGTAATGTGGCTCCTTGGGTATCATGCTGACCTATAAACACCTCCCTTTCCTCACTGAGTATTCCATGAATATTGCATGCAGATGTGGTCACTCCATCTCCAAAAAGATACATTAGAACTGGAAAAGGTTCAGGAAAGGGTAACAAAAATGATTAGGGGTATGGAACAGTTTCTGTAGGAGGAGAGATTAATAAGACTGGGACTTTTCAGCTTGAAAAAGAAACGATTAAGGGAGGAGATGATAGAGGTCTATAAAATCATAACTAGTGTGGAGAAAGTAAATAAGGAAGTGTTATTTACTCTCATAATGCAAGAACTAGCAGTCACCAAATGAAATTAATAGGCAGCAGGTTTAAAGCAAACAAGAGGAAGTATTTTTTTCACACAACGCCCAGTCAGCCATCAAACTCTTTGCCAGAGGATGTTGTGAAGGCCAAGACTATAACCAGTTTCAAAAAAGAATTAGATAAATTCATGGAGAATAGATCCATTAGGGGCTATTAGTTGGGATGGTGCCCTGGCCTGTTTTTCAGAAGCTGGGAATGAGTGATGGGATAGATCGCTTGATTATTACCTGTTCTGCTCATTCCCTCTGAAGCCACTATCGGAAGATGGACACTGGGCTAGATGGACCTTTGGTCTGACCCAGTATGGCTGTTCTTATGTTCAGTCTCTTGGCTGTCCCAAGGATTTGCCTGTTAGTTGATGGACAGGCAGCAATTCAGCAGCAGCCTCATGCCTTAGCTACTGAGCATGTGTCTCGGTGGGCTGAATTCTCCTTGGCTTCAGTGAGGTGAAGGTTCTCAGCAAGCTGTGTGGTCTGGGCTCTAGGGAACTGGTTTGCCTAAGCTACTGGAGCTGACAACGTGACTGTCTTTCAGTATAGTACCAAAACTTCCCTCTTTTGGTTCTGCTTGTGTTATGAGATGCGTTTAAGTGATTAGAGCATTGAATTGAGAGGAGATGTGGATTCTGTTGCTGGCTCTGCCACTCACCTAACACGTGACGGAGGTGTAAGGAGAAGTGAATTGCCCACAATTTCCCCATCTGTATAATGGGGATAAAGATACTTATCTTTGTTAAAGTGCTTTGAGAGATTTATGAATTAAACTAAATGTAATTGTTGTGGGAGTAGCGCTGAAGGTTCCATGCTCAAAGGATACCTTGGGTGATGGTGTGCTTTAGAAAGCACCCTCTGGCATACTGCAGAAAACTTAGTGTTCAAGTATTGTAGTTCATGACATGGTATAGATGATAATATTCAATTCAGTGAGGTTTTTTGGCATGACAAGCTTCACAAATGTTGCCAAAGTGGGTGATAAAAAGAATATAGAATTATCAGGGTTGGAAGGGACCTTAGTAGGTCATGAGTCCAACCCCCCGCTCAAAGTAGGACCAATCCCCAACTAAATCATCCCAGCCAGGGCTTTGTCAAGCCTGACCTTAAAAACATCTAAGGATGGAGGTTCCACCACCACCTCCCTGGGTAACCCATTCCAGTGCTTAAAGAAAGAGACACTTACCTCTTGAGTAGATAAGGTGAGCCCAAGATGGGCCTACAGGGGGAGCTGCTAATAATTTTGCAGCCAAGCTGGTCTCAGATGTAAGGGATTCCAGTATCCCATGAGGAAGGAAAAACTTCTCTGGGACTGGACACTTTATAAACTGAGAATTTCAGCCAAAAGATCCATATTTGTAAAAGCTGCTTCCCCTGAGCAAAAGTTGCCTGGTGTGAGGCTTTTCTGGAGCACGTCTTACAATAAGTGTCCCTTTCTGGGATCAAAACATTAATTCCTTGTTAGTCAGGAGTGCCATTTTTGGCATCTTAAACTAGAAGCAGCACTCTGTAGAAATGATCTATGTAAATGCCACACTGACAGTGCACTGCAAACAAACCACTTTGGGAAAGTGGTTTTCAAAGGATTGCAGGCTCCATGTGCCCAAGTTCACAGAGGGAAAACAACTCACCTGAGTGAAGTCTGAGAAGTGGCTCCCTGTTTTAACAGGCTGCAGTACGGCTAGGCAATAAGAGTGAAAGTCAGAATTCGGCCTATGATATCTTAAAAGAAATTGTGTTTAAAACAAATTTATATCATTAGACTCAGTTCCACTTCATAATAACTCTTAGACCTTTGATCTTCCTACTTTAATCTAGATAAAACCCTGGAGAGGGGGAGAGTAGGAGGTGAACACTATTATCCTTATTTTAGAGATGGGGAAACCTTGGGCACAAGGGAGGTTAAATGACTATCCCAAGCCCACAGCAGAGAGTTGGTATCAGCACTAGGATTAGAATGTACAAGACCCTGGCTCTCAGTCTTGCTGTTTAGATGTGGTGAAGGTAGTGTGTAAATCAGGGGCGGCTCCAAGCACCAGCATGCCAAGTGCGTGCCTGGGGCGGCAAGCCACGAAGGGGCGGGGGGGTGGGGTGGCTCTGCTGGTTGCTGCAAGGGCAGCAGGCAGGTTGCCTTCGGCGGCATGCCTGTGGAGGGTCTGCTGGTCCCGTGGCTTCAGCGGACCTCCCGCAGGCATGCTGCTAAATCCGTGGGACTGGGGACCTCCCGCAGGCAAGCCACCAAAGGCAGCCTGCCTGCCTGCTATGCTTGGGTGGCAAAATACCTAGAGCCGCCCCTGGTGTAAATCAAAGTGATTTAACATTGTAAGGTGCAAACTCAGAGGAACCAATACAAAAATAAAGGTCTAGATGAATGAGAAATCATTCTTGTGAGCACGATTTCCCTTTCTGCACAGAGGCCCGTGAGAAATGTTTGTGTTTCTACAGATCGAATGGATGAGTTACTGCATCAATGTTTTTTTCATGCCTTAAAATGTAAAGTGAAGAAGTCAGAGCTCCCTCTACTGACCAGCACCTTTCTGCGCAACCATATGTTCTCATGCTGGTATGTGGTAAGACGACCATCTGTGGGTTTAAATGAAATTGCTGTGGGACAGTGAGATATTTAGGATGAAGCTGCTGCCTTTCATGTAATTCAAGTGTTTATGGTGAATGTTTACGCTAGAGTTCAATTCATTTGATTGCCAATCAACTCAAGTTGGCTAACAAGTTTATACATCCTACCCTGGACTTTGCAAGTGTTTATTTCAGGATTGTCTCCCTCAGTTTCCCTCTTCAAATAGCCATTGGCAATTAGTTCAAGTTTAAAAACACTATCAGTGGCTCCCAAAGTAGGGTTCCTGGCCCGCTGGGGTTCTGCCATGGGTTATGGGGGGTGAGTATGTCCTATGAGGAGTACTGCAGTGGGGTCAGAACAGCATTCCAACACTTCTGCTCCATGGAGGATGCTATTTTGTTCTCAACATAGCATTGTCTGTGGACCATGACCTTGCACACACCATGTGTGAGAGATCATGCCAGTGGGGGCATTCTGGTAGTGCCCATTCAGGACTACACCACAAATCGTAGTTTATGTGAAAATAAGGGGGATGTAATAACTGCAGACTGTTTACTTCTGGTTCCTTTGAGTCTATTTTTAAAATAAATAATAAACTAAGCTAACAGAAAAAAAATAAGATCATGAAACTTATGTCTAACAACTGAAAGGGGTTTGGGAAGGTTAGTCAGATGCCAATGGGGCCTTGGCAGAAAAAAGATAGGAAACCACTGTATATTACAGACATGCCCTTGGTGGTGTTACACCTAACACACTGGAATATCAGCATTGCCTCTGTCAATTACAAAACAGACTCCATTATCTCAAATACAACATTTAAATCTACTTTCCCATGTGCAATTCATATTAACATCACTAAGAAGCTTTTAGCACAGAGACTCTTGAAAACTGCATTTATTGTTAATCTTGCCAAACATCAAATATTTTTCCTTGGTTCCAGCTATTTGTTGCATCTTAAAGGTTTAATTGTTTAATCTGTTTGTAGCCCAGAAGGACAACAATTAGACATAAAGAAATCAAGCTACAAGAAGGTGAGATTTCTTGATATTTACATTTGTATATTTAAAAAAAAAAAACCTGGTAAAGTTCTTAGGCCCCCTCGTAAAGAAGCCCTTCCCAAAGACATGGATTGTATTATTTTCTCTCATCACTTGTTTAGTATCACCTTGGTAGACTAACTTGTCCTGAAATCATTTGTATGGGTCAATCAAATATTGCTAGCTCTGTCTATACTATTTTGTATTAGGGGAACACCAATCAAAACTGGGGATCCATTTTGCTAGGTACTGTCCATACACAGACAAGGCATTTAGGCTTGGTCTACACTAGAAAGTTAAGTCAGCTTGACTGTGTTGCTCAGAAGTGTGAAAAATCCACACTTGAGTGGTGTAGTTAAACTGACCTAATTCCCAGTGTAGATATCACTAGGTTGATGGAAGAATTATTCTGTTGATGTAGCTACTGCCTCTCGGGGAGTGGGATTACCTGTGTCAGTGGGACAACCCCACCAGTCGGTGTAGGCAATGTTTACACTGAAATGCTGCAGCTATCCTGCTATAGCATTTCAAGTGTAGACAAGCCCTTAGAAAGTCTGATTATTCCTGTTTTACAGACAGGAAACTGAGCCACAAAGAGAAGCAGTGATTGGCCCAGGGTCACACACTGTCTGTCACAGAGGTGGGAATTTGAACCCAGATCTCCTTGAGTCCCTTTTCAGTGCCTTAACTGCAAGCTGATCCTGTTTTCCTCTTCAGTGCTAACATGATCTTAGCAGCTGATCTCTCATAGACTAGAGCAAGGAATTAAAATGTTGTCAGCTGGGAGTAGTAGGTGGCCCTAAGAAGGTCACAAAACAAATCAGTTGCAGAGCCAGTAATGGAATCCTTGGTGTCTTGCCCTCAATCCTAGACTGCACTGAGCATGCAAAATACTTCCATGGGGTTGTTACATTTATGGAGCTGAGGACTTACCATAAATGTAAGTCGGTTTTGTGACTGACTTACTGAGATGATTGTGCAGCTCCCAAAGCGGAGACTGGATGGCTTGGGCTCATTGGCAGCATGAACACAAATTTCAATGTGCCTGATGTTTCCTCTTCAGCTCTCCAAGTTCCTGCAGTACATGCAGCAGCAGAAGATTGTACAAGTGAAGGAGCTGAACAAAGGGGTGGAGAGTATAGTGGATATAGACTGGAAACACGCTGAGTAAGTTGTTATAAATGACACTGAAGTTGGTAGTGATGTAAAATGTTGTGATCTCACTGCTTTTTTCATATGAGTTAGGGATGGCAACCAAATTTCACCTCAGGTAGTCTGTCTGTCTACCTCAATTCCCCATTTAAATGACCCTTATATTCTTTACTTGCCCTAAACTGTTATGTAGGGGTCTTGTACAGTGTAAAATAGTCCACCCAAGCTCCTATGAAGCACTTTACACAGGAGATAAGTAACATCATCCCCAATTTACAGATGGGGAAACTGAGTCACAGAGCTTCATCTAACATGTCTGCTTCACAAGGGTGAGATTTGATTGTAAAGTGACACATTTAGATGAGAGCCACACCAAGTGCTGTTACTATAGATTTGATAGTTTAAGGCCAGAAGGGACCATTAAGGCTTTCCTTCTGACCCCCTGGATAATACAAGCTATTAAATTTCACCCAGATATCCCATTATTGAGTTTCATAACTTGTCTGGCTAAAGCCTGTTTTCCAGAAGGGCATTCATCCAGTCTTAATTTGAGGACCTCAAGAGATGGAGAATCCACTACTTCCCTTTGTAGTTTGTTCCAGTGGCTAATCACATGCTCTGGTAAACACTTGTGCCTTATTTCCAGTTTCAATTTGTCTGGCTTCAGCTGACAGCCATTGACTTTTGTTCTGCCTTTCTCCACCAGATTAAAAAGTCTTTTAGTACCTGGTATTTTCTCCCCATGAAAGTACTTAGAGATGCTCATCAAGTCATCTCAATCTTTTGGATTAGCTAAACAGACTGAGCTCAGTCTCTCTCACTGTTAGGTATTTTCTGCAGCTCTTGAATAATTTTTATGGCTCTTTTCTGCACCTTTTCCAATTTTTCAACATCCTCATTAAATTGTGGACATCAGAATTGCACACCCTGCATGCAGGTTGTCTAAAATATTTTATTGAATGCGATGCAGTGTTGGAATTTGCACTTCTAGACCATGTCTCTTCTCCAGCATGTTCACTGGCTTGTACTTCATGCATCAGAAATCTTGTGTGTGTGGCAGAAAGGAAAACATAGTGCATCCAAGGCAGTTACCACAGTTGTTTCCTTGTGGTGTAGCACCATCCCTAAAGGAGGACCACCCCCTCACTGTTGCTGCTCAGGAGTTCACCTGGCAATTGATTTAAATACTAATTGTCATTGCTTAGGTCCACCCCTATGCATTACTCAGACTTCAAACATTGGGTCTGATTGAAGACCTAGGGGTTCAAGCCTTATGCTCCTCCCAGAGATGCTAACAAACAGGGTGTCTCACCTGCACTGTTTAGGAGTCTAAAACCCCAGACATGAGCTGCTAACAGACCAAACCTGCAACTCACCAAGTCTCTTTACCTCCAAGTACAGGATCCAGGGCTGCAGTCTCTGATGCTGGGAAGCAAGAACAGAGCTCTGTTTAGCTGAGACTTGGCATATTTATTTAGCAGACTGAAATTCAGCACTTGCCCCTGATGTTTCCTGGTCTCTCTTGTTGTGTCCTCCTCTTTCAAAACTGGTCATTTCCCAGTTGTCTGTCTGAACACCATCTACTTTAAAGTGCCACACTTGTGTGTCTGAGATTTTACTTTTACCTAGTAGGGATTGCAGCACTTCAGCAATGATGATATTTTTGTCAATATGGATATTCTTAAATCACATGGACAGATGTTGCTATAAGTGCCCCCCTAAACCTTTTACAGCAAGAGATTAGAGGAAAAAGTTTCTACCTCTTTAGTACGCTTTGGGTATTTGGTTGCAATTCATGTACAGTCACTTTCACCTGTGTGTGTGTGGGGGGGGGGTATATTTTTCATACAGAAAAAGGGGGAGAAAATTGAAAAAGGAATAAGGAAAATACAATTGTAAACGCCACAAAACTGGCATTGGGATTAAGGGGAAGGTTAGTACCTGAAGCCACTTCGGTTCTCTCGCTTTAAAACAGCGTCTGTTTCAAGTAACTGGGAAACTGTTCTGGAGTCTAGGACCCAAGCGTGGGGTGAGGAGCTGTGCTGGGTATTAGCAGGGCAAGTCAGGATCCTTGTGCAATCCAAACCCTTTTTTTACCTCCTGATTTAAAATCCTGCCCATTGCTGCTAGTTCTTAAAATCAGGCACCCTACAGAGGATGCTAGAGTCAGGTGCATCAGCCAGGCCTGCATCTGTAGCCAGTTGTTGTGTGTAGACAGGAAACCAGAGAGAGGGTGGGGACCAGAGTGTCTGTTGTGTGAAGACTATTACACAGCTGGGAAGCTGGAGGTTAATGTAAGAGCTAAACTGTCACCAATACTTTCTCACCCAGGAAACAATTGTGAAACTGAGCTCCCTGTTTTCCCTATTGCATTTCAGCATTAGGTCATTTGTTGTCCCTGAAGTGTTCTCTGCTGTGTCAACTGCCCCAGAGAGTAAATGTGGAGACGGAGAGCAGCTGTACCATGCTCCTGAAATCATACCACTCTATGGTGTCTCAGCCAAAATGGCTCCACTTTTCCAAGAGTCAGGACACAAGTAAGTGCTAGGAAGATAGGATAAAACATAATTGTCCTGCTAAGCCAGCATTCAGATAGGAGATTTAGAGGGAAGACCTATGCCAGGTGCTAAAGGGAATGGTGACAGTTAAGTGGTCAGCACCTTCCATTGCTCAGTATTGAAGCGATGTCAGAGCATGCTGTTAGGAGCACTTGGCTATTGCTGGTGACATAGCTGGGATGAGAGGAACAACTGAGGCCCTGATGCCTAGTCACCAGACAATGTCTTAGCACAGGTGTGATAACTCAGGTGAGCTGGCCAAATTCCAGATCAGGTATTTACAGTCTACTTATGTCAGCTCCCTTTGAATTTTCAAGAGGATACAGTGTGTTCTACCTGACTACACAGCAGTTTAGGAGAAGAATTGTCATGTACTGTTAAACAACTGCCTTGTTATCCCCTCTGGGGTGAGATTCTATGCTGCACAATTTTCAGCCCAAGGTGGGGACGGAGGTGACTTAAGATACCGTTGTGCCCCCAATTCAGGGCTGGAGCAGCATGTTGTAATTTAAACAGCCCATGGTGGCAGCCTGTGATACTCAGAATACAAGCTATTCTAGAAGTACCAAATGTTAATATGAACATCTGATTTCTTAATGCAACATAGTAACGATTTCCTCCTCCTATAGGAAAGGCAGCATCCTCTCCAGCAGCGATGTGAGAAATATCATCATCAGCTATGTAAAGACTAATGAGTTGGTTGATGAAACAAACAAGAAGTGAGTAGAAGTGAATCTTATTTATGCATCTATTTTCACTAGTCAAGCTGAGTGCAGTGCAAAAGGTTAATTTATTGAAAATCTGTTTGAGTAGCAAGGAATATTTAAGAAAATTTACATGTAGTTTGGTCAGTGTAACCAAACTACAGCACAAGTGCACTGGACTTGTGTGGAGGCCAGTGGAGTGTTTAAGTTAATCAGTCACCACCTGTTAAGGAGCTGAACTAAATCCACCATTACTCACAAGCAGGTCATGAAAACAATGACAAATGGTGGCATGCTTGGCAGAGAACATAGGCTCTATTTTCACGTAGCTGGGAAGATATGGGGCAGGCTCATATCTAATTAGCTTGTTTTATTACAGCTTTGTAAAGGTGAATCCAATCTTGTGCGACTGCCTGTTGGATAAATGGGAGCAAGACAAGATCTCAAAGCTCAAATGGGATGATCTCCTGAGCAGGTGACTCATGTTTCATGACTCTGCTTTAACATTTGCAAAGATTCAGAGTTAGCACTTAAGACTACTACATGATGCAAAGCCATGTCTAACTCTAAGCCCTGAAGCAGGCAGTGGCTTCCTTATTGTCAACATAAAAATATCTACAAATAAACCTTAATTTGTAATGAGTTTAGTAGATATTGCTAAGGAAGTGTAAGTTCCATTCTTTCTTTCTCCTCTTGCCACTTTGCAAATGATAGTAACCTAAAAATGTAATATTTAAAAATGGATAACTTTTCTGATAAGCATTCACAAGGCAAGTCTACCAGAACCTAGTTCTGTACGTGCAATCTATGTACATACACACACACACACACTATACATCTGTCCTCCGACACATCCTTACATTTATATTAGAATGGCCTTAAACGTGTTCAGAACTTAAGACCCATGATCACTCCTATGGTCTACATATCTGTGGGATCCCAGATTTAATAAAAAGATCTTGTCCATCCTCCTGTATCTGACAAACTAAACTCAAGCCATTACCTTTCTCAGGTGTCTGGAACAACTGCAGCCTTACCACCAGGTGACGTTTTTTGGACATGAACCCATTGTGAGGAAAGGAAACCTTGATCCCATTGACATAACCATAGCACAGAGATCATCGAATAAAAAGGTAAAGCCAGAGATGATAGGGAAGAGGTGTGGACAATTAACCCCTCTTAGTCCATGCTGGAGCTGTTCAGCACTTTTAGGACAGACCTTGCTGGAGTTTGGGGCTTCTGCGTAGCCAGTCTTGCTGTTTGTGGAGGAGAAGTGGTGGTGGTGGGGGGGGGGGGCGTTGTCACAGTAGCCTGGTCAGCTGGGAAACTGCTACAACTTGGCCCAGGACTCTGGTGTAGTTCTGTGCTAACAAGAACCAGCTGTCACTCAATCCTGCAGGTTAGAACTCCAAGGATTAGAGTGCATTAAAAATGTTAAAATTCTTAACCTAGCCCTGGCACAGAAATCATCAAGCATGTTTTCTAAAGACCCTGGAATGTCAAGCACATCACATTGTGTTTAAGTGCAAACAAATGATAGTTTGTGAGGGAAATTCTTCGATATTTTGGCTGCAGCTATGCTTTTCATGTGTGTGTGTGGAGAGGGGTTATAAATTAGAACAGATTGTACTGAATCAGTCCGAGATTTTGTACATGAGCCTACGACATGACACTAATGGAGAAACCCTTAGTGCCCAGTTCTAATCAGAAAAGCAGGACAGAGTCATGACTGCTGCTGTGTAGGTGGTGTTAATCCATGAAGTGAAAAATCTTGTGACAATGGCTAAAATCCACAGGTGACCATTATTAAGAATCTTGAACTGTATGGCCTAGACCCGCAATTAGTTGCCACCACTCTCCAGCAAAGAGTACAGGCCAGCGCCACTATTAACTCACTACCTGGGGCAAAGGACAGAGTCCAGGTCCAGATCCAAGGCAACCAAATCAACCATCTTGCCAAGCTGCTGCTCGGTAAGTTTGAGCCGACATGGATGGTGCCAGTTATAAAAGGTAAATGTTTTGATTATAAAACCTAGCTCTGGGATGTACTTAAGTTGGACTCTTGGTTATATTGCAGAGGAATACCAGCTACAACGGAAATATATTCAAGGGCTGGAGAAGGCTCCAAAGCTTAACCGGAAGAAGTAAATATGTCTAGTGTAAGAAGTATTCAAATTTCATTATTTATAACCAGTTCTGCCTCTGGCTGAAGGGTGGAATCCTGGCCCCATTTAAGTCGATAGGAGTTTTGCTTTTGACTTTCACGTGACCAAGATTTCATCCAAAGAATGTAATTGCTTCAGCTGTTCAAATTTTTTAAAATAAAACTCTCAAATGTCATCTTGAACATGCTTCTTTCTGGTTAACGAAAGCAGTCTAACAACTAAACAAAGCCTGTTCCAGCACATCATGGCCTAGAATTTATACCTCTTGTAGTTGAAAAACAAATTTTCAGTTGTCAGCATCCCTTTGAAATTAATCTTTCCAGGGATTACTAATACCACACACTAGCTGTGAAAAATAAACTAGGTTTTCCTGCCCCCTTCATTGAGCTTTGACAGTATAATAAACCACATTGGATCCCACTCCTGCAACTAATTGCAGAATCTGGTGTAAATACAAAAGGGAACTGTTTATTTTAAGGCTCTGCTCTTGCAATGGGCTTCATACAGTCTCAAACTGCTGACTAACTTCAATAAGGGAAAAGCTTTAATGTGTTTTATAAACACTTACACTCAATCCCCTTTATACACTGAACACCACATGAGGGCACCAGACAACTTTAAATGGAACAGACACAATTCTTTTTCATTGACTGTTTTATTATCTCTCTTACACTGTTTGCATCTGAACCATGTTTCAGAACTTTCATAAAAGCTGAGTGACTTTGACTTTTAAAAATACCACAGAATTAAGAGGGAGTAATAAAAATAAATTACAGCATTGCAAAAATGCATTTCACTGTGCCACAGAAGCTTTACTATTCCATTCTATACATAGTTTTTACATGTTGTACTGCTGACAAATTTCACACGTACACTAGGCAACACAATACTAACCAAAGGCACTACCAGCAGTGTTTTGCGCATCTGAAAGGAAGGGGGCCTTTGCTAATGTCTAAAGCTTGTGCCTTTGGCACAGGTCACTTAACTGTGCTTTGCATCAGAGTTTCAAGGTTTTTCTCTTTAAATGCCCCATAGCCAACAAAAACAGCCCTCCCTCTTTGCAGGAGGTTTTCAGCAGCATTCACCATAATTGCATAAGAAGCCATGCCTTCTACAAAACGTTAAAAGACATGCTAGGGGTCCGGGGGGGGTGGGGGGGAGAGGGAATCAGTAAAAACACTCATAAAACTTCTAGCCAGCAAGACGAGATGAAGTTAAAAACAATCTGGATCTTGCTTTTCAGAAGCAATGACATTTTACAGTGTGCTTCTTTCTGCTCAGTCAATATTTGTACATAGTGCTTCAGACCTTGAAAGCACTAAGTGCTACTTACTGACCTCACAATGTACTTGTGAAGTCAGCAAGTATTCTCCCCATCTTACAAGTGGGCAAACACCCACAAAGCCTGCGCTGCTACCTCATGGTTGTTAAAGGTCACCTGGGAAAGGAATACAGTACAGCAAGGTGCCTTTCCCTGCCCTGCAGCCCTATTATCAAGTCTGTCTATGCTACTAGCTAAAACATAAGCTACCAGCTGTGACACAAAGTGGCGTCTCTAGACGGTGGTGGGCTTGCTAAGCATTGCAGTCACTTTCTCCCATTTAAAACATGCTTAGATATAAAACTGGAAAAAAACCAAAAACAAACATATAGTCACCTTGGGGTGGGGGGGCAGAATTGACAATTCCTTCCTCCTCCCCCCACAAAACCAGCTTCATCCCTACAGTACTTCAGAGAACAGGCAGAGGGGAAAAAGTGACTGAGGTCTTTCAGAAAAGCCCTTCCCAACCGATGATCCTCATTAGCTTTACAGTAAAGATTTTACACTTAAAAAAAGGCACTGAGGTAAATCTGAGACTCTTAAAATTGCCTTCTGTCATCACTTTGCATCTAGTGGACCTGGACCGCTGAAGTGGAATCATTTCACCATATAACAAGTTTCAGGGGATGCTTTCAACTCAGGTAGTCAGTTTAAAGTCATTTCAGGTGTTCCAGCTGCACCTACTCCTTTTCATAGCTTTACCATCACCATTCCTTTTCACACATCCCTTTGCTGCTGTGTGAAGGATCCATGCAGATAAGGGAAAGAGTGAAACCGACTACACATAAAGTGCTTAATCCAATGCATTAAGAGGAAACACTGGAAAAATAACCTGTTAAAAGTAACACCTTAAAGCTTTCCAGACAGTAGTATAATTTTTAAGTTGGAGTCCTTAACATGAGGAACCTTACACCAGCCACATAGAGGTGTGTGTAACCAAGAGCTAGGACTGGATTAATAGCAATAACTGGGTTGTCTCCAACTGCAACACTATCTATCTGTAAAAGGCTAAGCTGTTGCTCTGAGAGAGAATGGTGAATAAGGACATTCTTGTTGCATTCTCCCAGCTCTAAGCACCACACATGGCAGGGTAGTAGTCATACAGGGAACCTAGCAGCCTCTTGTCTACATGCAGAAGGAAGACAGTGGGAGGATGCAGAGGCTCTGTGGGTGGTTGGGTGAGGGTGCAAGGACAGGAGGTGAGAGGGTATTGGGAGACAAGCTGCAGGAGGCTAGGCAGTTGCTGTTCCTCTGCAGGGCTGGAGATTGTGCTCCAGTTTTGAAGGTTTCTGAACTGAACCATCATCCCTGTTCCCACCTCAACCATCTTGCATGTAAAAAGAGTAAATCTGTAAAACACTGGTCCCTGAGTGGGAAACTGGCAATACACAGAATAGCCACACTCAGCAGTAGGGAACATTTGCTCCAGGTGGAGACTGGCTGACCAAACAATCCGAATTTCACTCATATCCTACTTAACCTTCATTCTAGAGAATTTTTTTAAAAAAAGGTAATCTAAAATACCAGTAAAACCTACTGGAAAGACTACGGTGGACTTGGAGCCTCCTTGGCATCTGACTTATGTTTCAGTAGACATCTTAAAATTGTGCAACAATCTGTTTTGGCATCTTCGACAGCTGCAACATGCACATAATCTGGTGCAACCGAGCCCTGTTGCTTTATCTGCTGCTTCCTGTGATGCCACCTAACTTATGAAATGACGGAACTACACAACACAACCACCACACACAAGGCAGCTGCAGCATCTTAAAACAAAGCCCATAGGCAAGTTGGCAGGAGAGGGTGAAAAAAAATGCAGTTCTATCCTGCCCAACACAATTACCCAGTAGATATTCCTATTTAACATTCAGCTGTTGCCATGAAGTTTCCCTGCTTGGTGACTCAATGCAACAACTGAAAGCTGTGCAGCAGCTCTATTTGGTTTATTGAGGGCCTGCAGATTTAAATTGAGGGTTTCCATTCTTACTGACTGGCTGTGATCCAGCGATAATGTCTGAGGGAAAAGAAATGCAACACTTGTCTCCTTGTGGGGTGCATCATTCCTCAGACAGAGGAAGAGGGAGAAAGGGTCAGACAAATCTGAGGTGTCCTGAGACGTCTCTTTTAAAAAATAATATCTAGTTTAGTCTGATACTATACATGCTTTGTGTTTGGTTATCCAGGTTTTCCTCCTGCTTCTTTCAAAGTCTCCTCCAGTCTTTGTTTAAACTTGCTGTACTTCTTTTGTACTTGCTGAATTTTGTCTTTTTCCTCTCTGTCCAATATCATTAAGAAATTTTGTAGCTCTGGGATAGAGAATGCATCCCACTGCAAAGAAAGCAAAAACAGAGAAGGGAGATGAGCAGACAGAATACCACCTCTGTTTGCCTGTAACATACACACCATGCTGGTGTATTGTGCAACTGAGTGCTCATCTTGAAAATCAGAAGAAAAGACACATGCTACCTAGCAAGGTCAGTTAGTTAGATTTCTATATACAGAAAGATCTAGTTAACTAGCCTTGCAACTAGACACTAAGTATCTTTCCCCGAGAGAGTGGGTCAGGAATTTTTCAAACCAAACATTTTAAATAAACGCTGATTTATCAAAACAAAAAAACTATGGCAAAGGGGCAGTTTAGACAAAATGAAAAATTCCAGTTTGCAATGACTGTTTAGAAATAAGTACTGTACAAGATGTTTTGTTTCATAAAAAATTGAAATGGGTCCATTGACCTAAAGCAGGGAGGTTGGGGAGTGGGTTTGGTTAGAAAATTTAAGGTAGATTTTTTGGGCCAAGTCTGGATAGGAAAGTTTTCAAAAACACAAAATTTTTCATAGGATAGGGGAACAATTTCCCACTTAGCTGTTCAGATATGTACATGTCCCAGCTTAATGCTCTGAGATGGAGTCCACAATCTATGATCTAACACACAAGCCTAAGTTTGAGCCATCTAGGACTATGATCCCAAAGCAAAACCTGACTTGAGTCTGGGTGGACTTAAAATTTTCCACCGCAATACCTGGCTCCACAAAACAGTTTCCCAAGGGACTGAAAAAACAGAAAAGTAACTGAGCTATGGCATGCAGAAGCTAATGCAATCACCTGTGCTTTCTGTCACAAAGGGTGGGGGTCTGAACTTCCCAGCAAGCCATGTTGTAACCAGCAGGAATGGTTCTACTTGGATTACTTTAAACTTATTGAGAAGTCAACAAAAGATTGTTAGATATGCTCAGACGGAAACCCGTTAAAGTTATGAGAGGCTAGCTTGTACTCAGTGATATTGCGAGTAATGCATGTCAGGCAGTATCCCTGAGAAATACTGACATCTGGGCCATAATTTTGGAATTTAGATACACATAATCTTGCTTTTTTGATCTCTCCTTTGGGCAGGAGTGCTCTCTAGTGGTTAGAATCTAGACTCCTTAGCAGCTGACAGATTCATCTTCAGCACAGGTGCTAGTCCTGAAGTTCTACAGTGCCACACACAGTGCCTGAAGTTCTACAGTGGCATATGAAGCTGTAGGAGGCTCTGGATTTATTATACAGCATAGCATTGGCCTCTGTTTTAAAATCAGTGGATTAGCTATGGCTCCATTTAGCTAATCTACTCTGAGGATTAACTGTAGAACTGCATTGCTTAGTTCTATAAACAAACAAAAACAAATGGATTATGGTCTAAAAACATCAAAGAGGCAACAGCATTTTTTTTTTTTTGTTTACACAGATCAGGTTTTTAAAAACAGTTTTCTGCATTAAACTGATTAGCTAAAAGGTTCTGAAAAATACAGGTTAAACTTAAGAATAAACATTAAAGCATCTCAAAGGACTCCTTAAGTGGAAGGCTGGTGTCTAATTCAGTGTTTTGGATGTTCAAACCATAACACAAGAAAAGTAAACTTGCTCCCTCTTGTCCCCTGGCCAATAAAAAAATAAAGTTGTGTTTTTCCTGCAGGTAAGTCTCACAGGTTTAACAAGGCCATGTGTTTTTGTAAAGCTATTAACATTGGTGTGAGAGCCAAGGGAAAGACTCCCAGACATACCTCAACTTCCCCCGTTTCATTTTCCTTCAGCACAAAACTGAGGACATCTGTGTCAGGGCCAGCCAGCAGCCGGAGATACAAGGGGTATTCTGTTAGAGAGAGCTTCTGGAAGAGAACTGCAGGAGGGGGAAAAGAGAGATTCTTAGGATCAAAGGCAGAAAGATGCTCAAGAAGTTACTGAGCAAACACAGCATAGGTTCTAAGGCATCTTGAGCTGGACTTTAGAGTCACTACAGGACATAACAAACACCTTTGCTGGAGATGGTAAGGCTAAGGTTATGTAGACCAGTGGTTAAAGCAAATGATTGAAAGTTGCAATATCTAGATATGTCTACTGCTGATTAGCTATGTGAGGTTGAGAAAGGTTCTGTCCAGATTAAGGAAATTATAATCAGGGTAGATACAGACAGACACCTGCCAGGAACAGACTTCACCAGCACAGCTGAATCTGGTCACACATCCAGGTCAGCTGTACTGGTGTATGCCCCGCCCACTCCCTCTGCTTCAAGCTGAATGTCCTGTGAGGCTTAATTAACACTCTTCATGGGCAACACACTCAGCACTGGGTGTCTGAAGTGAGGCCCCCAAAAGCCCTATTTAGATGCCTAGGCATGTGGCCTCGTTCTCCAAGGGACTGAAGATCCTGCAGTTCTTATCAATATCAACAGGAGCTGCAGAGGGCTCAGCCCTTTTGAAAAAAAATCAGGTCACATGTTTAGGTTCCTACATTAGGATTTAGAAGCTTAATGTTATGCACCCACTTTAGAAAGTCTTGACCCAAGGGCTGAGAGACCCTTCAGTGAAAGGATCTATATAAACAAATTATCAACAGGGAAGAGCCCACCCCACTGGCCAACACAACCAGGCACAGGTAGACTGGAAATTGCTTAGTGTGATGTACATAAATTCATTGAGTTGGCCCCCATCCCAAATCCACCTTCCAATCTGTCCCACCTTGAAACTATGCTGTTTAGCCCCCCATTTGGGTGAGTGGGAGATTTTAACAGACAAAGGGGCAGCAATACCCCCAAATCCCCTGGAATTTCAGTGGAACAGGGCACCTAACTCCCTCACGTGCTTTTGAAATTCCCACCCACAGCCTCCTACACTGTTTTGCACCAAGACTGTCTTGCCATGACAGTTTATAGTGCCAGAGTACTTCAGCTTCCTGTGACAGTGTTTGTTGGATCACTGATGGTGGATATTTGGGGGGGGGGGGCGGGGGGAGGTGGGAAGTTAAGGTAGTGGGAGTTGGACAGGGGAGAGGCAGATGACAACCATGGGACTAGAGGAAAAGAGAAAGCGAGACAAGTCCATTCAAAGCAGTTGCACTCCTTGCCAATTTATAAATACATTTTTAATGCACATATCTTGTTTATAAGGGTGAGTGGGCAATGATGATTCTCCTAAGGTTAAAACTCCAGACGTCTATGAGTCAATTAGAATGCCAATAATATTTTTCAAGTACCAAAGATTAGGCACTGTCAAAGATCAGTGTTGATACACAGAAGCTAAATAAATGAGGAGAGGGGAAATTCTGGCCAAGGACACTAGGGTATATATGCTGTTTGGAAAAGAGCCATGGGCTCTCTGCTATTCACACACAGGAGACAGGACCACGTGGGAAAGACTGAATTCCATGCAGGTGGGTGTCCGTCTCAAAGGGCTGAGTCATCCTGAGACAGTTTTGTGCCTCCACAGTATCAAAATTTAGTACATGATATTTTTAAAGCACAAAGTAGTCTGCTATACCTGAACTGAAAGGATTGTGTTATAACGACTAACTTCCATTAACTTCACTATGAGTTGTTGCCATAGGTGGAGACAGCTCCATTTGGCTCAGTCTATAGGGGGCTCACAAGCTAGGTACACCCAGGCCCTCATGCTGGTCAGTAAGCAGCATCTCCTAGTTTCTGTTACAACAGCTTGCATTCCACAAAGGTGGCCATATTGGCATCTCTGCTCTGACCCAAGACCCTGTAACTTAAGCCGGAGCTACTTGGGGTGCTGGAAATTAGATCTTGTGTATGCACCAGTGAACATTACTTGTATAATGATGAAACTAGAACTCCTGCCTTAGCCAACAGGGGCTGACCCTGAAGCAGAATAAGGCAGTAGGGTGATATTTTTACTACATGGGGGAAGGCCAACATTGCCCAGGGATTTAGTATGCTGCAGAACAGTAATTAAACATTCCTTAGGTTCCTAAATAGTCCCCCTCTCTGTAATATCTGAGCACTTTACCATCTTCAATGTATTCATCCTCCCAACACCTGTGAGGCTACAGAGTGTTCTGTCCTGTAATCTCTATATAGCTCCTTTCACCCTGAACACACCACAGCAAGAAAGATTATGTACCCACTCTACGCAGCCCCTGCTGCAAGGTGGCAAGGGTGTAGCAGCCAATTATTCAACAACTGCAGGGGGAATTTGTTAGACATATTTGATTATCTAAATTAGATTTGGGCCACGCAACTCTTAACTCCTGCAACAAGTGACATTTGATCCTTAATGACCACAAGAAGTCAGGATCAGTGTGGTGGAAGGCCACATACACGGGCTGGCTATTACGACTCTTCCCTGATGAAGGCATTGGTAAGAACACTACACAGCAAAGCAGATCTTCCCTTGGGAAAGTGCTGCCTCTGACAGCTCTGCTATTAGGAATGACACTACTTATGAATGAGAGGAAAGATGGCTTTATGGTTTAGGCACTGGACTGGGACTCCACAGATTTAGGTTCATTTCCCAGATCTTCCACTGACTCCCTCTGTGAGCTTGGTCAAGTCACTTCATCTTTCTGGTCCTCAGTTCCCCACCTGTAAGACTATCCTCCCTTTGTCAGTCTTTGGGGCAGGGACTATCTGTATATGCAGCACCTTGCACAGCACTGCTCAGTTAACGCCTCTACTGTAACGCAAGTTACATTTTTATCAACTGTGGCAGAGAGGGGAAGCATCTGGGAATTCCCCTCTCTGCACTAAGCCCCCATGGGACTGGTTGCTCGGAGGAGTTTGAACTCACCTTGCCCATCTCTCTGCATCTCCTTGAAAAGTGCAAATTTTTGAGGGTTGTCCACCACCATGAACTTCTTGAGGAGCCCCTGGATCACCTCGCTGACTGTGGTCGTGCTGCTGATGTGCAGCTGCTTGACTGCATCCAGCGGCAAGTAGAAGGAAGTTCTCTTTTCGGTCATATCAGCCAGGTTCACCTCCTTGAGGGCATCGTAGATAGACTGCGGCCGAATCCCTGCTGGCACCGTCACAGGCCGGCGCAGTTTCAAGTGCACTTTAATGAAGCCCGTGTAAGTGCCATCCTCATTCTAAGGCAGAGGAGATAACTAATGTCAAGTTTCAATGAGCGCTCATGGGGCAAGACAGGTTTTCAGCTACTGCCAGTATTCCCCCTTCTCCTCCCCCCACCACCCCCAGCTGAAAGGCTTTTTGCAGTACTTAACCCAGTAGTAGACATGGTGGGCTGACTTTCTGTAGTGCTTGAAACTTTCCTATTAATAGTGTAAAAGGAACTAGCAATTTAGGGTTAGTCACTACAGAATTCTTCCTGTTCTTTACTATTCAATAATGCCCTAGGATTCTTCCCCACCCCTTTGCTGTCTCATCCTATGTAAACTGTTCCTGCTACAGAGAAGAATTATGGAAACTAACTGACATTAAATACCATGTGTGTCAGAAATTACACTTCTGTCTCCTTTAACTGGAGATGGGTTTGGAGAGAACATATAAGCATCTGAACTAGGGTTTCCCGGGGGTAGAGCTGGATATGCTGGCTGTTTTCATAAGGTTTTAGCTCCAAACAGTTGAAATCTTGCAGCTCTCCATCTTCAATGATGGAAATTTCATGAGATTTTCACCATCCTGGGCCAAATCTGGAGATTAAGGCCCTTTACACAGACTATATGAGAAATCTAACCCTGGTTAAGCATGGACAACACCATGGGTGCCAGGCTGTAACAAACTCTAAAAAATGAGAACCTCTGGAACTGATTGCTCAGGTACTGCTTCACAGCTGTCAGTTGGAGCTGACGTGAGTTGCTACAGAGTCCCAAGACTGCACAGGTTACAGGCAAAAAATAGCCCATTTGCCTTAAAAGAAAATGATCCAAGAATAAAAAACTCATTTGGAACCCAGGCTACTCCAACATTAATTCATGGATCACAAAAGTTAGGAGATGGAAGAAGATCCCTTTGATGACTCCCTGGCTACTGTAAGGGACTCCTGCAGTAGTTTTGTTCACTTCAGTTGTCTGTTTAAAGACAACTTGGGGCTTGTTTTCACAAACTGATAAGCTACCAGAAAACCATAAACAACTGAACTCCGTTCAGTGAAATTGTAAAATCTCCCTTTCTTCTGTTTTTAAAACCTCCTTCGCTCTGATCTGTAAGAACTTGTGAAATTTGCTCCTTTTGTTAAATCTCCCTTGTGAACACAGTCATTCCCTTGACCTCCTAAGACTTACCAACAGGGCTTGGTTTACATGGTTGTTTTTTCCAAGCAATAACAAGGCTGCAATCAATGGCTGGAACTGTAATCAAATTACTTGGAGTCCTACAACTTTGTTTAAAAGTTTGACCGTGGAGGAACAGAATGGCACATCTGTTTCCCCCAGGGCTCGATGTCACCAAACAGGCTGTGTGACAGTTGCTGAACTGCGGTGATGCAGCTTTCTAGTTATCATGACTCATCCAAGCAAGAACAATACTGCCTGATCTTTGTGTGGCAAATCACTTGCTGGACATTGAAATTATTCTGAAAATTTTCCCACTGGAAAAAAAAAAATAGAACCATCATCTGAACTGCGTGGTGGCTCATGCAAAATGGACCCGGGTACAAATAAGGCTGGCGAATAACCCCTTTAGGTGCTGAAATGAGTGACAGCCCTCGGGACCGAAGCCCTGTGTTAGCCGTAGGACAGACCAGGCCTGATTCAAAGTCCACTGACATTGATGGGAATCTTTCCACCAGTATAATGGGCTTTTGGATCAGGCCTGGACAGCACAGACACCGGCAATGCAAGTTTTCCTCCTTATCTCAGCCACACCTCACCAGCAGAGCTAAGCAGCGAGCTCAGTCTCCATGCCACAGCATTTAGCCTCTCCTGAGACTCCCACTGAGGGAAACTAGCGGCACGGTGGATTTTTTTTTTTTTTTTTTTAACCGTCAAACACTTGTCTCCAAGGCAGAAGCCGAGAAGCATCTAATTCAATGTACATAGTGGCTACTGAAAAGTCAGCAAGTTGCTTAAGACTAGACTCAAGTGCTTTGCTCTACTGATGTCTTATCCAGTGGGTACAAATTTCAAATGCACTTTTATGATGTAGGAGCTAAAGTCTCAATAAGTGAATTAGGCTCCCAAGGCATTTAAATGCTTCTGAATTTTTTACCCAGCATGTTTCATACTCCCATCAATTAGCAGTACAGTAGTGCCCTGACACACCTGTCAGCAATTGGGACCCCTTGGGCTAGATGCTGCATTGACACAGGCTCTGCCCCACAGAGCTTACGCTGTTCTCCTACTTGCATAACAGCAGCGTTGGACAGTCAAAGTTAAAATCCAGGTTCAAATGCTACCCCTTCCCCCCCGGGCGAAGGCTGGGGCTGTTTAGACCCAAGTTTTTGATTCAGGCCAGTCTGTAGCCTTAAGAGTTTCAGGAGAAGACAACTGCTCAGACAGGTTAATCTGAATGCTATACTCAGAATTCATTTGTCAGACTGCGGTTCAAATGCAAGGCAAGCAGTCCCTGTACTGGTACTGGTAACTGATGCAGTTACCACATCATCTGATTATCTGCCATTTGCAAATGCAGTTGTCTCTTCTATGCATTTATACCCTCTGTCGGTGTGTTCTCCTCACAGTAGGACCTGATTTCCTGCTGCTGCTTGGCAGATGAATCAAAGATTTTGGAGCTATTCATGTCGGGTGAACTTCACCCCTATGCAAAGGCTCAGGACAAGGCCTAGTCTCCTCTGAAGCCAGAATTAAAAGCCTGCCCTTAGTGCCTGAAGTGATGTAGACAGATGAATAAAATACATACCAGCTTCATCACGAAGCAATTTGTAACCTTGGCATTGTAACTATTGATTATCTGTTCAATCTCCTGGGTCGTGGGAGCTTTGGGTTTTTCTTCTTCTGCTGTTTTTGTTACATTCTGAAACGAGAAATACATAATAGTGAATACATTCGGTCTGTACGTCACTTTGCAGCCGGGAGCACCATACCAATGGTATGCCGCAAATGGTATGCTCTTCACGGCATTGCCTTTGCCAGGATATACATATAAGCTCACAGACAGATATAATCCCTGATCCTGAGAGTTTACAATAAGAATGATGGAGAAGATAATGCCATTTATTGCTATTATTTGTATGGGCGATTTGGGCCTCTAGGCACTACAAGGATCAGGAGAACAAAAAACTAGTCCCTTCCCCAAAGAGCTTACAATTTATATAAGAGCCAGCTGATGACTACAACCTCCAATCAGGTGTCTGCTCACCCTCCGTCCACTGGCAGCTGCACTTCAGAGGTGTGTGGAGTGACTTCTTCATTATTAAGAATGTTTTTTAATATTTATATGAGAAGCCCCAGTGATGCAACTACTTTTGGAAAAGGAGACACACAGTGAACCAACCCCCTCCACAATAGTGTAGAAAGGGGAAAAGTTTGGCCAAAGACGCACAGGCCACCTCTTAGCACCCCCAGCACAATTTTCATGGAAAGTTTTGTGACTTCCTTAATTTCCCTGTCGAGTGAAGAGGGTTGAGAGAGTTTTGCTCAGAGGACACTTCATTAAACCTGCATGGAATTTTCTCAGATGGGTGAAGGTGTTTAAATTCCAGCAGGGTAAAAAGAAATCCAAACACACAATTCCAAGGAATCTAAGTAATTTCAAACCTGATGCTTAAAGCTCTAAGCTGTCCCTTTTGGAAAGCTGAGAAATGCCACATGGGTCTATGATGCAGGAGGGTCTGAGATTTGAGCAGTCA
This sequence comes from Chelonoidis abingdonii, assembly GCF_003597395.2. NCBI lineage: Eukaryota > Metazoa > Chordata > Testudines > Testudinidae > Chelonoidis > Chelonoidis abingdonii. The sequence continues at coordinate 14,125,840 of NC_133772.1, forward strand.
GTAATGACAGGCAAACGGCTGTTATAATTCCAATGAGTTCTTCAGTGAGGTATTGATCCAAAGTGCTCTGGGTGGTTTAATGACTAGCAGACAATGGCCTGGTCTACACTA
>NC_133772.1:14127671-14132502 GCF_003597395.2 Chelonoidis abingdonii
TGACGACATTTACCCAGAATCATCCGTGACACTGTTTTTGCACCATCATGCATTGGGATCTCAACCCAGAATTCCAATGGGTGGGGGAGACTGCGGGAACTATGGGATAGCTACCCACAGTGCAACACTCCAGAAATCGACACTAGCCTCGGTACATGGACGCACACCTCCGAATTAATGTGCTTAGTGTGGCCGTGTGGACTCTGCTTTATACAATCTGTTTTACAAAACTAGTTTATGTAAAATTGGAATAATCCCATAGTGTAGACATACCCAATGGCTCCTACAGGCTGATCAATGGGAAGGCCAATAGGAGGTAAAGGAACAGACAAGCCACAAAAGGCTTTTGCTCTCTCAGGGTCTTGGATGCTGCTGCACCACACACTTCATCTGCAAAACATCTCCATCCGCCACATGCCAGCGGCCTGCAGCATCTGCGTAGCAATGGGTGTTCCATTCAGTGGGCGTGTCATGTTTGCTCCTTGCAATCTTGGCTTCTCGCAGTCCCCAAGAGGAATATTTCTGGGGTAAGTGCTGCTGATGGCAAGGAAAAAGAAAGAATGGCTTTCCTGAGCCACTTCCCAGAGCAGTGCAGAAAGACATTCATGCACTGCAAGCATCAAGCAGCAAAGATTGTAGAGTTTTATGGAGTGATCAAAGGAGGGGCTGGGAAACAAGCGGCACAAAATAAAAATCTCACCAAGGATGGGAAATGTTTTCGCCATGGAACAGACCTTTGAGCCAGCAGTCAACACAGGAGACCCGAGGGAGTTGCATTTATTATGGCAATTTGTGGGCAGCATCCCCAATGCTTGCAATAAGCTCACGTGCAATTAATGAAACCCATGAAGTCCAAACTCCCTGAGAACTTGGGCATCTTTGTTGAGCATGACTGGAACAAAAGAACATCACGTAGCCAGCTGATTGCTCACTGCCATTTTGTATGGGGAAGTAAGGGTACTTTCCCCCTTCTATAAACACCAGTCACAGGAGGATCTGAGAGTGCTTAGAACACCGGCAGCGAGCTTCATCTCACCCCCTCTGAAGGCAGGGCAGCCCAGAGGGGAGGGCAATTTGCCCCAGGTCCCACAGGGGCCCCCATGAGAGTTTTTTGGGGGCCCTGGAGCAGGATCTTTCACTTGCTCTGGGGGCCCCGGAAAGCTCTCGTGGGGCCCGGGCCGCCAGAGCTGCTTCTGCTCCGGGTCTTCGGCGGCAGGGGCCCCCCACCAAAGACCCCAGGCCCCCTGAATCCTCTGGGCAGCCCTGTACGAAAGGAGTAACTATCATAGCTTCCCTATCGGTAAAATGGAGCAAGATTTGCCAGACATCATATGGAGTCAGCTGCAGTATCCCCAGCTTTAGCCACTCTACTAGCCATTGCTGCCTCAGTGGAAGGTACCACTTCATCCACCTGGCGCTTCCAAATATTTGTATGCCCCTCACAGCAACGAGAAGCCACTGACTATTTTTCATGGCTCTGCTAGCATTTCCCCTCCCCGTGCAGAATAGCCAGGATGCTGCTGACAGCAGGTTCATCCAGGCAGAATTTGCAGCTAAATCTACATTTGGTTCTTCCTCCAAGCAGCTTCGGAGGAGTTTGTAATTACTTCAAAGCTAAAAAGCGATTACTCCACATAAATAGCGAGGAATCTGCATGGCTAATCCATAACACGCGCCTGCCCAAAGTCCCCAGTAATCCAATCAAGGCATTCACAGCCTGTCTTGGAAGTCACTCAGTTCTCTGTGCGTGGGGGAAACAGAGGGACAAGGGCTCCTTTCTCTCCCTTTCATAGGTTTGGTGAATTTCCTTTTGGGAGGCTAAATTACAGTCAGATGCAGTGCGTAGGGGGGGTTCACACGCAGGTCTTCTACGTAAACGTATTCATTAGAGACAATCGGAAAAACACCAGTAATCAAGTCCCATCACAGACAGAGACAGCTCTGGGGAGCTAATGAAAAACATAACTGGGCATTGAGAGCATTTAAGCAAAAGGGCAACAAACACTTCTGGATACACCTGCCATGAGGGGCTTAAGGAGGCTCATTAAAAGCCATGATAGCCTATTTGCACAGGAGTGCTTAGCACTCTCAGCTCCCAGTGATGTCAGCAGGAACCACAGCATCTTTGAAACTCGGGCCACGGATGTATCTGAAGCAGGCTTAGATTCAAGGGGGCGCTGCCAGCTACTTCTAGACCCAATATACGGAGCCAGATCCTCAGCTGGCGTAAATCAAAGTAGCTCCATTTAAGTCAATGTGGTGATGCTGATTTACACCAGCTGAGGATCTTGACCGTAGAATCTGTAAAAATCAGCTAACTCCATTATGGGAGGAAGGGGGAATCTGTGGGCTTTCCTGTTGCCACCTGCTCCTCTGCAGTGCTCCTGTCACTGAGCTTGGCAGGCAAGGACAGGAGCCATGGGAAAGTTGCTAGATGGGTCATGAGGATGGTGCCAAGCAGGAGTCGGTGCCAGTAAGGGAGACAATTAAGTGCTTTTGAGAGGTGTGCAGGAGTCAGGATGCTGCCTCCCCATACAACAGGTTCTGCGAGGTTTGGAGCAACTTTCCCTGTGCCTCTCAACTACCATGGGTTCTATTCCCTGGCACAGCACCTCTTCCTTGGCAGGAAACAGCATCAGGAAAAGCAAAACCAGGGAGAGAGATTACAAATAAATCCTCCCCTTCCACAGCTTTACATGCAGAAAGGAAGCAAATGACCCAGGTATTTTCTTGTCTGAAAATTCAGGTGAAAAATCAGACTCTGCTCACTGGAATTGGAAATCTGTTGCAGCCTAGAAATTCATTAAAAGCCAAGTCTTCTCTTGCTGTCAAAGAGTTTACATATATTTAAATTAGAATGGTCTATGAACTGCAAACTTTAGGCAGACTTAGGAGAACCCAGGGATTAAACGGTAATTAACTGACAACCACAAATGCTCTGATATTTGGGGGAACCTAAAGCGAGCTGGCAAGACTGGTCCAATGAAATTACTCTTCAGAGAGAGTTCCAGGAAAAGCACTGGCATGTGATGGTGCTGGCAGAACTGACTGGGCTAAGCTGGAGCAGATGCCAGAGCCAGATACATGTGGTTGCTCATGCTTCTGGTTCAATGCGGTGAAGCTGTGATCACAGAAAATGTTTTGGAAAAAGATCTGCTGTAGTTGAGACAGGTATAATCCTGCGGAAAGTCAATGGCCTGAGTCATGCAGGTCAGACTGGGTGATCACAGGAGTCCCTGTGGATTCTAGCAAAGTGGCCCTTATGTCCTCCAAGGAGGAAACAGAACAGTGCTGGTTCTAAGTGCTTCCTTTATCAACTCAGGACTCCGATCCCACAAGTGAATCCATGCAGCTGGGTCTTTGTGCTCCCATGGATCCACGCCATAAAGAGGTGCAGAAAGGAATGAAGACAGCAGTGAACGCAGGGCTCAGGGCAGGCCATTTCCAGGACGAGGAGATGCACCAACACTCTCCCTCAGCCAGATTACAGTTTAGTCTGACCAAGCTGGGGGGAGAGAGACAGACAGCATTATCGAAGTCTGCATCAGCTTCACAGCAAGGTCAGTGGATGTGTTTGGAGAGGTCCAGGGAATGGTCTATTCCTGGCTCTTGTACTGACTTTGAAGATGTTACTGATGAATCACAGCGGCCTGACTTGCCAGTGTCCACAGACTGAAAAAGCAGCGAGGTAATGAAACATCCTCTGGGCCACAATAAGTCAATTCAGCTCGACAGGCACATCCAGAGCATTGCTGCCGCTTACTCCTAATTCATGGCAGCAGGTCACACAACAGGGTACCACATTCTGCCAGAAACATCTCAGGACCTCTCTCTGCATGTCCTGGGGGCCTCAGATCAGTTTGGTGGGAGCGCAGAGAAGAGGAGAGGATCACACTGCAGAGGAGGAAAGGCCCTTAGAATCTCCCAGCCCTCCTATATGCACCCACTGCACACATGCTACCAGGGCTCCAGGTAAAGAGGCAGGAAGCACCTTGAACAGGCTCATCCCCCTCACCCATGCTCCCTGTGGAAACCCACAGCCGAGAGGGGGGCTACACAGAAACAACAAGAGAGTCCAGTCAGTAGAACTGTGATGATTTCAGCACACTGGCAGCCTAACCGTGGCAAAGTTTTTTGTTGGCCTCACAGCAAAGGAGAGTTTTAATCCTTCTACATCAAATGCTTGCCCGGGCTCCAGCTGTCATTAATCCCCCACCTTGCTATCAGGACTCATTCCCCCTGCTTTGGAAAGCATCTCTCCAAGGCTGGGCATTAAAGGATTGATTGGGGATTGGGGGGGGGAGCCTCTGAGAAAATTAAGGGAGTGAGTTACCAGGAGAAAATGAACCAACTAGAAATAAACTCACCCTGACAGGATCATTGGGAAAAAAGCCAGCTGTGCCCTCTGAAGGATCCAAGTATGCGATTTTCATGATTAAAGATTCTGATGTTCCCCTGAGTTTCCTTAAGACCTTGGAAACCTGAAACTGGGTGCTGCTTTCCCTCCACAGCACAGCCTGGTGTGTTATTGTAGGGTTTATCCCAAATGCTGTTCCTCACCCAAAAGGTCCCTTCCCCTTGCTCATGGCACACACTTGGCTGGCTCCCTGAGCACCAGGGAGCTAGGGAGGAGTGAAAGATCTGGGCGCTAGTGAGGCTGCATCTGGCCATGACATCTGTCATAAACAGATAGCTAAGGGTTAATGTTTCTTTTACCTGTAAAGGGTTAACAAAGGGAACCAAACACCTGACCAGAGGACCAATCAGGAAACCGGATTTTCCAAAGCTCAGGGAGGGAATTTTTGGGTGTGTGTCTTTTGTCTGTGTCTCT
>NC_133772.1:14133062-14424448 GCF_003597395.2 Chelonoidis abingdonii
TCTGGGAGGAGGTTAGAGGGGGAAGGGAGTGGGTTATTTCCCTTGTTGTGAGAAGCTCAGGGCTGAGCTTGGGGTCCTCCCAGAGAAGGTTTGGGAGACCACACTGAAATTCCTGGCTGGTGGCAGCGCTATCAGATCTAAGCTGGTAATTAAGCTTGGAGGTTTCATGCAGGCACCCACCTTTTGAACACTAAGGGTCAGAATTGGGACTTATGCTTTATGACAACATCCCACACATCCAGACAGTAACATTTGGGCAGAGCATTGCTTATACCTGTAGTGGCTGCTGCTGGTGTGTGCTTTCCCACAGCCCCCCTGGAAGCACCACACTAGCATCTAGTCTCTGCCTGCAACGTGCCTCCAGCTGTCCTGCTCTGCCAGCATACACACACCCCCGCCCTCCAGGGGCAAGACTGACAGATTTCAGCCACATCCTTTGAAACCAAGGGCAGAGAACTCCAGGACCATGGCTAAGAGCTCTAGGCAAATGAAAGGCACATCGGACCTGGAAAGCATCAGCATTCCTCCGAGTCTGGAAACAGTGGAGGGAAAACACAGCAGCTACATCCAAAAAAAGAAGTTGTTCACATTCATAGCAAATCACAGTCCCTTATAAAATTAACGGGCCCTGTCATAGGAGGATGGAAACAAAAGGGTTTGTGTGACCCTAAAATGAATTAAAATCCACAGGTGGGTAGAGAAAAATCTATTGGGAAAATGGATGCTGCACAAAGCTGCATCTTCACTGTCTGTGTAGCAAGGCATGGCAGCTTCCATCTATGTTTCCTTATGGGGAAATAACCCACTGAAAGGACAGTGCTGAGCTGACGGCAAACTGGATCTTGACACACACACACACACCCCTACACCCCTTTAAGGAGCCCAGGGTCTATCCTGAAAGAGGTCTGGAGTGAACACAGTTTTTAGCATATGGTACTCAATCTAAACACCTGTCCTGAAGCTATCCTCCTAATTACACGAAACTCAGAATCCTCATGTCAAAATCATGGTGCTCATTTCCGTCCTGTAGACAAGCAGTTATATTCTAAAAGATGCCTTCTGCTATTCAGAGCCTCTCCACATTGAGCTATGATGCAAAAAAAAATAAAAATAAAAATAAAAATTCATTGTTTCTTTTTAGCCGTTTGTACCAATGACAGTGGGAGATCAGATGGTCAGATACTGTGGCTGCATTTTTTAAAAGAAGGGGCTGGATAATTTTATAGCCATATCATATCTAGCAATCCATGTGACCAACAATTAACTCTCATGCTTCAAGGCATAATGCTAACAACACTGCAGAGGCCAAGAAGGAATCCCCCTCCTAACCTTGTGCATGGTATTGGCCACCTGAAAGCAGCCTCCTTATAGGGAGGTTTTGCCTGTTTCCTAAGCATTGAAAGCTGGTCACAGCTGGAGGCAGGGTACCCAAAATGGTGGACTAGGAATATATCTATACCATTAGTGGATATAAGTGGCTCGGAGGCGACAATGGTAGGTACTCACTCAGGGCCCAATCAACGTCTCAGTGAAGTCAAGTGAAAGATTCAGACAACAGGTGTTGTGTCAGGACCGAGAATACGTACCATAGTAACCTCTGAGCCCATCACATCCACTAATGGATTTATTCTGCCAACATCCCTATAAGACAGAGAAGGATTATTATCTCCTGGTTAAAAGATAGGGAGCTGAGGCACAAACAGAAGTGACTTGCCCAAGGTCACACAGGGAATTGGTTGCACAGCCAGGACTTGCACCCAAACCTCCTGAATCTCAGCCCAGCTTTCCTCTCTAGCACTGGTCTGATCGGCATGGCAACACCTTTGTCCCTAACTAAAAATTAAATGTAGTTAATGAAGAAACTAACTAATGTTATTCATGTGCTCCAACTGTAACTCCCTCTTCATTTTGGGGCATAGCTTGGTCTGCAGCCAGACGCATGTGTAGAGAGAGTCTCTTCAATTTGGCTGAGAGCCAAAGGATAAAGTCTCCTTTAAAGAACAGCAACTCTAGAGTCCAGAGTCCATGCATACTGTAAACAAATTCATGTGTGTCTTGGAATAGTCTCAGCGAGTGGCATTTCACACTACAATGCACTGCTGCATTTGTCATAAAACACCACCTTCCCCAGAAGCAGGGCCATAAATACATTTCAGATAGATGCTGCCTGAGATCACTAGCAGGACTCCCATTTTTTATGTTGACTGACTAAAGTTAATTCTTAAAGCTCTCAGTTAAAACTAAGGGATATACAAATCAAGGCTGGTAGGCCTAAAACAAACAAAAGCTCTGTGGGATAAACTGGGTTTCTTTGCGTATAGTTACGTTCACTGGGCATTACAGAGCAGGCCAGAACAATGCCATTTCAGCTCACTGTTCCTTTGAACTGCCCTAAAACTCCTGGGTGTAAGCCCTTTAACACCTCATCCTACCTGTGAGACAATTCCCAAATGAAGAGGGAGAGCTGAAATCCACTCGTGGTAATTAGATTCATTAGATAGTCCTGGAGCTTTAAGACTCCACTTGCCCTACAGAAAGAACACTTTTCTGCGCAGGAATTCAGAGGCTTTCAAAAGTATCCCTCCTGCAGCATGTCAAAAGGGGTTATAAATGCCAAGTCAGGATAATCAGCAGATTCTGGAATGTGTGTGTTCACATCACTCTTTGTTCTGACAGCTGTGCATGGCTGCATGACCTTCTCACGCAGAATGGGAACAGGACCCAGAAGGGACCAGGACATGAAGAAAGTTTAGGCTTGCATTTGAATGGCTGCGGCTGCATGGTTTGGGTTACTCTCAGAGTAGCACCATCCCTCCCACCAGTCTCCACGTACATTAACCCATGTGGTACTGAGGGTAAACAGTAGGGGGCACTCTCATTGCCCCACCTTTCTCCTAGTGTAGATGCAGCCATCCTGGCCTAAACAAAATTTCAACACACTCAGACAATCCTCGATGTTTCCTAGAAAGGAACGATTTTCATATACCCAGACCACTGGATGGAAAAGCTTTGGCTATTATGACGAACGTACGTGCTGCATTTCCCCCAGTCTCCTTTTATGCTGTGTAAGCATGAACTTAAAATCAAACACAACATAGCCCTCAAATAATGCAGCCCCCATGTTCCTGCCACTCCACAAAAAGCAACAAAACCAGCAAATTGCAAGCTGAAAGCTCTGTTGTCAAGGCAGTGACCTGTTATTAAAAGATCACTCCAGTCCTGGAACATGAGACACAGAAATCAGCAATCTGTGTATAATACAATATCGCTCCTGGCTAATGATATTTCTTTAAAAAAAGAACAGAGAATCAGCATAAGTATCTTTCTTACATTCTTGAGACACCAGGTCAACACAATTCCCACATGGGATGACGACGATCCTTGGGCCAGTTTTATCCATAAGGTTTCCAACTAAAATTCCCCAAACCTTACTGATGAATGGTGGAGAGGTCAGGTAAGGACCAAAACACTTCCAGTGAGCCCTTCAGATCAATGAATGCCCCATTCAACAAGAATCCCACGTAATAACCTGATGGGAGAAGTCTGTACAGTTAAACTGCCTGACAGCCTCCTTACCCTTCTGCTTTCTGTCCCTTTCTTTTGGGTTCATGTTGTATCCATGTATCACAAGGACGAACATTTACCACAACAAACCTATTTAAGGTCACAAGTCAGCAAACGACAAGCACGTGCTTAACTTTATATGCCTCTAAGTCCCATTAAGCCCGTGTGCTTTGCTGAATCAGGGCCCTTAGGCAGACACGTTAAGGACTGAGATTTTCAAAGCAGTCATGGGGATTTAGACACGGCTTCAATTAAAATTAATAGAAGTTGTGTGCCTAAAACCCCTGGACTGTTTGAAAATCTTAACCAATATATTTAACAGCAATACTGATAGAGCTCTGCACTAGGTGACTTATTTCTTTTCCCACTCATGGTTTCCCAAATTCTGTTAACTCCCTCCTGGTGAATTTTGTGCTAGTGGAAGATTCAGCGTATTCAGCCATCAGTTGGAGTTTTTACTGAGAACCCTGAAGAGTGAAGTCTGGTGGTATCCCCAGAATACAGAATTATTCAGTCCTGGTCTTGCTCAGACTGCCAACCCATGACTTGCCCATTATCACATGGCAAATTGGTCTCTGAGCCAGGACACTCTGGCCATGTCTAGACTAGAATTTAAAGGTCTGATATTAGATTGAGTAACTCAGCTCAGTCTAACTCCCTATAAAAGTCTAATCAAGATAAAGCAATTGTATTTTTTTTTTTTTTTGCTGAACTGACTGAAGTCGTGTCTACATGGGAAAGTTTTAACAATTATACTGGTATAACACACCATGTAGGTACATTTTATTCTGCTGTAAGAGTGTCCACACAGGACGCTACACTGGAATAACTATTTTGGTTTAATTTCACACCTTAGGCTATCCAAAAAGCCCCATGCATAGATGCAAACAGACAAAAACTCTCCCATGTAGACAAGGCCTAAGTCCCTTCCACCAGCTACTAGATCACACATTATTCCAGGCAGATATGGGCATAAGCCAACAGACATATTGGCTACATCAGCCTCTTTATCTTTGTAATTTGCCTCTTCCTATTAAGGCAGGTCACTCCTTTGTTGTGAAGTTCTCAAATGAGAAAATTACACATGCCAGCAGTTAAGAGCCCCTTGAATAAGTCTGTGATAATGATGCCATTTGGTTTCCATGGAGGACGCACAGAGTCTCCAGTAATGTGGCGAGCACCAGGGAGACAGCTGTCACCAGTGTATCAGCAGGTACAAGGCAGGCATTAATTATGGAGCATACTGGAGCTGACACGGGAATACTGCAATTGGACCCCAAGTGAGAAAGACTGGCAACTTGTTCATTAACATCATCAGCCAAATCATATCCCTTGGAACATTTTAGCAGAAGGTGGCTAACTGCATGCCCAAATCCTTGTATTTCATCCATTGCATTGTTTTCACTTGTGAATTGTTTCCTCCAATTTATTTTAAATGATTTAAGTTAGTTTCTGATAATCCTGAAAGCAAAAAGCTGATGACATTGGTTCTAGATCGCCAAGAGCTGCCAATGCACCTCTATCCTCACCTGCAGAACCTCTGCTATTCCATCCCTGAATCCCCATGCAGCTCTGCCAACACAGTGCCATCCTATCCTGCAGAACACCTTCCAACTCCACTTCTATTCCCGCCCCCCACAACTCTCCCAATGCAGCTCAATCCGGATCTGCTTTTCCAGTTCCCCTCGCTCCCAAAGCTCTACTTCCTGCTCTTCCAGCCTGGGATATCCCCACACACCAATCCTGTTGGTCCAATCCCCTCTCCCAGCTCAGTCTGAGGCATCTTAATCATGATCTGCACAAAGGCTCTCTTGAATTATTTACTTCAGTATCTATGCTATTCATTTATTAACTGGCTCCTGTTCTCTACCAAGGATTACAGAGATGATTGAACTAGATTCTGTTAATGGAAAATAGGTCCTAATTCAGTCCCTTCCCTCCAAATCTACCTAAACTTTACAAGTTTGCTGTTTACCACTTCCTCCCTGATTTGTCTCTACAGCCTCTTTAAGCAAGGGGAAAGGACAGAAGACACAGGTGTAACTGTGGATAACTGACTACCAGCAATGACACATCTTTAAGTGACAGATCTCTTATTAAATGACTCAAAAGAAGTCCGACTGCCTGGCCTTAAGACCAAGCATATGACAACCCCAAAATGCATCACGAAGGAGCCTTCTGCTCATTTCTATATTTACATTTTTAAATTGATGTAACATGCCACCCATCTGCCTCAACACATGGGAGAACTTGATGGGGCCAGCGGTCAAATGGGACAGCCCCAGCAGCGAGGGACGGAGACACTCACTGAAGGACTCATATCTCCCCCTACCTTCAACTCCCCGTTGGAATCTCCAGCCAATTGAGGGGGATGGGAGAGGTGCAGCCTGGCTAGCATTCTCTAACTTCCAGGATTTACTCTGGAGCAGGGGTCATTTGGAGCCTCTTTTGGCCCCGTTCCAGCCGCCCCACCTACCCACTCTGAACTAGTAAGGGGAATCTGGCCTGACAGATGCTTCAGATCTAGCCGATCCCCTGTTTGGGTGGGTGTGTGTGAGAGAGAGAGAAAGGAACTTTTTCTCCCATGGGCCAATTGGCAGAGGATTGGGGAATTTTTCACCTTCCTTGTAGCACCTTCAAGCCATAGCTGGTTAGCTAGGAATGCATTTAGTATCTTGGTTGACTTGTTCAGTCCTCGCAACTTGCAGCCGGTTTCCAATGTGGTTAAAAGGATAAAATGAATGGTTCCTGGAGGCAAAAAATCTGGGATTCAGGAGACGGGGTGAGACCTTGTGGCTCTCATGGGATGAGGTCACTGCCCCTCTGCACCCTCTGTCCTTCTGGAGTGGAGGGTGGGTAGTCGAGTCTAGGGTGGGAGTGGGGGAGTAGGCTGATGAGAGCATACTCCAAAGTATGGGTTTTACAGTAGGAGTCCTGTTACTCCTGCACTGGAACCAATTAAATGCCTGGGATAAGGGAGTATGGGTGATGGGCAGGTATTGCTCCTTCCCTTTATTTAGTAAAAGTTGCTGCCTGCAGCTTAACATCCATCCATGCATCTGTCCTCATTTTGCTGCTGTGTCCACATCAAAATACCCATGCAGTGGTTTGTCCTGCATAAGGAAAAACTCTCTATGATGGATTTCAACAGTTGGCTGCTGCATGGACATCAGCACCGTTTTTTAATTAATTTTCTTTAACTCTCCATTCTTGGTGCAGCAAATCACACATGGCTTCAAACTCCTTCCTGTCATAATTTTAACTGTTTAAGAAAGACACAGGAAGTGGCCAAACCATAGTTTGCTTCTTCCCTCTTACATGTATGACTTTAATTAAAAATGAACCCTTGCATGACGACTTAACCAATATGGGTTTTAACAGCCTTGCTGCTCTCTCGGAAGGTTATTTTACAAATCATTTTGCATCTGGTGTGGAACTAATTTGCTCTTATGAAGCTCTCAATGTTTAGGGACAAATGGTTAAACTGCTTCCATCGCTAACAAGCAATTTAAGGTGCCTGGAAAGTAACTAGGTTGTTTTGGAAACAGAACTGTCAGCCAACACAAGTCACTTGCCATAATCCTGAATGTAGTTAAGAGCTGACCATGTGCTTAAAACCCTTCTCAGGAAGCAGCACATTGTGTGCTGTGGTTTGAAAGAAACTGACACAATTTTCAGTTACCAGACCTTAAACTAAACTGGCATCCTGCTGTTCAAAAACTACACAAGGCAAACTCAATATAGGCTCCAGAGACTATCAAGATATTTCCCCCGCCAAGTTAGACGACAGATGTGCTGCAAACCACAGAAGTTGCTGTTTCCATGATACCAGCATTTAAGTGGGCTTGAAATGTAAGAACCATTCTAATTACTGCAGCTCAGATTTTAAAGGGACACTGCATTGCAATATTAAAGATGGGAGCTGGGCAAATACTCTAAAAATAAATCAGTGGATATTCATTTGAATTTTTAAATCCAGTCTCTCTGGCACTGGTCAGCTCCCTTTGCTAATCTGGGAACATTTATGCTATTAAATTCTATGGGCACCAGTGCTCTGAGAATGTCAATTTTCAGTGCACATGCTCAAATATTCACGGAAAGGATGTTTTAAAGTTCTCTTTCCAGGGAGCACTCACACCAGGAAACTGATTTTAAAAAGCAATGCACACCTAATCTAGAAAAAGAAACAAACCACTTAACATGTGACTAATATAGACTAAGCAATAGAGTAGCAAGCCACGAGATGTGCACAAGAAAACAATTTATTATTTCTAATAAAGAGGATGTGGGAGAAAATGGATCTGTTTGGGGACATTTCCCTAAGAGCAAAAGAAGAAAAATTCAGCAGATTAAGATATCATAATCATTGTCCCTAATCGCAAAGGAGAGTTAAAATAATTCCAAACAGATCCTAAGTACAATAAAGAATAATTAACAATCAGAAATCCCTCATCTTGATGGTGCCACTATAAGACATAGAGCTGGTAGGATAGAGGAAATGGAGTTCCCCACTGGAATAATCAATCAGATTTCCCAAATTGGCTTAAATTACCTTTTGCAGCCATGAGCATCTGATTTCCCATTGCCTCAAGACATGCTTCATGGAGGACTCTCCAGCAATCCGTGGGGAGAGCCACAGCTTAGTCAGAGGGGCAATATTCCCAGCTGCATTCCATTCCTGGCTCCACCCCTGGCCTGCGGGGTACCCGGGCACATCACTTCCTCTGCACAACGGGGGATCACAACATCCACTCATCTTTGTAAAGCACACAGATCTCTGAATGGAGAGGCCAGTTATTATTAAGGAATAAGAATCCGCATAACCAGCAACTAGTCCATCAATCAGGTTATCCTCCAGAGCCGAGGTGATCACCACTGAGTCACCGAGTCAGCCCCAGGGGACTCGAGTTGCAACCCATGGAGTTGGATCTTAAGCATTCCTGCAGTCTGGGGTCCATTTTTGGTTTCAGGCCCATCTCTAGCACAAGGCTGCCCTGTCAAGGGATTTCCCTGCACGCCAAAGAGCGGTCAGACACCTGTGGCAGCCCTTCTGGATGTGACATCCCCCAAAGCAAGTGCCCCATCCTGTTTTATTTACACAGCTATTAATAGCCAAGATATAAGGGGAGAGAACCCAGGGTGCTATATAAAGAACTAGGAAGTTCAACAGCTTCTTCCCTTAACCTCTCAGAGACAGGGGCTGGGCACTGTGAATCAAAATCTATCCCTGGTGTAAATCTACCAGCATCAGTGAAGTTGCATCACGGACTACTTTGGCCCAGTGTCAGTTCTGGATAACAATCAACGTGTCATGGTGTTTGAAGGACGCATTACAGAGACAGATGTATCCCTTCCTCTCCATTCCACGTAGTGCTGCGAGATGGTCTCCGTCTCCATCCAAGTGCCCCAAAGCATCCAATGGGCCTCTTCCCAGCAGAGAAAAGAGGTTAGAATGCTACACTTTGCACCTCTACATCACCTGTATCCAAGAATCTCAAAGCACCAGAGCTTAAACCCCCCAGCATCCCAGAGAAAAGAGAGGGAAGTAGTATACCTGTTTTACAGATGGGAAAATGGAGTCAGAGAAATGCAATGACTTGCTCAAGATCATACAGCAATTTAGGGATGGATCTGCAAAGAGAACCACTAAACCAATGCTACAGGACTTAATTCATTCTTTCCATCTGAATGCCAAAGCCCCGGGAGATTCACTGCTCACCAAGCAGAGGTAAGCATGTCATGGGATCCCACACAGGATCTAGCGAAAGCCTCATTATCTTGAGCAATTGTTTTTGTTTCCAGGAAGGGAGATGGCCAAAGCAGATGCAGCTTCTCTACAGGGAAAGGTTTCCCTAAGGGATAAGAGGGCATCAACAGCTTTCAGGCCATATTTCGCTGTAAGTTAAACCTGAGTGAAAGCTGCTAACAAATCTTTGCATGAGTGTGTGGCAGGTGCCGTGCAGAATGGAGCTGGGTGCCCCACACGTGACAGCTGTCAGTGAAGGACGGAGACAAACTGGACCTGCAGCCCACTAGCCAAGTCAGATCAAGATTGCCAGTTAGGAAATGCGACAATTTTTACAGTAAAACACACAAATACTGCAGGTGAGTGGGAGCAAGGACTGAAATGCAACTAGGCCAAGACTCATTGTCCGGATGGAGAAACAGCAGCAGTAAAGTAACTATATCATAACAGAGTCATTTGTTAAGAGTCCTATGAAGTCTAGCCCTGGGTCTGCAAACCTTTTACTGCTCTTCATGAATGTGCCCTGGGCTCCTATTTTGCAAATAGGTTGAATATTTTGCAATTCTGGTTGAAGAAAAAAACAGAAGCGATTAACCATAAGCCATTGCCACATTTCCTGTTTCACAGAAACAGGATGAAATAAACTTAGCAAAACTTCTCAGTAATTCTCTGGCTGTGCATGCATGGAGGAGGACAGTGCTAGGATCCACTTGGGGAGACGATGCTGACAGGAGAGGGATTAACTCCAGAGTTGGATTTGGTACTCCCAAAGGAACAAGGTTTACTAAAAAGAGCCCTGGTGAGACAGAGGTTGAAGGCTCTGTGGGTTTGTTTACCCCTTCATCCAGTGTCAGTGGATCATGGCTGCTGCTTAGTAAAGATTCAGTAGAGCATGCAAATCAGTGACCACACCAGGATTTAAAGGGCACACCCAGCTACACTGGCACCAGTAACACACAGCTAATCCTTTTATGTGCATGCAGTCTGCACTTCCACCACACCTTTCAACCTAAAATCTCCAAGTGCTTTACAATCAATTAAAAGTCACAAGGGCCAACTTACTGGGGAAGTTGAAACCCACATGGGTTAAAGTGACGAGCAAGTGGTCAGCCAGTGATCCAAGTGGCAGAGCCTAGGGTATGACCCAGAAGTTCCAACTCCTAAACCCCAGCTCTAACCACTAGACAATACTCCTTCACTGACATGATGATCTTGTGTTTCTTTGATGTGCACAGATGTCCTGCTAAATTTGCCTGTGATGCAGCATAACTGAGAAGCCATGGCAAGATTCAACGCTGGCTAACAATGCCGAATTTAGGACAGTCGCAGGTCAATCACAGAATAAGAATGCCTGAAATGACACCCAAGATCAAGCTCTGTCCTATACCCCAACACCACATGCCATTCTGAAAGAACCACACAATGACATTCATGCCACCAGCATATTACACTGATGGGGAAAGGAAGAGGAGATAAAAAATAAGAAAACTCTCTCACTAAATAAAGGCTTGAGATGCTAGCAGAGAGTTCAGTGATGCTGGTATCTGCACAGTAACGTCATCGAAGTGACATGATAATGCTACACTCCTATCTCCTGTGAACTCTAACTTGCACCATTATTGTACACATCCTTGACACAATTTCCTGTGCATCACGGATTGTTGTAATCTGGTGGTCAAAGCACAGGACTCTCATGACTCAGCTTCTACTCCCAACTTCGCCTCTGACTTGCCCTGTGACTTTGGCCTAAGACCTTATCTACATAGACGCGTTGCACTAGTTTAACTAGAAGCATTAGTAAAACTGGTGCAGACGCTCTTAATTCAGTTTAACCCTGGCTTATATCTGTTTCTCTTTACTGTTTAAATTTACAGACATAAGCTAAACTGATATAAATTAGGATTTAAATCAAATTAAGTGGACCCACACATGGTTTTGCACTAGTTTAACTAATTCAGCTGGAAAACCTACAGTGCTAATAACGGTGTGTGTATAAATCAGGTCTAAGTTCATCCATCTTCAAAATGGGGATATTAACACATACCCCACCTGGCAAAGGTGTCAGGAGATTAAATTAATGCTCTTAGAGTGCATCTTCACACCAAGGAGCTACAAGTGCAGTTGATGTGACAACTGTCATGCCATGGCTACAGCATTTGAAGAAAATCATTTGAGACACAGGATTTTCACGAGGTCAGCTCCATATAGGCACCTAAGAAAAGCAGCCAGATTTTCAAAAGGGCTCAACACTCAACAGTCTCCATTAAGAACAATGGCAAACTCTCCCTACCCTCACTGAGAACAATGAGTGGGAGGTGCTGGGTGCTACACACTTAGGAAATTTTGGTCCCTTGTTTAGGTACCTAACTGGGAACTGTTGGGTGCAGAGCTCTTTTGGAATACCTGGACTTCAAGTTTTAGCTCTGCCTTCCTCCTTTTATAGCATAAAAATTAAAAAGTGGACACTTAAAGCAAGGAACCCAAATTGCCACGGCCTACTCAGTCATCTCTCTTAAGCTCTGCATCTCTACAGCACCCATCACTGTAATATATGAGTATCTCAACACACCTGATCGGTAGGGCAATGCTGTTATCCCCATTTTACAGATGGGGGAACTAAAGTGAATTAAGTGAATTACGCTAAACCAAATTAAGGCCACTTAAATTCTGAATGAGAATGTCCACAAAGGAGTTTAATGCAGTTTAACTAACCATATTAATTTTGCACCTTTAGTTAATTTTGGTTAATTTTCCTGAGTATCCCCTGTATAGGCAAACCCTAAGTAACTTAGTCAACATCACCCAAGAAGTCTGTGACAGAGCCACGGCTCCCAGCCTTAGCCATCCTTCCTACTCAGCCATCACAGCCCACTTAAAATGTGTTTTTCTTTCTAGACTGCCAAGTCAGAACCATCTCCTGTACCCACACCTTATCTGGCGCTGGGATTAATGCTCACCAAAATACAACCTAGCCAGAACAAATACGTGGCATGATAAGAGACAAGCCGCACAAACACACAAAGTGTGTCACTGTAGACTGCTCATGTTTTTGACATATGTAGTTCAAGAGCTAGTTAGCCACACTCACCTTTTCTTTACAACAGAGCACTTATCTAATGAGCATAAGTTCACGATCCAGGCAATTAATAGGAGAGAGGGGAAAATATGGACTATAGGGATTACTGGGCCTTGCTAGTGAAAGAGCAGTTGTAATCCAGGAAACGCGTCTCTAAAATTGACATGGTGGGGTTCTGCATTTATCTTTCCATGATTCTAGGGAAAATATGCTCCATTTCCAAGTCAAGACATGTTTTTTCCTCACTGTTGGCCTTACAAAATCAGCCTGGGATCTTTTTTTTTTTTTTTAAAAAAAGCACAGCGCTGGTTCTTTTATCCAATCTTATATCCACAGCTTGCTGACAATTACACCGAATTACGCACAAGGCAGAATAAAACATAGATTACTCTTCCATAGCTTTACTGAGCCCGGCAGGGCTAACAGGAATAAAATGTTGTGGCTACGACTCAAAGGCCACGTCTAGACTACGCACCGGACCGGCGCGTTAAAATCGATTGCTCGGGGATCAAAATATCGCGTCTGGTCTGGACGCGATATCTCGATCCCAGAGCGTGCTTAGATCGATTCCGGAACTCCAGCTAGACGACCGGACTTCCGGATTCGACACAGCGAGCGGCGCGGATCGATCCCGAGTGGTGAAGACGGGTGAGTAAATCGATTTTAGATATTCGATTTCAGCTACGCTATTCTTGTAGCTGAAATTGCGTATCTAAAATCGATTTAATCTCGTAGTGTAGACCTGGCCAAAGGCACACAAGAGGAGATAAGCAGAGCAAGGAGGAGCCAATCAGAGTCACTTTTCTGACTAAGATGAGAGCTCAAAAGCATACATTTTGCAGGTACAATACATTGCATTATTTACCATTAGGGAAACTGGGTGTGATGAAAGAAACATAGGTGGAAATGAGAAATATGCAATTCCCCTGGGATGTGACCCCTATGAAAACAATCACCCCCCTCCCCAAATCCAATCACATTGAATGTTCCACCCTTTCCTGCCTTCCTTCATCTGCATTTGTTTATTTGATCATATGTTCTCTGGGGCAGGGACTGTTCCTCTGTGTGTGGAAAACATCAAGCACTGCCACCAATTCTTCTATGCCATGTGCTGGCTAACCACTCGTAAAACAGCTGAATTGCAGGGAAGGATTTGGCCCCAGCACTGCATCATTCTAACCAGAGAGAGACAGAGACACGGACCAGGCTAAATCCTCTGCTATTATAATCTGGCACAGCTCCATTTAAATCAATGGATTTAAATCAATTTAAAAATCAATATTTTCATTTGGCTCAAGTGTTTATATAATGAAAATACGTTTAAAGATCCCTTTTGGGAAGGGATGCTAGTTTACTACTGAGCTCATCAGCTCCTCAGTCTTCACATTGGTTATCAGACAAAGGTTTGTTTTAAATTACAAATGAGAAAAGTATGAAGTTTGTTTGAGCTTCCTCTGTCCTGTCACTCTAAACCCGTTAGACATATTTGAAATTAAAAGGCAGGTCAATTGCTAATGCCCTATACCCAGGATCATGTGGTGATGAATGAGATCTGAGTAAATTATGAAGACCTCTCAAATTATAAGATACAACAAAAATAAGCCAGCAATGCCAAAACCTAGATTCTGTTGCATTTGAAACTGATTATGCTCCTTTTTATGCACTTCTGGCAGATCTAAAGGGAAAAAGAAAACCAAACAAACCTAACAACAAATGATTCCGCAAGTCATAAAAGATTCAGTAAAAGACTGGGTACCTTTTGTTCTCCCACAATAGCTGTGCAATTATAAAACTTCCACCACTCACCCTCCCCACACTCCTTGCAATTTACAACAGCAGGGAAAGGCTCAAACTATAGAGGGGTTTGAAGCACAGAAATATAGATGTTTTAGTCATTTCAAATCATTTCAGTAGAAGGCTGGACCTTACTTGCACTTGTTGGGTCTGCACAAAAGCTAAAAGGAAACTATCCAACCAGAGAGAAGAGGAAAATGATTATTCCATTCCAAAAGAGGTTAAGTGAAACTGAAGTAGTCTTTCAATTACCATGTAGATTTAACTTAAACAGCTTTTGCTATCTGTTTCTTTGTTCACAGGCAAAAATGTTTAAAATTAGATTGGACAAAACACTAAGTTGTTTGCCGCATTGTAGCAGGGTTGGTCCCAAGATAGGAGACACACAAGGTGGTTATTTGACCAACTTCTGCTGGTGAAAGAGACAAGCTTTCGAGTTCCACGGAGCTGAAGAAGAGCTCCGTGGAATGACTGCTTATTTCTTTCACCAGCAGAAGTTTGTACAACAACATATTACTTCACCTACCTTGTCTCGTGTATAATGAGCACAGTTGCATTTTAACTGGGACGTGGGAAAGACTGGACCCACATGTCTCTTATGGAGCACTTGATAGTGTCAGTACCTAGGCACGAGATCTAGTCCTAAAGTATATGATTCAACAAAAGCGCATTTGAAACCAAAAGACAAAATTTGGCATGCCTTTCTAAAAACGATGCTCTCAACCACAAGCTACTTTCCTAGATGCAAGAATCACTAGGCTAAGTTCTCTGGTCTGTGTTACACAGGAGGTTAGGCTAGATGATCAAAACAGTCCCTTCTGACCTTAAGATCTATGAAAAACCAAAGACTGAATGAAGATCAATATTTTAACCTTTAGCTAGTTCTTTTGGTTTTAAAAAGAAAAAAAAGTTCACTCGAGATGAGTTAAAGATGGAGAAAGACTCTGATGAAACCATCCTAACTCGGCTCACTTTTGGGTTCCCACTCGAGGAAGCCAACAGAAGCTGGCATGTGGTGGAAAGTCAACGCAGGGCAAAATGCCTATGACCTTTGCTCTAGCAGCGAATGGAGCAGACCAGTGCCATCAAATGTGGAGTATTAGCCAGGAAAAGGACAAGGACTGGTACCGGGGAAATACGCTGATTCAACACCTCTGGGGAGTTCAATACAGAGGAGCCCTGACTGTATTTTAAAACTTTCTGGTGGCAGCACCCATGGGGGAAGGGGGAGAAGCAACAGTACAATTAAGCCCATTGTCGTCTTTTGCCAGAGGTAAGTCCCTCTCTGCCTTTCTTAAGGACTTTGAGGGCCCCATCACTGTGATATCTGAGCACCTCACAATCTTTACTGTATTTATCCTCACAACACCCCTGTGAGGGAGGTCAGTGCAATAAACAACGGGGAACTGGAGCCCTGAGAAGACTTAGTCACTTGCCCAGCATCTTCTTTGACCCTCTGACCGCACTCCTGTCCCTGTTCTTTTATTAGTTGCCCCCTGAACTCAGTTGGGTTTTGAGGTCCTGTAGATCCTCCCCTTAGGCTGCGGGGGGAGGTGGGTTCTTTAGCAGTGGGCGGGATTCTGCCCGCCCACTTCCCGGAACCCAATAGGTAAAGAGCAGCCGGCTTAGGAAAAGCCCAGCTTATCAATGGGATAATCAACTATGTCCTGGGTGTTCAATGGGATGACAACTTCCCATTCAAAATATTCCACAAAACTGCAAAGAGACCAAACCAGAGACTCTCACACTCACTTCTGATGACTCTGAAGTCAATTTCAATCACACAGGACACTAACCACTGGACCAGCCTTCCCTTCTGAGGAAGGTTCCTTGGCACGACACTATGAATTACAGAGAAGAATCAAGGCCATGATCTTTAAAACACAGGGTTCTCTCTTTCCCCCTCCCTAGATCTATGTATCCTCATCTATAAATCTCCTGTCTCATCTGGCGTGTGCCATACCACGTGCAACATGCACTTCCCATTCTCTTGCCTCATGTCATGAGCTGTCAGGGCATAGAGCCCATGTCCTTTCAACATAAACGGATAATACTTCACATGAGAAATAAAGTCCAGCAGAAAAAGCCTCCAGGAGGAAAACCTCAGGAACTTCAGTTATTTTTTTGTCAATCATTAAGGGCGCCCCATGGCTTTTCTGCTGCTCTGGCAAAACAGAAGGCAAATATAGCCGTCACTCTTGCTCCTTAGTGCATTTCACAACTTGGGCACTATTCCTGTGAGGCAGATGCTGGTGCAGTCTCCCCATTTTACAGATGGGGAAACTAAGGAAGAGGACGAGGGCTTGGTTTTCAGAGGTCACGAGAACCAAGAACTCAAAGTGCAGCTGCGCATGTTCAGCATTTCCAGAAAAATCAGATCCCCGGGGCCTGATCCCAACCTTGTGAAGTCAGAGGAGTCTTTCTGTTGCTTCAGTGGGCTTTGGATCAGTCCCTATATGATTCCAATGAGTCCACAAAAGGAGAGACAGAAATATCATTAAAGCTAAGGCGTTCCTGGCTGTCCCAACTTAATGTCTGATACTAGGACACAGCTCCTTGAAGAGCTCTGAGCTAGTGTTTGATCAGACCTCTAGAAAGGCTGGGATACAGTACAGCCCCACATTCAGTGCTTTATGATTGTGAAACAAGGAAACACTGTTCCCACTCCATTAGGTCCCACCGAGCAGTCACCGTCTTTGCAACATATTGCTCCTCACTGCCCTGTAACTAGATACCACCCTCCTCAAGAAGGGTCTGATCCTATGTGACCCATATGCACATGAGTAGTAAGTCCAGAGACTACAATGGAAAAATCTATGAGAGTAATGATTACCGAACCAGGCCCTAAAAACACTGCCACCCAAACAGGATCTCTGATACCCAACGCTGTAGCCAATACTGTTCAGCTCAGGCCATTGCTGCCTGGCACAGCTGAGGTTCTAGTCTGACACTGGTAAAAAGGTGCCTGAGAAAAGTGTGTGTGTGGGTGGGGGTGTGGGGGGAAAGCGATAAATTTTTCAAAAGCACCTGTGTGATTCAGGAGCCTACATCCCATTTTCAGAAATGACTTATGCACTCAGCAGCCCAAATCCCATTACTTTCACTGAGACATCCTAACTCACTTCTGAAAATGAGACTTAAGTGCCTTTGAAAATTTTACTGATGGACAAAAAAGTGGAACAAAAAAAATTTGGTGGTACTTTTTAAAATAAAATGATGTTTTCATTCCAGAGGCTTACAAATCGACCCTTGTTTATCATCTCAACATCATTTTCTTGAAAATTTTCATTTACCAAAAGCCCAGTTTTCGATAAACAAGAAATTACTAACCCAATTGTGTTGATGGTTTTGTTCAAACTTTTTAATTTAAAAAAAAAAAAGTGTCGCACAACTTTTAACAACCATCTCTCCCTCTGAAAATTTGAAAGTTGACAATTTGACAAAATTCTTTTTTAGAAAAAAAACTTTTTTTGTTTTTAAAATTTGTTGATTGCTTAGTGTGGAATAAGGCTTAGGAGCAATCAACTTAAGCGACACTTATTAGTCTCAGAACAGGTTTCGCTTCTCTTCTCTCCTTCACACACACACACACCACACACACACACACACGTGTCCATTTCACAACAAACAGTTGTAATTTGTGCCACTATATTAAAAAACAGTGAGCATTTTTGATGAACAGCTCCTACCAACAGCTCCACCAGAAAAAAAATCCTTCTAGAAGAAAACCTGCCAGATTGAGAGTTTTCTGGCTTTTGTTGAACTTTTTTGGGGTGTCTGTACATGGTGGGGGTGTAGGGGTAAAGTATTGTCTGATTAATTTGTAGGTGGGAAAATCTGAATTTCACCCAGCCTATAATGACAGAAAGAGTTGACTTTAAAGCCATCGTATCAGAATATCTAATATTGTTATCCCATTTCTGCGGCAAATAATGACAAATATTAATGAGCACTTGGTATCTGATAAGGATTTCCTTTTGAGTACATTCATCTAAAGATTAACAGCAGCCATGCTAAAAATTGCACTGCTGATTATCTCCCTTCTTCCCTACAAATTATCAGAGCGTTCAGATCTCCAACCTAACATTTTTTGGTTCCAAATGGGGCTGGAGACTGACAGGAGAAGAACATCTATCCTGGTCATGCTGAATGACAGTAGCCAGCTTTGACAAGGGCACCAGCTGCTAGGAACACAGAGATTACCTTTTGCCAAAAGATAAACTTGAGAGGCTCAGCGCCTATGAATTATTAGTAGATGTCACCCACCCTGGTACAGGAGTCAGCTTTGCAGAAATAAATGACTGAACATCATGCAGTGAAGAGCTCTGCCTCATCTTTCAGGTTCCCCCCTCCTCTCAATCGGATGATTATGGACATTAGGACCTTGGTATTGGAATCTATATGAGGTGTTTTGAAATCCATGCTTGACAAGGCCTCTGGCATTGTTTGCTTAGAGGGAACATGGGAGGAAATGTTGTTTGGAGCAAAGAAACATCAATCAGAATTTGTGGGTTTTATTCCCAACTCTGCCATTGATTTGTTGTGTCATCTTGGGACAGTTAATTAACCTCTGTACCTAAGTTTCCAATAATAAAATGAGGATACTTCTCTATCTCCCAGGGTGGTGTTAGGCTAAATTTATTTCCACAGTTTTCTGAGCTCCTCTGCATAAAATGGAATCTTACAAATACACACATACACGAAGTATATTTAAACAATTACTATGAAGCCTGATACTGCCATCCTGACTTGCATTCAGTAGCATCTTACCATGTGAGTATTCCCATAGAAATGAAGCTGATCATTTAGGAGCTGATCCAAAGATCACTCAAGTCACTGGGAGTCTTTCCACTGACTTCAATGAAGTTTAGATCAGGCCCTTGGTAAGGTACAAGGTGAAATTAGTAACAGGAGCAGTATTAGTCCCTAAAATATGACTGGATTATTAACAACTGAGTAATGATTACAAGGAAGCTTTAAATGAAAGCATTTTCCAACTCTATAAGGCTGTTAAGATTTGTCTAGAATGAGAAACAATCTTCACATTCACATGTTTGGAGCTTTGTTTTGCTTGCAAACAGGGTACATTCAGCAATCCGTATTCATCTGATAAATTCAATTCTTTCTTAGGAAAAGTAAAAAAGATAAACAGAGAGTCTACAGAAAAACCCAGGGGGGAGCGTGGGTGGGAGTTAACGCTAATAAATTTGTTCATCCTCTGACAAAGGTTGTGGATTCAGCAATGCAGCGGAAATCTGTTGTCAAGGCTGCATCTATTGTTCATCTGGTCCTTGGGCTTTGTATTCTTTGAGGCACCAATAGCACACAAGCCTTGTATAACATACAAAGCTAATTCACTCAGGTGGCCAGGAAAAGCTGAGGACCAACGCTCTGTACATTATACAAGATACTACAATCCCCTTTTTTGTGTGCGTGGGGGGGAGGGGACAGTTTCTCCTCTTTCACATTGCTGCCCCTACCAACCAGCTTTTTAACTATACCATTAGTAGCTGCATTTTTTTTAGAGGGCTTTAGGGCTAAAATTTCCTTAGCACTCGATCTCACGAGTTGCTAAGCATCTCCCAAGATCAGGCCCTTAGTGAAAAATAAAGTCAGAAGAGTTTAGTATGTAGAAGCAGAGTTGAGGGCAAGTTTTCCTTGCTCTATGATCAAATACCACCTAAGCCTCTAAATAAAGACCTGTCAGCTAATTGACTGCTGTTCACATGGCCTGGTGGTTCATGAACACCAGGAACACTTATCTGTTTGCTCTGCTTCCATTTGCTACAATAGGTTCCACCAGATACTGTCTGTTCTAACAAAAGAGAAACAGAGGGGGAGTCTGGCAAAACATCCAGTGTGCAAACAAGGCTCTTTTTGACCAACTGGAAAAAGACGGTTACTCACCTTTGTAACTATTGTTCTTCGAGACGTGTTGGTCATATCCATTCCAGTTAGGTGTGCGCGCGTTGCGTGCTCGCTTGTCAGAAGATTTTTACTCTAGCAACACTCGGTGGGTCGGCTGGGTGCCCCCTGGAGTGGCGCCACTATAAGCGCCAGATATATACCCCTGCCGACCCAACGGCCTTCAGTTCCTTCTTGCCGGCTACTATGACAAAGGGGAAGGAGGGCGGGTTTGGAATGGATATGAGCAACACATCTTGAAGAACAACAGTTACAAAGGTGAGTAACTGGCTCTTCTTCTTCGAGTGCTTGCTCATATCGATTCCAATTAGGTGATTCCCAAGCCTTACCTAAGCGGTGGGGTCGGAGTGAGACATTGCAGAATGCAAAACTGCTGAGCCAAAGGCTGCATTGTCTCTGGACTGCTGAAGCAATGCGTAATGTGAGGCAAAGGTGTGAATCGATGACCAGGTAGCAGCATGACATATTTCTTGGATGAGGACATGGGCCAGGAAAGTGGCAGATGAGGGTTGCGCCCAAGTAGAACGGGCGGTGAGATGGTTAGCCAGAATGTGAGCCAATTCATAGCATGTTCAGATGCAGGATGTCATCCAAGATGAAATTCTTTGGGAAGAGACTGGCATGCCTTTCATCCGGTCTGCCACCGCTACAAAGAGCTGAGGCAAATGTCGGAAGGGTCTGGTCCTCTCAATATAAAAGGTGAGAGCCCTGCGGACATCCAAGGTATGCAGTTGTTGTTCCCGACGTGATGAGTGCGGCTTCGGTAAAAAGACTGGGAGAAAGATGTCTTATTGACATGAAAGGCAGACACCACCTTAGGGAGGAAAGAGGGGTGCAGTCACAGCTGTACCTTGTCCTTGTGAAATACCGTATACAGGGGATCCGCTGTCAAAGCCCAAAGCTCCGATACTCGTCTTGCCGAGGTGACAGCGACAAGGAAGGCTGTCTTCCAGGAGAGGTACAGCAGTGAGCAGGTTGCCAGAGGCTTAAAAGGGGAACCCATAAGCCTGGCTAGCACCAGGTTTAGATCCCAGGTAGGGGTCAGGCATCTGACTAGAGGGTACAACCGCTCCAATCCCTAGGAACCTGGAAACTATGGGGTGAGAAAAGATTGAACTGCCACTTTCCCCTGGGTGGAAGGCGGAAATAGCTGCCAGATGCACCTTTATAGAAGAGACGCCAGGCCCTGCTCTTTCAGGGACCATAGGTAATCCAGGACAGTGGGACAGATACCTGTCCGGGACTAAGTTACTCTGAGCGCACCAGTGGGAGAAACGCTTCCACTTGGCGAGATATGTCGTCCTCGTGGAAGGCTTCCTACTGCCCAAGAGCACCTGTTGTACCGAGGCAGAGCAACGCAACTCAGACTGGCTCAACCACACAGCAGCCATGCTGTGAGATGAAGGGATTGCAGGTCCGGATGGTGAAGCCTGCCGAAAGTCCTGTGTTATGAGGTCCGGCCAGAGTGGCAGGGGGATCGGGTCTGCCACTGAGAGGTCGAACAACAGGGTGTACCAATGCTGCCTCGCCATGCTGGAGCAATGAGGATCAGGTGGGCTCTGTCCCTGCGGAGCTTTGAGTAGGACTCTGTGGACGAGCGGAAACGGTGGAAGGCATAAAGTAGGTGCCTCTTCCACGGGATCAGGAATGCGTCTGAGAGGGAGCCCGGGGCCCTTGGAAGGAGCAGAACACCTGGCATTTCCTGTTCTCTCGAGAGGCAAAGAGGTCTATGTGGGGAAAGCCCACCTCCGGAAAACAGAATGGATAACGTCCGGGCGTATCACCACTCGTGAGACAGGAAGGACCTGCTGAGGTGATCTGCCAGAGTGTTCTGGACTCCTGGGAGAAAAGACGCTACCAATCGATAGAGTGGGCTATGCAAAAGTCCCAGAGGCGAATGGCTTCTTGACAAAGAGAGAGGAGCGTGCTCCGCCCTGCTTGTTTATGTAAAACATGGCCGTTGTGTTGTCCGTGAACACTGATACACAACGGCCTTGTAGATGGTCCCGAAACACCTGGCATGCTAGACAGACTGCTCTCAGCTCCCTCACGTTGATGTGCAGGGCCAGCTCTTGGGGCAACCAGAGGCCTTGAGTGTGAAGGCTCCCGAGATGGGCACCCCAACCCCAGAGATGATGACGCGTCTGTGGTTAGGGCCACCGAGGGTTTGCGGTGGGTGGAATGGCATCCCTGCGCAAACCAGAGAGGGGTCTAACCACCAAGTGAGGGAGTCGAGAACCTTCCTGGGATAGTGAGCACCGAATCCAGACTGTCTCTGTGTGGACGGTATATTGAAGCAAGCCAGGTTTGGAAGGGACGGAGACGTAGCCTCGCGTACTTGGTCACAAAGGTGCAGGAGGCCATGTGACCTACTAGGCCGAGGCAAGTGCGCACCAACGTTGTCAGAAAGGATTGAAGACTTCGAATTATGAAGCCATCGTTTGAAAACGCGACTGGGGGAGGCAGGCTCTGGCCAGATTGGAGTCCAGAACAGCTCCGATGAAGTCTATTCTCTGCGTGGTGTCAGAGTAGACTTTCTGTGTTGATCATGAGGCCTAGGCTCCCGAAGAGGTCTCTGACGATGCACACAGTGCTGCGATACTTGTGACTGGGAAGTCCCTCGAATGAGCCAATCGTCGAGATACGGGTAGACGTGTACTCGACGACGCCGGAGGGAGGCGGCTACTACAGCCATGCATTTGGTGAAGACCCTTGGAGCTGTAGAAAGGCCAAAGGGAAGTACCGTGAACTGAAAGTGTTGGTGGTTGACCACAAAACGGAGGTACCGTCTGTGTGGTGGATAAATGGCGATGTGGAAATAAGCGTCCTTCATATCGAGGCGGCATACCAGTCTCCCGGATCCAGGGATGGATGATGGTCCCCAGGGATACCATGCGGAACTTCAGCTTTATCAGGAATTTGTTGAGTTCTCGCAGGTCTAGGATCAGGTCGTAGACCTCCCTTTGCCTTGGGATTAAGAAGTAGCGGGAATAGAACCCCTTGCCCCTCATGTCTTTGGCACCTCCTCTATGGCTCCCAGTTTTAGGAGCGCCTGGACCTCTTGTAAGAGGAATTGCTCGTGAGAGGGGTCCCTGAAGAGGGACGGGTAGGGAGGGTGGGAGGGGGGGTTGAAACAAACTGGAGGTGGTATCCCGTTCCACCGTGCGGAAGGACCCAACGATCTGAGGTTAGCTGGGACCAGGCAGGAGGAAATGGAGAGGCGGTTGAAAAAGGAGGGAGAAGGATCCGGTAAGATAACTGGTGGGCCGTCCTCGGGCGTCCCATCAAAAGTTTTGCTTGGCCCCGTGTGGTGGTTTAGGAGGCGTGGGCACCCCAACCCAGAGATGATGCGTCTGTGGTTAGGGCCACCGAGGGTTGCGGTGGGTGGAATGGTATCCCTGCGCAAACCAGAGAGGGGTCTCACCACCAAGTGAGGGAGTCAAGAACCTTCCTGGGGATAATGAGCACCAAATCCAGACCGTCTGTGTGGACGGTATATTGAAGCCAACCAGATTTGAAAGGGACGGAGACGTAGCCTCGCGTACTTGGTCACGAAGGGTAAATCCTGAATGGTCTGTTGCAATTCAAGGGGAAGGCCTGAAGCCTGGAGCCAGGAGATATGCCTCATCGTCACTCTGGATGCCAGAGTTCTGGCAGCCGAGTCCGCTGCATCCAGAGAGGCCTGGAGGGAGGTTCTTGCTACCTTTTTACCCTCTTCAAGCAGGGCCGTAAACTCTGGCCGAGACTCCTGGGGAGGAAGCTCCGTAAATTTCCCAACCGACACCCATGTATTAAAGTTATACCGACTTAGAAGGGCTTGTTGGTTTGCCACCCTAAGTTGGAGACCCCCAGCCGAGTATATTCTGCGGCCTAGGAGGTCCATGCGTCTAGCCTCCTTCGCCTTAGGAGCTGATGCTTCCTGGCCATGACACTCCCGTTTGTCCATCGATTGGACAACCAGAGAGCAGAGTGGTGGGCGGGTGTAGAGATATTCGTACCCCTTTGAGGGGACCATATATTTCCTCTCTACTCCCCTAGTTGTAGGTGGAATTGAAGCTGGGGATTGCCAAATGGCATCCGCATTGGCTTGCATAGTGCGGATGAACAGGAGAGCCACTCTAGCGGGTGCATCAGCCAATAAGATGTCCATGACTGGGTCCTCATTCAGTGACCTCCTCCACCTACAAGTTCATATTCTGGGCCACCTGCCTCAAGAGGTCTTGATGGGCTCTGAGATTGATTGGTGGAAGGCCTGAGGAGGATGTTCCTGCTACCGCCTCATCAAGTGAGGAGGAGGAGAAGGAAGAGGAGGAGAGGCCCGGGACCAAACGGTGACTGCAGAGGGAATTGGAGCCTCGTCCGTGCCCGTAGAGGGAGGGTGGCTCACTGTTGCCTCTGGTACCCGGTGTTCTGACAGGGCCAAGCGTTGAACCACTGATGGGGCACCTTGGGCCTGGTGGTATGCCCATGGTGTCCAGAAGGACCAGTGATGAGGCCTTTGTTTGTGGCTTTGTCCCTGCGGATATTGGCTGGGGACGTCAGATTCCCCCTTCTGATGGTAGGATGCACCGCCAGTCTGAGACGATACTGATGTGTGTCTCGAAAGCCACGGTGGTGCCAAGAGACCCTGGGAGGGCGCCACTGTTCTTGACGCTTGATCCCGGGGCAGTACCGGTGAGCAGTACTGGGAGCTATGGCAGTACCGCGAGCAAGATCGGGACCTTCTACCGTACCGGTGCCTAGAGGTCGACCGGCATCTCGAGTCCCTTCGCCTGGAGCGACTGCGGGATACACGGTACCGAGATTGGTGCCGAGAGCCAGATCGGTACCGGGAGTATCTGTCCGGTGAACAAGATGTTGAACGTCACCGTGAGTGCGATCGGTACCGCGATAGAGAGCAGTGCCAGGACTGCGAGCGCACCGGGAGCGGGAACAACATGATCGAGAGCGTCTGCGAGACCGTGATCTGGAATGACATCTCTCTGGTGGACCGATGGAAGGAGGCCTTACGAGGGCCGGCCTGCCAATGGATTGAACAACCCGCACCGGCGGTGCCGGGGGTTGAGGACATACCAGCTCCGTCATAGCAGTGAGCTCCCTTGCCGTAGAGAAGGTCTCCGGCATAGAAGGGAGAACCACAGCCGGAGAGCTGTCTGGCACCAGACTCAACGGCCCTTGTGGGACCGGAATCGATGGTGCCGGGCCAGGTGGAGCTGCAATCTGCGGTGCTGGCTTCGACGGTGCCACAGCGGATGATAGTGCTCGACGAACTGTCTTAGACGAGTGTTCCTTCTGCAAGGCTGGAGTCGGAGAACTATGTCATTTACCAGTCGGGGAAAGGGAGTGGTGCCAAGGAGTCGGTGCCGGGACTCCTTTTTGGTACCAGAGTGATCTGGTGCTGAAGGGGCGCTCCTTACCGAGGCAGTCTGTTGGGCACTCGGTACCGATGTTGCAGGACTAAGTGCCGACTCCATGAGGAGCTGCTTCAAACGAAAGTCCCGCTCTTTCTTCGTCCTTGGTTTAAATGACTTGCAAATGCAGCACTTGTCAACAAGGTGGGATTCCCCTAGGCACTGAAGGCAGGAGTCGTGGGGACCCCCTATTGACATCGGCTTCTGGCACACCGAGCACGGTTTGAATCCCAGTGCCTTGGGCATGGGCCCGCACCGGGGTGGAGGAAAGGGGCTAATCCCCGATCGCCCCTGCAACTATATACACTAACTACGAATAGAAGTACTAACACTAACTGTAACTAGAACTCAAACTATAAACACAGTAAAGAGCAAAGAACTACGAGTAGCTAGGTATGTGGAGATCAGCTAAGCCGTGCTCCACAGTTCCAACGACCGTCACGGGCGGTAAGAAGGAACTGAAGGGCCGTTGGGTCGGCAGGGGTATATATCCGGCGCTATAGTGGCGCCACTCCAGGGGGTGACCCAGCCAGCCCACCGAGTGTTGCTAGGGTAAAAACCTTCCGATTAGTGTGCACGCGGCGCGCACACACCTATTTGGAATCGACATGAGCAAGCACTCGAAGAAGAATAGGCTGTCTCAGCCCCAATGCCACTATTAGCCTGTGGTTTTATCCTTAAATCCGAATCCTTTGCCATTTCGAGTTTTAGAGGAACCGCCCTAGTGTCACTTGAAAGTCAATGATCTATTGAAATCAGTAAGTGCTTTGAGATCGCTTCATGGAAAATATGGTTTAAGCGAAAGGCAGTGTGAGCTGGAGGAATGAGCTAAGCATTGGAAGTCCAGAGTTGTATTCCGAGGCCCAGATATGGACTCACTGCATGGCCTTGAACAAATCACTTTCTTCTCTGTAAAATGGGGATACTGATGCTTACCCTACCTAACAAAGGTGCTCTGAGAATCAATCAATGTCTGCCTATTGCTGCCAACATACCAAGTGGCAGTAAACTAAATGTGCTACTAGAACTACTTTCAAAGTATTTTAGCAACAACTTTTGTTAGAATAATAAATAAAACAAACAATAAAAACAATCTAGGAAATATTCCAGACATCAAAGGATCATAGAGCCTATTTGGTAGCATGTCTTCCACACAGCAGGGATAACGGGACAGGATGCTTGAGTCCAGAATAAAAAGGAGAAACACAAAGGAGACGAGCACGTGATTCAGTCCAGTGATTGAGGTCACGGTTTCCTTGCATGACAAGAGCTGGAAAGAAAAATGGACAGGTCGATCCCTTTTAATCCACAGCATTAACAAAGGCAACTGCATCCCAGAAGGGTTTCCGGGTGCTCTAAGAATCAATGCTGGGACACAAGAGACTAATGGCTGTTAGATAATTTCAGCACAGGTAACAGGCCAACAACGCCTCAGCAGCTGACTGGAATCTGAGTCCTCTATTTGTCCATGGGACAGGTACGTGTGCTACTATTGCCCCAGTGTCCTTCACAGGCCTTCTGCCAGTGCACCCCTGCCTCTATAAGGGCAGGAGTAACCTGACCTCTCAAGATCTTGTTCTTCTACTCATCACCATAGTATCAGAGATCTCTTTACCTAGACTGCCAATGAGGCTAGCAATCTGAGTTGGTGATTTCCAAGAAGTGGACAACTTTCCACCCGAAGTGGCGCAAGACCCACCAAACTCATTTCACATAGATCTAATGCCTGTTTCGTGGCCTCTCTTAGGTAAGTATATGGCCCTGCTGATTATTGCAATATCTGAGCACCTTACAGTCTTTTTGATATTTTTATCCTCACAACACCTGTGTAAGGTACTAGCCTCCCCATTTGACAAAGAGGGAAATGAGCCATGGAGAGGCTAAGTAATTCACTCAAGATCATGCAGGAAGTCTGTGGCAGGGCAGGGAATTAAACCCAGGTCACCCAGGTCCTAGGCTAGGGCCCTAATCACTGGACCCTCCCTGTCTAGTGAGTTAACCAGTTTTGATGTGGGTTGGCTTCAAACTATTGACTTAAGAGGTGAAAGGTTCTCCATCCCATTTCCAATAACCAGAACTCCACACCAACAAATACATACATTGTCTTTTACCAGTTTCAAAACAATTTAGGGACCCGGCTAGAAACCTCATAAAAATGGGACTAATGGTAATACTGAGACCCCATCAAGACTCTCTACGCTATAATTAACGAGTCTTCCAGGCAGCACAAAATGTTACATTGTTATTTTCAAGTATTCAAATGAAAATAAAAGAAAACTTGCTGTGACCGACAGCCCAGAACTCAGCTCCAGGCCAGAAACTTCTCTGTACAACATCATAAATAACTTAAATAGTTCAGCTATGTCTCTGCTAGGAACATATACTCAGCAAAGAAAGAAAAAGAAAACCCTCAGCTAATGGAAATTAAAGTGAACACTCTGAGGCCTAACGTTTTATTTATTTATTTCTCTTTACTGCTCTTGGAATTTTACAGCTTGCACATTAGAACCGCAGCCAACAAGCCTTTCTGATACGGCAACGGTTTCCCAAAAGGACAGTGGCAGAAACCCCCAATGCCTGGACAATTAAAACCAGACTAGACAAAGCACTAGCAAGTAAACTGGACAGCGATATGGTTAAAATCACTGGACAGGGATTCGGGAGATTTAGGCTTAATTCCTGGCTCTGCCACAAACACCTTGCGCAAGTCACTTGGATCTCTCTCTACTTCAGTGGCCATCTGTGAAATGGGTATAAGCTGTCCCTTCTCCCACCCTTTGTCTGCCCTTGCCCATTTTGGCTATAAACTCTAAAAAGCAAGGACTGTCTCTTACTACTGTGCGCGTACAGTGCTTAGCATAATGGGGTCCTGATCTTGGCTAGAACTCTCAGGTGCTGCTGCAACTAAAATAGTGAAATTATAAAAGGAACAATCCTGCACAGGCCACAGAAGACCATCTCAATATGGATTTTCAGTCTCTGAGGTCCGTCCCACTGTGATTTTATAACTAGTTAGGGACACAGTCAGTCAGCAAGTGACAAAGCCCACACAGCAGCTTCTCTGCCATTACAAGTGTCCACGCAGCCACTCACATTGTTTATACCGGGGAATTCTGGAGAAAGATGGGCAACTATCCCACCAGGCCTCAGCAGAAGGTAGAGTGCACAGAGGATGTGCGCCAAGGGCAGCAGGAGTGGGTCTGGGGTAATGTGCTTGGGAGCGTCCTAGTGCACACAGTTGGAAGGAGAGAGTTGTGAAACAGGATACATGAGCAGTGGGTCTGTCAACCCTGCAAAAAACCACAGGGCACCCATTTCCCTGAACATCTGTAGACTTGAAAATGAAGTTAGTAACTATGGCAGCCATCATTGTTTTGCCCCTGCCTGAGGTATAAAATGGCACACGGGTGCCTTTCTGACCTAGTTTCCATTGCCCAGCACCTTGCATCTTCATTTACACTAGTGCCAGGTGATCGCAAGGTGGGTGCAACACACACCAGTAGTTTCTGATGATACAGTGGGTATTAATGATATTTGTGATGGTCTCAGTCTTGATACTAGCAGCTCCACACCACAAAACTGCTCCCACAAGTGACAGTCGTGGCAGCCTTGGCAAAGAAGCCAAAGAACTGAATGAATACAGACAGCAAATCCCCTCTTCTTGTTATTTGCACTATGGTAGCACCTAGATGCTACAGCAGATATCAGGGCCCCATTATCCTGGTTGCTAAACATACGCTTAGGTATGTCTACACGGTAATTGGGTGGCAAGACTGTGACACATGTCGGCATACCTGAGCTAGCTTGCTAAAAATAGCAGAGTAGCCAATGGCACCAGCTAGCTGCCCAAATACAAGCTCACCCAGGGCCCTAGGTATGTACTCACGTGGCTGGCCCATGCCACCATGGTTACACTGCTAGTAAGAGTGCGCTAGCTTGATCAAAGCTATCCTGAGCGTGCCTACGCGTGCTGTCATGACTGTGCCTTAGAGAAACAGTCCCTGTTCCAAAGAGCTTACCATATGAATAGGTAAGGCAGACGACGGGCAAGAGGGGAAACAGTGATTCAAAGAGATGAATCAACTTGCTTAAGCTCACTGGCAGAGATAGGAATAAAACCTAGGTCACTCGAGTCCCAGACGAATGCCACTGGGCCACATTTGTCTCTGTTTGCCTAGAGGAAGCCCCTCCAATTAAAGGCTCTGGCACAGGAGTGGAGGCTGGCACTGTTGCTGAGCATGCTTCCAGTGTTCTATTTACAAAGAATCCAGTCTCCAGGGTTACTTATCCAGCCCTTTTCAAGACAATGAGAGCCATTAATATCCAAAACCAGGACACCTACCTTACAAACATTCATAATCTGACTGGTACCAAACCTAATCGTAAAAGTGATACCCACAGTTATTACATATCCAACACCAACAAGCCGTGGTCACTGTCTAAAACAAATTCCAACAGTCCCTGCCCCAACAAACTTACAATCTCTAATATATACAGAGAGAGAGAGATGCTTAAGGATAAAAAGCTCTTGCCTACCACTGCTTTTTGGTTTAAATTGGACAAATTTATCTGGTCTTGAGAGGTCCCCTCCTCTAAGAGGTCAACAGGGTTAAGGTAACGATTATGTTCTTTGTTGTGAACCCCAGAGCAAACAGTTACGCAGTCAGCACCACAGTATCACCTGGTAACATAGCAACATAGCTCTCCATATCTCCATGGCAAACAG
The DNA here is from genome assembly GCF_003597395.2 of Chelonoidis abingdonii. Lineage (NCBI taxonomy): Eukaryota > Metazoa > Chordata > Testudines > Testudinidae > Chelonoidis > Chelonoidis abingdonii. The sequence continues at coordinate 14,163,305 of NC_133772.1, forward strand.
TTGATAGAATGATTTAATTTTTTTCTTTCCGATTGAGAAAGACATTACATGGTGGAATTTTTTCAGCCACTGAAATCTAATCGCAAGGCTGTACTTCACAAAGGCGGGATCCCAGTTTCTCCATCCCTCTCCTCTTCCTTCATACCCCCACATGAAAAGATATTTAGTCAGTCTTAGGTACTTATATGGCTGCTATTTCATGAGTATCTGAGCACCTCACAATCTTTAAATTTATTTATCCTCTCAACACCCCTGTAAGGCAGGAAAGTGCTATTGTGATGGCCAACACACCAGAGACTGAACTGGAGACCTTGAGTGCTAAAAGCATGAGATGCTACAGCTTCAGCTCAAGAGCCCTGGCACTCTTGCAGGGGCTGTAACATACTTGGGAACAAAGGGGGACCCACTACCCAAGTAGATTACACAATCCCATTTTACAAATAGGGAACTGAGGCTAAGCAACTTGCCGCAGGTCGTACATGGAGTTTGTGACAGAACAGGGAGCTGAACCCAGGTCTCCCAATTAGCACCCTAACCACTGGAGAATCCTCTCTTCTCTCTACACAGCTAGGGTTTGACATAAACTAATTCACTAGGGAGACATACCCAGTGTGACTCATCCCCCACAGCAAAGTCACAAATCCACACATGGGCTGGGCCACCACAACTCAAATCCAGCCATAAAAACTCTGTTCTCACTGCAGTCTCAGAAAGGCTCCAACGTCTGTCTGAATGGGCCATGAAGACAGGATTCCTCTCTTACCCCCTAGAAGTAGACCCCTTCAAACTAGTTGAGGCACATTGTTGGGATAGCAGTTGTCTCTGGATAAAGAGGAGTTCAGTATCCAGGACTCTTAGTCAACCTTGTCTGTGCTGAACTTTTGACTCATGGGCAGCAATTTTCAGCCAAGTGGTCTTATCTCTGCACGCACCGAGGACACCTTCCCAATACAGATGGCTTGAAAAGGGCTCAGAGAACATCATGCCTCAGTAGGGCTCAAACAGTGGAATAATTCCAAAACACAAACTAATTCAGGTCTCCATTTTTGTGCCATCTTCCCCCATGACTAACAGTAAGCATTCTAAGAACCAGTTTTAACATGGCAGTTCTCAAACTGTGGGTCGCAACCCCAAAGTGGGTTGCAATCCCCTATTAATGGGATCACCAGGGCTGGTGTTAGACTTGCTGGGGCCCTGGGCTGAAGCCAAAGCCTGAGGGCTTCAATCATGGGTGGTGGGGCTCAGGTTAGTCGCCCAAAGGCTTCAGCTCCCATTCTTGGTCTTCAGTCCCACTTCCTGGGGTCATGTAGCAATTTTTGTGGTCAAAAGGGGGTCGTAATGCAATTAAGTTTGAGAACCCCTGAAATAATATATGCAGTGAAAACTGGACAAAAAGGTCACTCGTTATAGCTGCCTCTCTTAAGAAACTGCCCTAAACACAGCATGTACAATTCTGCTTCATCTTCATTACAGAAGATGAACTTCATTAAGTTACTGGGGCTGAGACCCTAAATGATCTCTTTGACCAGGTCTTGCTGTGCTATGTATTCCTCCACTTCCTCCAAATCTCTGTGGGGAAATAGATTCATTTTCAAATTTGCGAGTCACGTCTCCATTTGACTGGCTCAGGTTGATGTCCAAAAGAACAGAGAAAAAAATTGACTCCAATCCTAGTATCTTCCCATCCACTACTTAAAATCCTTCAGATGTGCTGTCATGCAGATGCACCTGAGAGTGCATACAGTTTCCCAGCCTGACACACATGGAGAGAAGGAACCCGGGCTGGATTCTGCAGCTGCTCCACTTGTGGATCTATCTTGGGTGTCCACAGGACTTCCATGCATAGCTGGGTTACAGAATCAAGCCCTATGCTTGTGCACTGTCTCAGCACATTAGAGAACAGAAGGAGGTTACGAGTCTATACAGCTGGCTTGCTGATATTAGTAAGCAGAAGAGACATGAATGCAGCTGCAGTTTGCTCTGGACCTCTGCATCAAGTCAATGCACTTGCTCTTGAGAAAAGCGTTATTCAGGAACTGGCCCTGCTTACTTACATTCCAGTGCTCATCACTTTCACACTCTGAGGCCAATGAGGAGATATTTGTACAGATGCAGAACTAAGTGCTACAGACTAGCGTCCAAAGCAATGAGGTGGTGAGGATGCTCAGAGGCCCCTCAATTAAGGGCTTAGAGGTCGCAGGTCCTAATACAACCAAAGTGAAGTGGGTTGGGTGACAGCCCTATGAATTCAACTTGATCCTCAGACACATGAGAGCTGAAGATTTTGAAGGGTCATATGGGTAGGGACATCATTTTGATTAATCAGAGCCTGAACACTATAGTCTTAATCTACCCCTGTATTTGAGCTGGGTGTCTCCATTCTGTCGATAGATTGATAACAGCAGACCAAGGTGGAAGAGACCTGCAAGAAAGCAACAGGGAATAAAAGGGAAATCAGTGGGTGGGACAGTTAGCCATAAGAAGCCTAAAGACCTTCCAAAGCATTTACAGAAAGGCCAGTTTGCTTGAAATGGATGTGTACAAAGGGAAAAGAAAAGTGAGATTGATTTTAAGAAGCAAGTTACTGCAGATACACAGAATTCTGATCAAACAACAACAATGGGAGGACAATAGATATGAATCATAATGTGGAAATGCACATTTTGGATCCTAGATAGTAATTTGCTCTTTTCTCTTTATAAACACAATGTCCCCACATCTGTTACTGCTGGACGCCAACAAGCAATTTGATTAAACCTTTTAAGTACATCATATTGTTCTTTATATAGAAGCTCACAGAACCAGTCAGATGGGGAATTAGGAAAGTACAGAGCAGCAGAGCTGCAGGGGAAAATGCTACAAGGAAGACCCAAATGTTTGCTTTGAACAATGTTTCCAATATTTTATCTCGTATGATGCTGAAAGTTCCATAGTGTGCTTCGACGTCCTCACCATGTAGATCAGCCCTTAGCATATGAACGCCCACAACTCAGATTTCAATCTAGCGTGCACGTTACGTGATGTGTCGGTGCTACATTCATATGCAGGGGCATTGCTCTCTCATGATTAACCATGTAAAAAGCTGGCTTGAACAGGCTGATTAAACCAGCTCAAACAAATCAGCTGGACAGGAATGAAACAGAACATGGACAAGCATGTGCCAGAAAATGGCACAGCTACTTTATGTTTGACAAGATGGTTCTATCTGGAGTCCCATCAATGCTGGGGGGCCAGTCCAGTTAAGAAGCCTGTGGTGCTTAGGAGAGAGTTGCATCTCTGATCTGGGCATCTTTCCTGAGTATCTAGAGCGGGACAAGCTGGGCTGAAGTGTGTCCAGCAGATTGATTAAATCTTGGATTCAGAACATGACTGCACACAGCCATGGGCAGATGATGAGCTATGTGGCTGAAAACACAAAATTGTTGCCACTGCTTTTAACTTTTCAAAATGGTTCCAGAAGGAGGTACAAGTAGTAGGGGGAATCAGGACTTTGGAGCAGAGCCCGGAGCTGGAGCGGAGCAATTTAAAAATTTGATTGCTCTAAATCCCTGGGGGGCGGGGGAGGGGAAAATTACCCTAATTTGATGCTATACCTGCCCAGTTCTGAGGGATTTCAGACAGCCAAATAAATACATGCTTTGGCCCAGCATCACTCACACTACTTGGTATTAGGAGCAATCAATCACTGTAACAGGCTTCATTTCATAACCCTGGCATCTCCTAATTAAAAAAAGAAGTTCTCTGGATCCTAAATGTGTTTGGTTCTGAAAACACCAATAAAGTCTCTGCTTCACCTAGTGACAAACAATGACCAAGAGAGGGGCCTGGCCCTGGAGACTAACAAAAAGCCACAGTGGTTCCAGTTTGACGGAGCAGACAGAATCTCATTGTTAAGTTGCTTTTCTCAGACTATACAGCACTTGGAGGGTAAATGAGAAGAGTAGATAAATGGATCAAATCCTAAAGTCTTAGGAAAACTCCCAGTAGCTTCAGTGGGTGTTTTGATTGAGAAAAGACAGATTGAGGGCCTCCAGAAGACCAGTAGCAAAAATAAGACGTCAAGTTAAACCAACATCTAAAATATCTGTCTTGCCTGTCCTGGGAGAAGTGTGTACTGTACAGTAGTTCCCACCTGCTGGGGCGATACCCCTGCTGTCCCAGCATTCTGCACATTGAGGCCCGTACTGGTGTCAAGGCTGAATAATGGCTGCAGCTGTTTCCCGCTGTAATCTCCAAGGATGCCAGGGCAAAGCATTCCACCCACATCAACCGGCCTGTGCCTATCAAATAGCTTGTGTGTCATCTAGATCCAGGATGAATTTAGTTTCAGTGATTCACATTTACATCAGAGATGGGAGGAGACAAAAACTCATTAGATTCATGCTACTATATAACTGTCAGTGCAGGATTGTTCCTTACAGTCTGTTCTCTATTCCCTTTCTTCTGTCCCCACCCCCGCCACACCCAGTTTTGAGGCAATGGAAAGCTCCTCAGGTGATCAGGTTCTTGCAAGTACCCATTGCCCCTTGGAAATCATTCTTTTTTGGCTATATTAGGCCTCTAAATTTATTCCTAGCTACTTTTTGCCACTATTTGGTGACTTGTTCCTTCAGAACTCCAGAAGCTGGCTCCAGCCTTAGAGGGTCTAAGAATTCTCTGCAGTACATGTGTAATTCCCATTAATCACATCTTCAAAACAAGAAAGCCAAAAGCAACAGCACACTTTGAATAGCCCCTACCACGCATATATGATCAAGAGCCTTAAACTATTTTTCCCCCAGGAAAAAAAGCAACCAGCTGCTTGATGACTTGCATCTACTGTACTGTTGTAAAGCTAGACAATATAGATCACACAATATGGTTTGCTTGGGCCGCTATGCTGCTTTGAACAAGAAACATTTCCTTCCCACAGTACAAGAAACCTGTACTACCAGATCACTTGACACGAACTTCCTTTAACTTTCACCATGTTTGACTGTTAAGAAGAGAGCAGTGGAGGGGTGAAACCAGTGCAGTTAATATCCATTAGAATGGAGCCCAGATATCACAGTGATGGGCACATATTAGGGCAGGATAAAGCAGAGAATGAAAGAGCAGGCTTATTTAAAAATTAGCATTTCAATATCCTGCCACAGAAGAAAGAATTAAATAGGAACTGAATGCACACAGGGATAATAATTATACAAAGATATTTAGGTCTTCTACACAAATGGATAATCAAATGACATTTTCTAAAAAAACAAAAGTTTGTTAGCTGTCAGCTCCCACTACAAATGACTAATGGGGGATGCCCACGTTATAACCCAAGGGAGTATTTCTAAAAAGTTTCAGATGAGTAAAATGAGATCCTAAAAACTATTGGATAATAAAGGGACTGTCGCACACACCAATTCACTCAACTGGAGGAAGCAAAACAAACATTTTCAGATTAACTCAGAGCTGCCCCCCTTTTTTTCTTTTTTTGCACCACAGAGAAAGATGAGACCAAAAGCACCTGCTGAGGATTATACCATTGCAGTCTGAGACATGCAAATATGGCAGCACCCTACACTGGAATTTCACTACTGATCATTTAAAATATTTTTTTCTTAAGTGAAAAAGAAGAACTGCTACAGTGACATGGTGCTTTCCTCTCTCAGAGCAACAGCACAGCCAAGATCAAACTTTTTGCAGCAGTGGAGCAAAATGGTGACCCAGCGCATGCTTCCTACGTAACATGTGATCTGTGAACATTTTAGGGTTCTTTTTCCTGTGTAAAACCTCTACTTCTGTAACAGCCTTTTCCTCTCTTCTCTTTTTTACACCTTGCGCTGGCTGGTGATTACAGATTCTCTGAGGGTTGATTTTAAATGTGTATATTAATATAGGCAATGCCCTGTCGGTGTTACTAACCGATAATAATTTTGAAGTCAGGATAAAATGGTATACACAAACACACACTCTCTTTTTAAACATACACCAGAGATTAACTTTGCCCATTTAAGTAATTCCAATGAGGTCAACAGAATTAGACCAGAGATTAATTTAGCCCATTAACTTTAGAAAACCTGCCGCCACCATAACATGCCTCTCAGAATCCAAATAATCTGCAGTGTTATATGTTGCATGTGACAGCACAGGCATTCTCAGCCTCAAGGGTTCTGACACCTAGGGTGGCAAAGGGTTTCAGCCAGATCCTGGATGACTGGGAAGGGAATCCTTTGGAGGGTGTAGGGTGGGGGTGCATATCCTGCCATGGAAAAGGGAGTGGCAGGATAGATAAAGGTGAGAACTATTGCAACAGAGCAAAGACATCTCATCTACTTTACCAGATAACGAGAGATGTAAGTAAATGCCCCTCTCATTCTGAGAACAGACTGTGACCCTGACTATGATCACAAGCTAATTTTGACAGCCTGGCACCTGCAGATAGACATGCATGCGAACATAGCCTTTTTTTTTTTTTTGCTATGGAGAATGCTCCATGCTACACCCAACATGGCCCCTTAGATAGTTTTAAAGCTATTACCTTGGCAGGGGCTCTGCTCTGTGCACTCTTGAAGAAGGTGGTCTTGGCTGTGAAAAAAAAATCCTCGAGCTCTTCATCCAGACTACTGTACCCGCTGCTCATGCTGCGCTGACAAAGGTCATCTACCAACGGTGGATTTGAGACCCTCAGAACATTTGGGGCTCACCAAGGAGCTGGAGGGGCAGGTAACCATCTGATTCCTGTTCACTGCACCAGCAGTGGGATTTCCCAATCCAGTTCCTGTACATTCAGCAGCAGACACGATTTCACATCCTCAGCTTTGCTTGCCCTTATCTGCAATAGCTCCTTCTGCTTGTTATCCAGCATTTAACTCCGTGATTTCTCTGTTAAAACGGCCCTGCTGGGTTACCCTTCCCTTTCCTCACCCATCCAACTCCCTTAGCAAGGGCTGCTGGAGAATACTGAGGGATCAGACCTGACTGAGTTTCTTCTTTCTTCACCCTCAGACTCACTCACCATCTGTGGTTTAATCTCCTGTCTGCAAGCACAGTGGAGCTGGCTGTAAGAACACATAACCTCCCTCCCCCCACCCCCTTTCCTGCCTACTCTCAGTTCACACAGCCACTTCCTCTTGCAAGCTTTTGCACCCAGTTTTTGCACTGGGCTCAAATTCTCAGCGTCTCCAGGGTAGAACCTCAGTGGGTGTAAATCCACGTCTGTGGAGCGGTGCCGATTTACTCCACCAGCTGAGGATCTGGGCTTCCCTCTCAGGTGTCCTGCAATACCTTTCAGGAAAGTGGGGACTGTGATTAGGGTAATCCTGCAGCCATTTAGAAGTATATTGCTATAGAAAGCCGGCTTACGGTGCTCTGCCAGGTAGATATCCTTGTGTGGCTTAAATTCATTTACAGCCTTCCTGGAATTAAAAGCTGTAAGAACAAGCTGAGCTGAGTTTTAGCTTTGCTCAGTTGCTATTTAAATATTTTGCACCAATAGAATCCAAAGAGAGGCAATGCAAGGGATCAGAAGCTCAGTACACCATTAAACGCAATGAGACCCCAGCCCTTAGTTGGGGCCTTTATGTGCTACCAGATTGAATAACAGACACCACAATGGTGGGTGCATGAGAGACTGATTTCGTACTGACATTTTAATGCACGAATCAGTATGTGCCTCTGCATTCTGCAGATAATTTTAGAACAGCCAGAATGACTTCAGCAAAGCTGCCACAAAAATGAGGCAGTTTTGTTATAACCTTAGAAAGCACCAGGTTAGACCTTCCAGTTTGTCAATTGCTGTCACATTACAGGCAACAGATTCCCAAATCTGTTAAAATGATTCTTTAGCATTGATAAAGCCTTGTAGCAACACCATCACTCCCCCTCTGCCCACCTTTCAATCCCCCTAACTTTCTGCAATTCACAGAATCACAGAAATTAGAGATGGAATAAATCTACTTTATCACCTACTCCTTCCTTCACCTGTCCACTGCAGGGTTGCTGGTTTCAGGGTCACATGTCCTACTCTGAATTCTAGTTTTAAAACATCTCCCCTGCCTCTCTCAGAGGTGAAGAATCTGAATATTTAGATAAGAGACTTCCACCAGACTAAGGCTTGATCCCCTCATGGGCTGATCACTGGAGTCAATGGGAGTTGAGGGTGCTCAGCACTTTGTCGGATTGGGCCCTGAAGTATTCTGTAACATTGTGTTACATTTTGACCCATCTGGGGAATAGAAAAGCATTAACTACAAGCTTTGTAGGGCTAGTGAAAAAAACCAAAGTCAGTTTAAGAAGTTTCTTAATAGTAAAATACTAATGGTCAATGTAGGACTCAGGTTTTCGGAAGAGGAAACTTTCCTCATGTATAAATTTTTCAGGGCTTAATTTATAACACAGGAGAGGGGTAGGTGGGCAGATAGAGAAGATAAATGTGTGTGTGGGGGGGATCTCTCCTTTTGTTGTATCAGCTCTCTAGCTATAAATATATAAATGCTTCCCAGCCTGGGAATTTATTTTTCTTCTCTTCCGCTGTATAACTTCTGTGGTTTGCACTATTTCATGCTCAGTAAGGCCCCAATCCAACTTCCACCAAAGTTTATTGCAGTTGGATTAGACCCTAACTAACACAGATGAGCTGTATGTGCATCTGACACCAATGTGTTCATTTTAAAAGTCAAGTAATTTTCTCTCACACACACACACACACACTCTCATGGAATATCCATCCGTCCACCCACTTACTTTTCAGGATGTAATTCTGACTGCCCTGGTGTTTTTAGAGTTTAGCAACAGAAACAGGGAGCAGGAAATCAGGACTCCTAGTTTTTAATTCCAGCTTCCCTGCTGATTTGCTGTGTAACTGTAAGCAAGCCACTTCATCTCTCAGCATCCGGAAAATGGCATAATACTGTTTGTTTCACTAGGCTATGAGGCTTCACTGTGGATTAAAGGGCTTGGAGATCCTCATATGAGCATAAGTGCAGCAATTATTCTAACATTAACATACATTCAGTTACAGCAAAGTGCTAAGAATTCGCTGTGTATTAAACTCTCCCCCCCCCCCGTGATAATTTACAGATGGTGTTTTATGATCTTACGTTATTTATATGGCACCTGTTGCCATGGAACCTGCACAATTCACATTTAATTTCAAATCAACAAATATGAGTCACTCTCCGAGTGGGCAACTCTGAGATTACAGAGAACCAGAAAGCCAAGGGTAAGCAGGTTAGCTTTGCAATATACCCGAAGACCACTGGACACTGGCAGGGACCACCAAAAGGAGCAAGTTCTACACTTTTGGATGACTCTGAGAATGCCCCAATACCTGGCCCAAGAAAGTTTGATTCTAGCAACTGACAGCAAGAGCCTCCCACTGTGACAGGACGGAGCAGGCTCTATGTCTAAACGCACAAGCTGGGAATGCATTACAGATGACAGCTCTCCGTGTTAACACGAACAGCAGCTCTGCGTAAGGAGGTCTCTGAGCTGCCAAGCGCAGATGAAACATGCGTTATGGGCAAAGAGGGGTTGTGCTGTTCCGACATACAGCAGCATTATAAATCGCTCAGGGGCAGTAAAGACAACACATCGGCTATGCAGCTCCACTCCTCTCTGCTCACAGAGTGCACGTCTATTAGGGGAGAATTCTGCTCAGCCAGCTTCTCAGAGAAAATTCCCTCCTCGAGGCATTTTCTTTAAGAGGCCCGGAATAAAAACACCTGGCATTCCAAGATTTGTTTATTTCTCTGCTGGAGGAGCCGATTCTAAGTTGCGGGGTAGAGCACAAATGAAGCCATGAGCTTTAGAACATTATCAAATTAAGAGCTACATGCTACCCTCTGAGGGATGAAATGGACCCCTGTGCAGACACAGCCGTAGCCACTTCAGCCCTATTCTGAGGTCAGATGGGGGGCTTAAACGGTGCATACACCTTGTTGTGGTCTCAACACAAGGATGAATTATTCCCTCGGTGTGGGAAATGATTGAGGCCACTGCAAATCATGTGACGATAGGGGGCTGAGTTTGGGCCTCAGAGAGGAGAAAAAAACCCGAACTAGTAAACTATTCAACTATTTACAACGCAGCTTGTAACAATATAGCAGCTGTTTTCTCACCACATGGATGGAATATTTCTGATTGGGGATAGGTGAGTGAGCTACATTGACTTTATAGGGATGGGTTTAAAAACAGGCTCTTAAGTTGTATATACCAAGATACGCACAGAAGGGTCAGGTGCATAAATGAGCCTAAAACACATGCCACTGCATGTATAAAGCGAGCAGCAACTCGGCTAGCAGTTGCTTAGGTCAGCAATTTTTGTGAAAATTCAGCCGTATACATTTGGTGGCACGGATGGAATGCAAAGCTACAGCAGCAGCACAACCATTTCAGCTACAAAGACACGAACATCGGACCAGATGCTCAGCTGGGGTAAATGGCCGTATCTCCACAGAAGTCAAGAACCAGGCAAATGTACACCAGCCAACGAGGTTCTCTTTCCAGATTCAGTCACCAACGTTTTGGGGATCAATCCTTCCCTGTAAACCATGTCCTCCCAAATTCTTTCATTGCTGAGCTGAAATGTCTGCATCACAAAATAGCTCATTTCCCACCCCCCACCCCTGCCCGAGTTTGGCATAATTATAAGTATCTGCTCAGGAAATCCTTCCATACTTGAACTACTATAGAGAGGAAAAAAGCAACTCCCAGCTATGGAAAGATCCAAAACCCAAGTCAAGGCTAATGAGATGCTGGCAATTACTGTCTTCGCTGGAAGAAATCTGCATTGTCCACCAATAGTGAGCACTGAAAGGCAAGTCAATAAGAGAAGGGAAGCCTATTGCACATACATTTACTATTAAATATCTGGATTACAGTAGCACCCCAAGGCAATTCAGGATCAGGACTCCCTTTTACTGGGAACAATGGGTAAGGGACACATCTTTCTATATTTTACTAAGAACTTACAATCTAAGACTTCTATTTTGCAGACACTTACACACACGAGTAGTTCCATTGAAAAAAAAAAATCAATGGAGTTTTCCCATTAACTTCACTGGGGCTTTCACCCAGGAATCTACTCATGGGCATAAAAGCATGGGCACACATGCTTAAGTAGTTTGTTGGCTCAGGGCCCGAAATATTAAGCATTGTTAACATGCAATATTAAGTATTAACGACGTGTTAAGTAAGTGGCGATCCCTTTGATTTCACTAACTCACTTATATTTAATCACCACGTTTATTGCTTGCCAACTCTGAATCAGTTTTAAAATTCCTGAGTTTGCAGCATGTGCTGCCAAAGGATTTTTTCACCCCCCACACTAAATAGCTCACAAATAAGTTCCGTATCTCTCCCTGGTGCTCTGATACTGTTTCTTCTTCATCTTTCCTCCATCATGCTCTTCCACTTCCTCCCAGAAGCCAACACTACATGACCAACAGAAACACATGACTTAATCTTGATCTGTAGAGCTGAACTAGATTCAAGCAGCAAATATGAGCTTGCAACTCAGATACAATCTCTTATCTTTTCCCATCTTTTGTTGACAGTGGAAGTTTTTTTAAACTTTGCTTTCCCCCCATTAATTAGGTAATACATTGGAGAATCACAGGTACAGATGCATTCCTGAAAATGCAAATAAGATGTATGTTTATTGCCAAGGTTTCCTCCTCTCCCAGAGCATCTGAATCAAACAACTAATCCATTTTCCTATTGTTTTGTTTCTGACAACTTGGGGCATGGAGACAACATGGCCAACAAGTCCTGATGGAATATGGTACAAGCAACAGATCTGCTATCTTCAGCAGGTTACTGATATCAAAGAACATCTCCCTCCTTCTTGCTAGATTCTCCTCTCCCGGGCGGTCTATGGCTTCAGGTGCAGAATGGATTAGATATTTTCATGGGAACAGTTAAGAAAAAGAAAGTCATAGTTTTGCTGGAGCAAAGTTTTTAATGAGCAGGTAAGAAGACAAATCCTAATTGCTGAGTGTTGGATGGTTTGAGCAGGTTTTATAGATTTCTATTTGCTGAAGCTGTTGAGTATGTGTGTGTGGGGGGATGGGGACAGAGAGAGAGAGAGAGAGAGAGAGAGTATGTGTGTGGAGGTGGGGAGCGGTTCTGCTTCCTTGTCACTGAAAGCTCCTCCCTTTGGGCTGGACTGAGGGAAGGCACCAAGGAAGTGTCAGAATGATGAATCGCTGTGATACGCAGACTCTGTGTTTATTACTAGAGCTATCAATAATGCACTGGCTGTTTTGTCACTCTGAAGATGAAACAAGCCTTTTAATACACATTCTCACTCAGTGGAAACCCTGATACGTTTGAAATAGACAGAGTATACTCGCTGCTATTAAAATCATTCAAGGCTTAGTGGAGAATCTAGTTAGATGCTTATTTTAATGCATAGCTTAAAAAGAAAAAGTAAGGAAGAAGAAAGCAAAAATACTTGCTCCTGGTAGGTCATATCTGAATTTATACCCAATGCAGTTTGCATGAAAAGTCTCACTTACTTTGTTTGAAATCAAGGTGCAGAGAAATGACAAGAGCACAGAGTGAAGTTCGCCCCTGCACAGAGGGCTTAACCATGCTTAAACCTTGTGCTAGCTCTCCGCACAGGGGAGCAGCACACCCCAAGTGAGCCTGTGGCAGAGGTGGGATTAGAACCGACATCTCTTGACTCTCAGGCCTGTGTCCCAGAAGCTCCTGTATTTCAGTGCTAGCAAGCCTATCCATTTGACTCCGCAACCATCGGTTTGCTTTAGCTGATTTTAAAATCACTGAAAAAATTGAGAGAGTTTCTGATGGAAGATATACAATTTTACATCCAGTTAATGGGGGGGGGGGGGAGAGAAGAGGGAGGAACACAACCACAACCACCACAAGAAGCTTTCAAACATGATTTATTCTAATGTTCACAAAATATACCCAGTTCATAATCTTCCATGGATGCCTTCTCTGCTGTACAGAGACAACAGAATTAATATTTTCCCTCTGAACAATACATACAGTAAATACTTCAGATAGCCCAAAACCAGGACCCTTCTATCCAGCAAAATCCAGATCAGCAGAAAAACTGGATGGCCAGCCAGTTCTTAATGTTTGCTTCTTGCACAGTAAGCACAAATATAATGTCCTTTTAATGTGCATGTTCCCCATTTCCAGTTTTGGATGAGTACATGCAAAGGAGCGGAGCAGGCGGGCCTGGTGCCTCGGTTGTCTAGAAGGAATGACAAATCACTTCTTAGCTACATTTGGTGGTTGAGAGTGGGAGTGGAGATGTCAGACTGCCCTGGCTGGATTTTTAACTCCCTGGCCATAGAGGATAAACTTGCTATTTGAGCTAATGGGCTTCTGGTTGCTGTAGATAGCTGGCAGAGCAGCAGCTGATAATTACGGGTTTATCAATCACCCTCTGCACACCCAGACAGCTCCCACGTACACAGATGAATCCACTAAACAGAGGTCTTGAAGGAGCCCAATCTGTTCTACTAAGAGGAATATAAATTCATGTTTGGAATCATGGAAGTGTAGAACTGGAAGGGACGTTGGGAGGCCATCTAGTTCAGCCTCTTGCACTCAAGACAGGACTATATAATAACTAGATTATTCCTGACAGGTGTTTGTCTAACTGGTTTTAAAAACCTCCAACGATGGAGATGCCACCACCTCCCTAGGCAATTTATTCCCATGCTTAACCACCCTGACAGGAAGCTTTTCCTAATGTCCAACCTAAACCGCCCTTGCTGCAATTTAAGCCCATTGCTTCTTGTCCTATCCTCAGCGGTTAAAGAGGACAATTTTTCAACCTCCTCCTTGTAATGACTGTTTATGCACTTAAACTGTTATGTCCCCCCTCAGTCTTCTCTTTGCCAGACTAAACAAGCCCAATTTTTTTGAAGGGTTAAGGATATCTTAAAAAAAAAAATTACACAGCAAGTAGAGATGCCAATGAACTTATACCTCCAGTCAGTACAGGACTGTTAATCTACAGTATATCCCCCAAGGCTCTATCTAGTCCTGTTTTAAACATTGTAAGCAATAATGATTCTGGCACTTCCCTTGGGAAACTATTCTCCAGCAGAATACTCTCCACCAACAGAAAGTTTTCCCTGATACTCCACCTTAACTTTAGTCTACCTCTAAACAGACTCAGACACAGTTACACACACACACACACACACACACCCCTTTACTCCAAGCAGAGGTTTGACCCCCAAAAGGGAGAAGTACCAGAGACTTCATGAAGTCCACTAGGGATTTCGCTACTGCTATTGATTTTACAGAGAAGGCACCCAGATATACCTCTACCTCGATATAACGCTGTCCTCGGGAGCCAAAAAATCTTATTGCATTTATAGGTGAAACCGCGTTATATCAAACTTGACTTGATCCACCAGAGTGCGCAGCCCTGCAGCCCCGCCCCTCTAGAGCGCTGCTTTACCACACTGTATCTGAATTCGTGTTATATTGGGGTAGAGGTTTACTACATGGATGGACACCAGCATATAACTAAGATACATTTTCTCGTTCTTAAATTTCACCTTGGTAATGCCAGTCATACTCCCCTAAACCACCCTAACAAATTACTGGGCTCCCCTTGGAGATTGCACCCTATGGGATTACTTGCAGCTGCTCATTATGTTTGTCCTCTAAGAGTCATCGTTTGGCCAAATGAAATGTATTCAGATGTTTTAACCTTTCATCATAAATCACTTTCTCCAACTGCTTCACTATTTCTATTGCACTTCTCTGATTCCTTTTCAATTCATACACTTCCTTGTACTCATGGGTGCTAGAATTAGGGTTGCTGCAGCTTAAAGTGCTTTCCATCATATAAAGGTTTTACAGTTTGGTTCAATGGCTGTCTCCACCCTCACTATACAAATTTTTCCAGCACCCCTGCTTGTACTGTCCACTAAAAACAACAATTGCCAACCAACCTGTGTTTCTTGGAGAAACAGTAAGTGGACAGTGAAGCAAATGACAACTGGATGATAGATCAGTTTGTGCCTAACATATTGGAAAATTGTTCAAGAACAGGTGGAAAATAAGAGCCAAAGCGCAAAACAAAGGTTTGCATGATCAAGAGAGTGGCTGGATTCACATTCATTACTACAAATGAATTAAACCCCTATTACTCCTGAGATTTCTATTTAAGTCCAGAGTGACTGTGTCTCATCTTGCTTGCATGCAGGCTTGGCAGAATTTGATTTGATTTTTTTTTTTTTTTTAACAATTTCAAAGGATAATATCAATGCTTATTTTAAGCATTTTTTTTATTTTTTATCTCTAAATTTTCACAATTGCACAAAATTATGTATTTTAAGCTTTTTTTATTTGTACTGATTTAAATTTTCACAGTTGCAGGAAATTGTGGGGTGGGGGAAGACTCTTTACAGTAGAGGTCGACATTCAAAAAGTTAAAGCTTTATAACATTGAAAAATTGTCAACATCATGTCAAAAATATACAAATTAAATATCCTTAAATGAAACTAAAATTCTCAAGCAGCATTTTTCTTACTTTACCAATCTGTAAATTTTGTTTCATATCCACCAAAATATCTTCTAGCTGGTTTGTGTGTCTGGTGAAATCAACATTTACTGATAATCTAATTCTTCCAAGCCCACTTGTATGGTGCAGTCCCTCCTCACACCTTTCATCTCTTTGCCATTTTAAGATGGCACAGGCACCCACTGGATACTTGGCTTGTGGCTAGAGCTCTACATCAAATTCTAGGAGTCTGTTATGTGTTACACTCCTTTCCCTCACTCTGTGTCCGTTTTCCCTGTTTAGACTGTAAGCTCTTCACTGAGGGACGGTACTTCTCTGATGGCAGAACCTAGTACACTGGAGCCCGATTTTTGGTCAGTCCTTAGGCACTAAACATGATAAATATGATTAATAAATAATAATTAGTATTAAGGCGAATACAGGTATTTGCTAACTTAAATGAGAGCCAGAGGAAAAAGGAGATTTCAACCCTTTATTATTTAAATGACACAAATATTCCATAAATAGCTCATTTTAAATGATTTCCCGCTCATATCCCTACAAAAATAAAATACTAAAAAGGTCCCAGCTATAGAAAGGGATAAAACTGTTCCAAAATTGCAGCTACGTGGTTAGCAACGTTTTACCAAAAGAAATTTATAAAGCCAGCATTTGAAACCACTCCATTTTTTTTATTTTTTGTGAATGGACTCACCATTGATCGACCTACAGTCCTTTTCGCATAATGATAAATCACTGTGTCAGCATTTACAACCCGCCTGCCAAGTTTTATCCTATTGGGTTTTAAAACAGCTCCGTTAAAACCCACTAGAAGCGAGGACTCCATTAGTCAAGCCTATCTGTATAGCCAGGTGCTTGTGCCAAGCCTATCACTGCAGCATCTCGGCACCTTCACCAGGACCCCACTAAAGCATACGCCCCATTAGTGTTAGCATTTGCATAAAGAATTTACTGTCATAGGATGAAGTTTGCTGACTAGAGGAGGGTCTTCAGAAGCCTCCCCAATCCTGCACCATGCAGTTGGGGAGCTGCAGAGCAGGTGCATGTGGCACCAGCTCCATATAGGTCACCATGGAGAAGGAATCTGGTGACAGGGAAGGGATTTAGGGACAGCAAGTCAGTCAGCAGCAACACAGGTCCAGTGCACAGTAATACTTCAGAGGGACTAAAGTCAGAAGGCCTGGGTTCTATCCTTGGCTCGGTCACTAACTCACTGGGCAAGTCACTCATTCATTGGTTTTAAGGCCAGCACAGACCATCGTGATCAACTAGTCTGACCTTCTCCTCACACTTCAGGGCTTCAGCCAGTCACCCATAGGGGTAAGGAAGGGTTCTCCCTCTCGTACCCTGCCAATGTCTTCTGGGGCTTGGGATTTTGTGTCACCTTCCTCTGAAGCATCAGAGATGGCCACAGCTGAAGATGGCACATTGGACAGGGTGGGCCAGGGCTCTGAAGTGGCACTGAGCATCCTCTGTTAAGTGCCTGGCAGGCTAGTTCTTGCTCACATGCTCAGGGTCTAACCAATCGCCATGTGTGGGGCTGGGAAGCAATTCTTCCCAGGTCAGATTGGCAGTGACACCAGGGAGTTTTACACCTTCCTCTACAGGGTGTATGACACTTGCCAGGATTATCCGGGTTTCTCTCACTTCCTCAATTCCCAGACTTTGTAGAGGCCTCAGGCACTGGTGCACTTTGGTCACTCCTGTACTCTGCCTGTGGCACAACAGTCTAGTCTCCTGTGGGCTGTAATTATTTCTGGGTGCTGGGTGGTGTTGGCAGCCGGTGACATAAGGAAGGTCAGACTAGAGGAGGATCAGGTGGTCTCTCTGGCCTTCAACTATAGACTCCTGCACAGCACAGAGAATTTCACTCAGCAATTCCTGCATCAAGCCCAACTTGTTAAATTCACGTCCTGTCTGCCTCAGTTTCCCCATATATAATGGGGCTAATGATACTGACCCTCCTCTGTAAAACATGAGCTGCACTGTGCCTTGTTCATAGGTTGAGTGCCTCCTTCCACAGGCCAGAACAGTTTCCCAGACCAAAGTGGCTTAGTGCTCTGAAGGGAAGTTAATTTTACTCTGAGGGATGACATATTTTGGATCAGCTCCAATTACACAGCAAGTGAGGGGATTTCACTGAGTATTTGCCATCACCAGGTGAACACAGAGGATGAAATAATCAGTGTAAAGTCTCTCTCCCCTTACACTGGGAAGAGCTGTGTATTCAGGCCAGAACCACCTCTAAGTAATTCACAAGACAACACTATCCTTCTAAAAGCCACTGGCTGGATTTCCAGTCTTGGACAACCCCAGCTCCCACGGAAATCAGTGGGAACTGCAGGTGCTCAGCACCACTGAAAAAAATCAGGTTGTTTAGCTGCATTTCCTTTGCAATCTGTTGTGCCCTGAGATGCTGTGCAGGTACCAAAGTGATCACATTGCATCTTCCTAGCTGCCTGCAGCACTCACCTGGCACTGCAGTGCAAACACATACGCATGCAATTCCAGGCATCACTTACCACCCAGCTCCCCCAAGCGACACAACTAGGTAAGATACTGGTCCTCCTGCAAAACAAAAACAGAGCAGCAAGGCCCCTTCCAGCTGCAGAGAGGTTTGGGACACATGACTGTGCTGTGGATGGGGCTTCAAAGTTACTCTGCTGGTCTGAAAACAGGAATTCCCTCTGCTTCTGCTTAAAAGCTGCTCCTTCCCTTAATCTTCTAGCACCAATCCCACCCAGCTATACCCACTCCCACCTCTCCGATTCAGCGTTTTAAACTGAAAGGTCCTCGGGGCACAGAACTTGGATTTTCAGAGTGCCAGGCAGACCTTTGGTAGCATATTAAATAATAATGGGCACTTTGCAAATATCAGGCCAAAGCAAGCCCTAGGGCAAGGAATACAGAAAGGGAAGTCTGATCAGTGCTAATGTCCAAGTTCTGTAGTTCCTATCATTTTACCTGTCGGGTCACCCAGCTATTACTGCCTGTCTAGTCTATTTGGATTGTAAGGTCATTGGGGCAGGGAATGATCCTCGTTGTCTGCAGTGTACTAGAGTAACAGCGCTGTCTCTCTTTAAAGAGATTTTCCCATCCCTGCACGCCAGAATGGCCTGTCTTTGGTAATCAAGATCCACTGAAAGTTGGATGGGCCTTTTGCACCCTTATTTCTAGCTGGTCTGTGGTGGATTTTCGCCATCAGCGTTGATTGAACGTCTCTTAGGAAATGCCATTGCTGGGCACGGCAGGTGAACCAGGTACCAGGGGTGGCGTGCAAAGTTCTACCACTTGAGAAGCGGCTTTGTGAGAAAGAGGCAATCGGAGAGGTCTGCTCATAAAAGGAATGTGCAGGGAACAGGCCTGAAAGTTGGAATGCAGCAGTCTGTTGATAAAAGGATATGGTCTCATTCCACTTCTCCTAGAACACGCAGTTTGACCTGTCCAAACCAAACAGGACCTGCTGATTTTATCAGTCCGCAGGAGCCAGTATTTACTTAATTAAAGGTACAGCTTGACTATTTAGATCCCTGCTGATATTTGTTGGCTTCTGTCACGGGCTTGAGGCATATTTGTTTTTGCCTGCACTTCAGGATTTGCAGGCTATCGCTCTCTCTGGTAATCAGATCAGACTGTTCAGACCATTTTTGGTCACAGTGGTAAAGCAACCTTGTCAGAACAGAACATTCATCCCTAGTTGAGCATTCCCGAGGGGAGGAGATGCCACCTTCCAAAGGCACAGTGACTTTGGACATCTAGGTCAGCACTCACCCACTGCAGCCCAGTGACCAACCTGCCTCCCACTGCAGCCCACAAACTGCAAAAATAAACCGGCCATATCATTCGGAGGATCGAGTTCTGGTACCCTAAAATGGGCACAAGCTGTTTGCCCCAGTTTATTGCAATATTCATTGCTAATGACCCAGCTCGAATCTGGCTGAATAGAACTCTTGGTAAAAGAGGGGTGGCCTTCTAGTTAAGGCACTAGACAGGGGCTGAGAAAATCTGGGGTCAATTCCCTGCTCTGCCAGACTTTGTGTGTGACCTTGGGCCAATCACTTCACCTCTCCATGCCTCAGTTCCCCATCTGTAAAAAGGCGACAAACCTTCCTTTGCCTGTGTCGTCTATTCAGACTGTAAAATCTTTGGGGCAGGGACTCTCTCTTACTAGATGAATGTACAGCTCCTAGCACAATGGACTACCCTCTCTAAACTCTTCTGCTGCTCCAACTATCATGATTAGAATCCTAACAAATTCATGGCCATGAAAAAAGGAACACAGACAGTGAAATCTGATCTTCCCTATGAAATCTGGCTAGTGTAGCGGAAGGGAAGGGCTGGGGGGCTCTTACCGTGTGTCAGACTCCAGATGCTCGTCCCAGCTGGGCTGCGGGGGTGGGGTGGAGAGAACATGACTTCCTCTTCCCCTGCAGGGTCCACTCCCAAGGCCAGGTCATACCCATTTCTAGGAACCTTCCCTGGCTGCAGGAAACTCCGCAACTGCTTGCCGCGAGCCCAGCTCCGGGGACAGTGCCACCACCATCAGCATAGCAGAAGTAAGTGTGGCATACCATGACCTAGACTACAATAGCCTTGCAAGCCCCCTCCCCCGCAAAAAAACAAAACAACAAACCCATTTTTGGGTCAGGACCCCCACAGTTACAACAGTGAAATTTCAGATTTAAATATCTGAAACTTAAAATTTACAATTTTTAAAATCCTGTAACTGTAAAATGGACCAGAATGGATGGCAAATTTGGTAGGGCCTGAACCGTGATGAATGGAACACTGAGACCCAGCCCAACCACAAAACGTCCAGTCCTTCCACCCTCCTAGGGTTGGCAACGGCACCAGCAGGTCATGGTCCAAATGCCCATTGTTCGCCACGTGGATGGTGCCCGCAGGGCTTAGCTGCCAACATAACGCTGTTTCTATTGTTAAGTGGAAAAGTCACCCACGACCGGCTTTAAATCACCTCCCTTTGCGGCACTAATATCAGCAGATTAAGGACGCAGCAGAGAGGGACTAATCTAGGCATCTGAAACTTGAAGAATAGATCCATAGTCATGCAGGACTTCATGAGAAAAGAAAGGACTGAGCTCACCATTGTCCTTGTTCTCTAAAACCCACTTCAGCTATAGGAGAATCTCATTTACCCTTCGCAGTTTAGGACTTCTGACACATAACTGAGCACTTCTGCCCTCTAATGGATGGAGTCAGTGGAAACTGAATGGTTCATTAAATACACTTGGGTAACAGGGAACTCAAAGCAGCAGCTCATCCAGCTTCAATAAGGCCTAGCAGCTCCGCCCTGCAGGTTTCCTGCTAGTATTTGGTTTGGCGATGGCCAGGATCAGGGAGTGGCCAAGACTTCCCTGATGTGGTGGCTATGCAATGACTTAGCAGCAGGCCTTGTACATGGTGACGTGAATGTGCTGCTGCCCCATCCCAATAGCTCCCCTCCTTAGTGACAATGTGCAGGGACTTTTGACCATGTGCACGAAGCATCTGCTGCTGCCAGGAACTTAACGAGAATCTGGCAGGGGAATCACACCAAACCGGAGCACTAGGCTGACACATACCCAACTCAGCCAACAGGTCTCTTATTCCTGTGCCTGGCTAGCCACCACCACCAAACAGCAATCATAGCTTCACAGAAATGTAGAGCTGGCAGGAACCTCATCTGGTCCTCTAGTCCACTCCCCTGCACCGAGGCAAGGCTAAATATTATCTGGACAAGAGCTCCCGCTCGTTGGCGGCAATTCTGCAGCGGGGGGGTCCTTCCGTGCTCCCGATCTTTGGGGCACTTCGGCAGCGGGGCCAGGAGCGAGTGAAGGACCCACCGCAGAATTGCCGCCTACGACCCAGAGCGTGGAAGGACCCCCTGCCACCGAATTGCCGCCCTCCCAAATCCTAGCGCCCTAGGCGACCGCCTAGGTCACCTAAATGGAAGCGCTGGCCCTGTATCTAGACCCCTCGACAGGTGTTGGTCTAACCTTTGTCAGACACTCATGGTGCTTCTGATGTTGCCCTCCCCTTTACATCTCAGAGCAACATTAAGGATGTGGAAGGTACAGCACAGCCAAAACCATCGTCTCCCTGACACCAACTTTTTACTCTCCTGTTGACATCCACCCTCAGTGCAGCTGCAGGACTCCTGCATTTTCAATGCTGGCTTCCTCTCCCATCACCAATCTCTTTTCCGTACTTAAGCTGCACCTTTGGGATGCAGACTTGAGCACAAGCAAGGCTCCTCTTCAGATGGAAAGACAAGCTGAGACAGCAGTCTATTATCCGGGCAAATGTTTCTCCGTAGAAGCCTCACTGCTGTCATTTGATATTAACATCCTGTATGAAGCCAGTGAAAGACTATTACTGTGAATTTCACTGTGAGATAAACGGATATTGGAACAGCCTTGTAATATTTTGCACCATTCGTTTGGCAGGGGAAGATTTTAGAAACAAAGTGAATAATGCAACTGATGACCCTTTCTATTTCTCTGGATCTTATGTTCAATGCTTAGTTAGGCCCCTGCGTAAGGAGTATTCCCACTGACTTCACTTGAATGTCTCGCTGGCTTACAATTGGGCATCTGCTTCAGTACCTTGCTGAACTGGGGTTGCGAGGCACTATGGCATCCTTCTCCAGGACTGGACCAAAACACTAAAGTTACTGACCAGTGGCGGTCACTGGAGAACCCACCGCACTCTCTGTAAGAGTGAATGGCTGAGATTTTTCAAAGCCGTGCAAGGAACTCCCCAACACTAACTCTTAACACCATTGGGAGATGTGCGTCTATGTTCTCTTGGAATGCTTTCCAAGTTTTAATCAAGGCCATCAAGCTTCATGACGTGCCCTGGAAAAATCCATCTTTGCTAAATCGCATTCCGCCAAAAACAAGCTGCAGGTGGAATTTGCCTCCATTTTCCATGCTATAGCATTGCCGTACACTGCTGAACACCTGACCCACTCTAACAAGGGACAGGCAAAGCAACAGCAAATGCACATGCCTCCCCCCTTGCAAAAATACACTACTGTCCTGCCTCAGAGACTTGTTGTTTCCATGGCAATGCACTGGTTTTTGTGCAAGGTGCTGCACCACAGGCATCTTCGGTTAAACAGCTGTAGTGATGACTGGATTTTAAGGCTCTTGACAAACATTTGTAGCTGTGCACACAACGAATGGGATAATTAGCTTTCATGTTGCAGAGCACAAGCTGATCCCAAACTCCACCCTGCCCAAGTAACAGCCCTGGACAATCAGACAGCTTCTGGTTACCTGCCTCGAAAGCGTGATTTGAGCCCCCTGGCAAATCCTCCCAGGTAAATTAAGTAGAGAAGCTAAAAGCTCATGTTAAACCACAGTGGGGCAAGAGCTCTGAAATCTAAAGAGGTAGGATTTTAACTAGGAGGTGCTTAAAAAAATCTTGTGTGTTGGTGAAGTATAATTAGCACTGAAGACGAGAATGCCATGCTGCCATCTCTCTGCAACGCATTGCCCCTGCTTGACAGAAAAGCAACCCCCCCCCTCCCCTCTCCATATAAAACACCAAACACCCTCCTTATCCCATTTCCCTCCCGCCAGACACCCAGCACAGGGGCTCCCCAATCCATACCTGGCTGCAGTTTTGTGTCAGTGTATTTTCTGGTGAGGGTCTGTTCTGGGGCTGTCCTTGTTGGCTGCAGTCCAGCTGAATCAGGCTTCTGCATTCTTGATGGCAGGTATATTTGCAATCTAAGTGGGGAGTGGAGGGGGGTACAAAAAAAATGAAGGATGCTTTAGAAATAATGACTGGTTTTCAAGGGGGATAAAAACAGAATGAAACAGTGAGAAATAAAGGAATCAGACTTCTGCTGAAGGTCAAACTCTAAAGTTACAGAACCTGATGTCCAGGATAGCACCACTGCAAGTGAAACACGCAAATTGCAGCCACAATTATTTCCATTGTGGTAGTGCCTCCAAAACACTACACAGGCCTCAGGCCCCATTGTACTAGGTGATGTGCAAAGGAACATTTACTACAATGAAACACCTAAATGGCCTATCAGATGCCTAATTGGTTATTTGCATGCACTTTTATTGTGACCAAGCATGCAAATACATGTGCAAACCAGACAGCTGTACCCATGAAGTACCAATAAAGACCAGTTAATGGAAACTGTTGCAGACTAGTGGTTGGAAAACTGGGAGTCAGGACTCCTATATCCTATTCTTGACTGTATTATTAAGATGGACACACCTTGGGCAAATTATGACCTCAGAGCCTCAGTTTACCCATATGTGAAATGAGGGTAATAATACATCCCCCTCTCATGGGGGTATTGAGGTTTTCACTAGTATTTGCAGAATACCCAAATGTCCTGAGACAAAAGGTACTAGAGAAGCAGCAAATAATCACAAATGTTAATAGGCTGAAGTTTACACTTTACCAGTGAACAGAAGCCTGTGAGTATTGGCTTGGCATAGAGGTTATTCAAATGATCTCGGTGATGTAACTGGTTTCACATCATTACTTCAGCAGCGCTCCAAGTATACGTGGTGCTGTGCAGACCAGCCCCACTGCCAGGTCTCTGTCTCAAAGAGCATTCAGTCTCAGTGCCACACATGGCATCCGTCAGACTGAAAAAACCATCTGCTAACAGATTCTCAGTTGCATGTGCCGACAGCCTCACCTACATGAAACACTAAACACTACACAGGCTTTGATGCCTCAGCACTTGCCTTAAACATTCATTTGCCATCAGAATGCATAAAGGCAAAAATAATGAAAAAACTCTACTCCCATTTATGTTAAGACTCTGTGGCAGAGAGGCAGGTGAGCTCTAGAGATTAGCAGCTGGTGATGCGCCGTGAGAAGGGAGGGGGGAAATAACCCATAAACCCAAAGTGTGAAAAGCACTGTAATTAAACATGGAAAAGCCAGCTTGCACCAGTACACGACATCAGCAATACTTGCATGAATAGCAGCGAGTACTTTTACCCAGACAGAGAAAACTTACAAAGAGGAGAGAGAAATTTCTAATACTGCGTTGCCACGAGCAATGAAAAGCTTTGCAGTGTTTTCTTCTCATTTCTTTCCTTTAATTTCTACGTGGAACACTTCGGAAGGTAAATATCAGGGTTCTCCTCCTGCCTCCATTCAAACTCAAATTTCTCAGATAAGCCAGAGACACATTCTTCACAGGAGAAATACCGTACGCTTTGGTTCCCAGAGTACCATAAGAGTCGTAAGCACACAAGAGTCACTCACACAGTACAGTACATTGTTTATGCTACTTAGAGCCAAGGACACATCTACATTTGCTGCAAAGGTGATATAAAAAAATTAAGACCTTTGTCCTGTAAATCGTTTCATGTGGTTACTGAACTCTGCTCAGGTGGAATAACTAGAAGAGCATTTAGAGTGACACATGGAACCACTGCAAAAAAAAATAAATTAATCCACATTTCTTTGATTGAGTGGTTTGTGTATTTCCTAGTGCCAGATGTTACACTCAACTCCAATTAGTGCACTAAGAGATGTGCCCTCCCAGATATTCAAACACAGAGAGAAATACTGACCTCTGCCCCCCAAAAATTTCCAAACTGACCAATACAAGCAACCATTCATAGGTGGTCAAGCTACGGATGAGATGAGCCCAGAGTAAGATCCCAGTCCCAACGTCACACACTTTGGGAGCATTTGAAGTTGTGTGTCTGGCTTCCAGCTCACTAACCAGCTGGACCAAAACCCCACTCCAGAAGCGGTGCTGGGATGCAGTCAAGGACTTCCCAGCTACAAGCCCTGTATTTTTCCACTAGGCCATTACCAGCATCCCACCTCTCCTCCCAAGTAGAAGAAAGGTTCATAGATACGAATTGGTTTATCAGCATGGAAAGTATCTCAAAGTTGTGAGGAGAGAGAAGAATGGTTAGAACTGTGGCAGGGGGAATCTTTAGCACAATCCTGCTCTCTCTTCGTGGGTGAGGAAATGTATCTAGTCACACACAAAATTCTCTGCTACAGCTGTGCCTGGTTGCTTACACACCTTTGCCCAAAGGAAACCTGTACTACTAATTAAAAGCTGACAAGTTTCCTGCCTTACTCTTTACTAGTTTTTCTCCTGATCTGAAATGAGAAGTGCTGACACTTGGATACACAGAATAGAAGGTAGCATCCCATTCCACTGAATCCACAGCACCTTGCAAGTCTTTATAGCAATGCTCCTTAGGCATCGCAGCTGAATGTCTCTCCAACTTTTACTGCACCTCTTGTGCTGGGGGTTTAAGAGACCAATTTTCTAGCAGTAGAAGAACAAGTCTATTGCAAGGCTCTGCTAAACTGAGGCAAGAACCCTTCCTTCTGATATCAGTAAGTTGTACGTAAAGTATTGGTTTGATATTTAAGGCCTAAAATAGGCACCATTATTGACTAGTTACTGGAAGGTAGGACTTCTGAGTTCTATTTCTAGCTCCAGCATTGACTCTGTGTGACACGGGGCAAGCTGATGCAGTTGAGAAAAATGGTAACAACATTCTGCGGTGTATTAACAGGAGTGTCGTATGTAAGACGCAGGAGATAACTTCCGCTCTACTCAGCACTGGTGAGGGCTCAGCTGGAGTATGGTGCCCAGTTTTAGGCACTGCGTTTTAAGAAAGATGTGGATGAATTGGGAAGAGTCCAAAGGAGAACAATAAAAATGATGAAAGGTTTAGAAAACATGACCTACAAGGAAAAGTTAAAAAATCTGGGCATGTTTAGTCCTGAGAAAGGACAACAAAGGGGGACGTGACAGTTTTCAAATATATGATGGGCCATTAAAGAGAAGATGGTGATGCACTCCTTTCCATGTCCCCTGAAGGGAGGGCAAGAAACAAATCTGAAGAAGGGAGATGTATGTTATTGTCATAAACAGATAGCTAAGGGTTAATGTCTCTTTCACTTGTAAAGGGTTAACAAACAGTGACCTGCAACACCTGACCAGAGGACCAATCAGAGAACAAAATACTTTCAAATCTGGGTGGAGGGAAGCTTGGGTGTGTCTCTTGTTCTGTCTGCTGTTCTCTCTGGTTTCTGAGAGTGACCACACGTACCTACAGGCTCTCTAATCTTCTATTCCAATTTTGTAAGTACAAAGGTAGAAAGGCGGTATAGTCTTTTTAATTGTTTTTCTTTATTTGCAAATGTGTAGTTTGCTGGAAGTATTTTAAATTGTATTTCTGTTGGAGGAAGCTTTTTCTCCAGTTTCTATAAGCTGAAAGACCCTGTAATATTACATCTTGAAATTACAGAGATTTCTTACTCTTTCTTTTATTAAAACTTTTTGTAAAAGGACCTGGATTAATTTTTTCCCCGGTTAAGGCAAAGGAAAGGAAGTCTGCACTCACCAGGATTTGGGGAAAGTGAGAGGGGAGAAACCTGCTTCCTGTGTTTCATCTGTCTTCTCTCCCGGATGAGAAGAGGGGAGGGGCGCGGAATAGGTAAATGTCCTCTTTGCTTGATTCACGGAGCTTGAATCTGTATTGCCTCTGGGTGAGGAAAAAAAAGGGTTGAGGGGGAGGTGGAATTCCTCTGTTGTAGATTCAAGGAGTGATCCAGTGATCTTCCAGGGTAACCCAAGGGGAGGGAAAGTCTAGGAGAGGCACTAGTGAGGGAAAGAGCTTTACTTCCCTTGTATTAAGATCCAGGGGGTCTGGGTCTTGGTGGTCCCCAGGGAAGGTTTTGGGGAGACCAAAGTTTATCAGGCACTCAAAGTCCTGATTGGTGGCAGCGTATCAGATCTAAGCTGGTAATTAAGCTTAGAGGAATTCATGCTAGTACCTCATTTTTTGGACTCTAAGGTTCAGATTGGGGAAAGATACTATGACAGTTATACATTAGGAAAAACTTTTAACTATAAGAATAGTTAAGCTCGGGAACGTGTTGTAGAATCCATCTCATTGGTTGTTTTTATGAACAGGTTGGACAAACCTGCCAGGGATAAGAATATATGAATGGCCATACTGCATCAGACCAAAGGACCATCCAGCCCGGTATCCTATCTTCCGACAGTGGCCAATGCCAGATGCCCCAGAGGGAATGAACAGAGCAGGTAATCAAGTGATCCATTCCCAGGTTCTGTATGGTCTAGGTTTACATGGTCCTGCCTCAGCACAAGGGCTGGCTAGCTCGGGGTTCCTTCCAGCCTAGCATTTCCATGGTAAGCCCACTTCACATCTCTGTGCATCAGTTTCCCCATCAGCAAAATGGGATAACACTGAAGGACAGGCCAAGGCTTTGGGCACTAGCCTGGGACTCAGCAGACCTGGGTTCATTTCCTTACTCCTCTACAGACCATAAGTCAGTCATAAATGCCTTGTCTTCACTGCTGGAAAGGGGGTCCCTGCCCTTCTTTATGACAAGGTGATACCGGTGAGTTATCTTGGTGTCAGATCCTAAGAGGAGGTGAGGCACTTGGCGTGTTAACTGTGAGGTAGCCAGGTGAGTCAGCACCGTACCCCCCATCCGTGGTTGGCCTTGCAGTAAAACTGAAGAGCCTTGGCTTCACTACCAGCCAGCCAGAGAGCTAACGCCCATAGTGAAAGAAAGAGTTTGTCAGTGAAGACACCCTTAGTCTCTCTGGGCAGCAGATCCTCAGCTGTGTAATGGGGTGTTGTGAGGATAAATACATTAAATATTGGGAGTGTCTCAGATACTGTGGTGATGGGGGCCAGATAAGTACCTAAGATGAACACTGATCTGCTTTTTATAAGCCATTTTGAGATCCTTGGATTAAATAGGATTATACAGGTGTTAGTATGATTACATAGCAATTTATAAGAGCAAGTTTAGGAAGAAAAGGTCTCTGTATCAGCACTTTCATTGCCAGTTACTGTAACTGAAGTATGTACCTAAATCATAAATCTATTGTCAGATTCTGCCTGGAAACGCCCTTGGACAGGATATTGGAAATTTCACATGGTCTCAAATGTACAGATGACATGTTACCTAGCTCCCTCCTCATACACACACTGCCTAGGCACAAACAAAGAACTGACGCAGCTTTTCTTGGAAGATCTGTGTTACTGTAAGATGTTAACTGCTCAATCAAGTAGAAGCTCCATAAAGAACTTTAGGAAGCGAGCATTTCGCTTTGGCCTCTTTTTGTTATAAAGAACAGTTTCAACGGCAATTGCAGCACAGCAAAGTTTGCATCCTGCACTACATGTGGCTTGACCATTTCTCTTTACTAAAAGCTATGTGTTGGCCTAAATTTGTTGCCCTTCTCCTATCCTCCACTCTCAAAGATTTGACTTGACTGTAGTTTACTAACTATAGCTAAAACATCCTGTTGGTATTTACATTACCCATGTGAGCCTTTTCAATTTTAACTATCTTATAATCGAACTTGCTCTCCCTTTTACATTAGCCAAAATTCCAGAGAGGTTACTGGGGGGGGAAGTAATTCAATCAACAGCATGAGATAGGCTATCAGATATTTTCCATAAAGCAAAATGTGTATTGCACTTGGCATCTGCTGCTGCAGCAAATTAAAATATCACAGTGGAGCTTTCAAAAAAGATAGTAATTATCCAACCATTCTATCTGGCTGTGCTTAGAGATGCATATTAGCTCTTGCATGTGAAGTGCTAGTTAATTTGCAGCTGCAAACCCATGGAACAGAACCAGGGTTTTGTTTTATAGACATAGGCCTCGTTCATACTCAAGGCATCCATAGCATCCATCTGATAAACAATTGTGCAGGTGGCTCCCAAACTCCTGAGTGGCAAACCCTTTCCTATCATCTTTGTCCCATCACCACTAGGGGGACAGCAAGAGAGCGCAAATGCAAGTCTGCTTGTGTTCTGAAAGGTAACAGATGGGCAGGAGGGATCACCTGCTCAGCATCTCATCTAAAGGATGGTGCCTCAACAAGATAGCAACACTCCCTTGGTGTTGCACGGTGTAGTCACCACTGGACTGTGCAAGCCCACAATCCTCTGGCTGAGAGAGGGTATTAACAGGGCAGCAGCAATTCTTCGCTCACAGTTTGCCCTAAAGTCAACGGGAGCTCTCCGTTGCACCTCAAGGCCTCTTAATTACTGTGGTTCCAACTGCACTGAGCACTTTCTGAGCTCAAAACTCCAAATAATAACTGGAGACGGGAGATCAAGCTGCAGTTCAGATCCAGGTTTCAAACACCACCAAATGGAAGGTAGCAGGGTTGGGGCTTTTAGCACACGCCCATCTCAAATAAACAATCCTTTGCCCAAATGCAGCATCTTCCATCTAAGGGTCTTGCAGTGCTTTATAAATGTCAGCCCTCACCTCACCTCAGGGAGCAGCGCTTCATTTGTAATGGAAGAGGGGCCAGGGTTCAGGCAATTTTTTTACATTCATAACTGATGCAGCAAGCCCAGAAGTGCTGGGGTTGTGAACTGCCAAGGAGCTGTGTGTTGTACCTGTTTGAAGGATGAAAAATACTGAGCCATAAAGGGACTGAAGTAGCCACTGGCTTTGGAAGTTCAGCTGGAGACACTGAAGGTCTGATGGGCAAAGAAGCGGAACACCTAGAAATCAGGCTCAAGATTCTTCCAGCTGGATGCTCAAAAAATCAGAGGTCACGTTTCAATATTTGGCAGCAGCTTGTACCAGCTCACACAGCAAGTCAACGGAAGTCGTAGGAACAGAACCCAGGAGTCCTGTTGCCTCAGTCCCAGGCCCATACCACCAGACATTTGTCCATCTCTGCTTGCTTAGGCTGTGTTTTTCAGTACAGGATTCAGTCACTGGTGTAATCGCACACAGAGCACCTATTAGAGTCTTGATCATATCAATGATAGGTAGAAGAATCCCTCATAAAAGGGCTTTCATCCCCATTCTGGATCAAATTAATATTCACAAGCATACTCCGTATAGCCTTTAATCTGCTATTCTTTTATTTAAAACATACGGCACATTTAGTTGACATTTCAGACAATACAATAACATTTAGTCTAAAGCAACAACTGAGATGTTTTTGGAAGTTTGTTGTTTAAGTTTTATTTTCCCAAATGGCCAACAGTCTCTCAATTAAAAGATTTTTTAGAATAAAAAGGGTCTCTGCTTTGAAAAGACAGCTAAAGGCCCATCTCTTAGGAGTCAAACAAACAGCAGCTTTACAAATATTATGGCGTTGTTAGTGCACTTCTATGGCCCCTTTTGTCTGAATAACCCAAAGTGTTTTTAGAAACATTAGGTATCTTTCCCTTTGAGGTAGGGAGTATTATTTTATCCATCCTACAGATAGGTAAGATAAGGCACAGAGGGGTTAAATGACCTGCCCAAGGTAACACACCTAGTCAGTGACAGAGCCAGGACCTCAATCCCCTAGTCAAATCCCTCTTCTATCATCCCCCTCTTCACTTCCCACCCCCCACCTCACCCATCCTCCCAAATTGGTAAGAGAACCCATGAGTTCTAAGCTCAGGTCTCCTGCTCTAACACTCTGACTGCAATTCCACCATAAGTGACAAAGCATGGACAAACTGCTATGCAGCTTGGGTTACTACAGAGCCCAGGACAGGGGCAGAATCTTTTAAATTTCCCTAAGCAACTATTCCGTTCTCACAGTAACTCATTAACATCAGCACTGGATGTTCCTGTCACTGGAATCCAATGATAATACAATCGAGGGGGCACTAAGGGTTCACTGCAAAGTAGCCTCCTGCCTTGCCGGGCTGAGATGCTGCCTCCACAGTGCTCGATGAAGGGATTACTGTTAGACTTTTCTTCCTCTTGCTGTTTCACAGTTTGTTGGAAGGGTTTTTAAACCTTGCAGAACTGGACGACACATCAGGCTCCTTCCAGAATGAGGTGAGATTGGCTTCTTCCAGAGTTCCAGCAGCACCAGAAAGCTCACCAAGCACATCAGCTCTGAAGGCGAAGATGGTGGAAAAGCCTTATGAAAGGAAGGGCGATCTTGTGGTTGGAGTATGGGATTGGGAGTATAGAGACTGAGGTTTTACTCCCAGTTCTGCCACAACTTCATGTGACCCCCCCCGGCAAAAGCCCTCACGTATGCAAAGAAGGATAACACTGATCTACCTCACAAGAGCTTTGTGAGGCTTAATTCATTATGTTCTGTAATGCACTCTGCATGAGCCTCAGATGATAGGCTCTGCAGAACTGCCAAGACTTTACAGCAAATGACCTTCGTGCAGTAGAGACACAGGAATTGGAGAAGAGTCTCATATCCCATTCATACTGCCAGGGGAAATGTAGGGAGACACCGCAGTCACCCAAACTAGCACTTGGAAGGAACAGGATTTATCACGCCAACCCTTGTGAAAAGCAATAGGGGATCTTTCATTATCACAAATAGCCAGAGAGCCTTCATTTTACATCCTATCTGAAACAGAGCCAAAGTCCGAATACGTTCAATACATAGAGATCATTTAGTCTGCTGACTCATCCTCGAACATAACATAACAAAATGGTTCACAGGTTCTGCACAGCTCAGGTATCCCAAATAGTATATTTTAGGACTGATGTTCGGCCCCTATTAGCACCTCCTTAGCTTACATGTAAAATAAAGACGTATAGAGCCAAATTTTTAAGAGAGCTCACAATAGGTTCTGGCTCTTTTGGAAATCTGGCACGAAAGGTAGGTTTATATGAGCGTTTTAACGAGTTAGCCAAATCAACGTCACAGGCAATAAATTAACTTCTGTAATGCTAGGGTGGACACCTCACAAAGGTTGCAGTTTACCGTTAACATTTAGGGAGTGTCCAGCCGCGCATGAACAAACACATTTGCCAATTAATCTGAGTCAACTATCAATTCACTTGAGCTATAAAACTCTAATGCAGAGATAACCTTAGTGTCATTGGGGGAGTGGGTGCGGGGAGCTCAACCTGTCCTGATTGTGGGAGCTGATCCCTTGGAAAATTAAGCCTACACAGCAGTTTTTTTACCTCTTGCTTGAGGAGAACTAAAAAGAGAGAAAAAGAGTGTGCGCAACCTGGCATGGACAGAGGCAGGGAGCAAACCCCACCAAACCACCCTCCGGGTTTTTTCCAATCACAAAACCTCAACTGAGCTTTCATTTCTCGAAGTTGTCACAGATTTCCTGCCAAACCCTAGGTTTTGCTACTCACTTTTGTCTTCACTCTGGCAGCTGCTGACACACTGCTTGCCAGGGGAAATATGAAATTGATCCCACACAATTCCACAATCGCAGGACAAAAAAAATCAATGCATTCATTCATATTCTACATATATCAATGATGCTTAAAAGCTCCTTACATACATGGGGGTGGGGTGTGTGAAATGGAAACTCTGTAGCTGAAAACAACCAGCTCTTCAAAATCATAACTAAAAAAAAGAACTCCTAAAACCTACCCAGGACTTAAATAGGTTACACACAGTTTTTAGACTCTACTGCTACAGTAAGCTTTACTATAAGTCCAAGTCATAGATCATTCCCCTCCTCTTCCTCCCAGGGCGCTCTGGAATCTAAAAGGCTAAGAAAAGATTAGGCTTCGTTGATTTGATGCAAAACGAAAGGCAAAAATAAGGCAAGGAGAGATTGAACGCACACCCACACCCCTAGAAGAATTCTGATCTTTAACATTACACTGTAGCATTTACAGAGTATTTTTAAAAATGTATCTGCTTCACCAGATTTTTGTATCAACATTTACAAGACAAATAAGGTGATTGTATAAACAAAAAGCAACCTTTTCCACTGCATTACAAGCAAATGGAAAACACCATGAAGAATCTTGTGTATTACCTATTTTACTTAACACACACAAATGATCTATATGATGTATTTCACTCCGGAACATAGATTAAAGGAGAGCCAGATCTTTCAGCCCTTACTCATATGCGCAATCTCATTGACTTCATTGGAACTACACAAACAAGTAAGGACTGCGAGATAAGTATATTCAAACCATAATTTAATGTATTCTTGAACTAAAAGAAAGAAAGAAAGAAAAAAGAAAAAACCACCCACAAAAAGAAACCAACCACCCACAAAATAGAGGGATGATCGAAGACTGGATATGCCTAATAAATCAGGATATTAGCCCCTGGACTGGGAACCCTGTTCCAAAATAGTTCCGCAGAGACTGAACTTCTAGGTTTAGGACCAGTCCTGGAAATGGATAGCACACGTCCCTGAGACTAGCCCTGCTCAACGGCAATGGGATTACTCATAGAAATGGCACGATGGTTCCAATCCTGCAATGTGAGCCAGCTGGGCAGGGTCCCTGCGCTCTGCACAGAGGCCCACTGACTTCAGCAGGACAGCACATGGGCACGAGAGTTCGTCCATGGGGAGTCCCAGAGACATCAATGGGCCTGTCTGCACATGAGGATCCAGCCACATAGATGAAACTACAAGATCAGGGACAGTTCATTAAGAGGAAGAGTTCACAGGACCCAGGACTGTGGCCTTAAAGAGCATAACATTTCAGAGCTAAAGGGACACTGTCAGGATTAAAGTTGGATTCAGCAAGTCACTCAAGCATGTGCTTAAATCCCAATCAAGTTGAGAACACTCCATTCTAGTTAAGTGCTTTGCTGAACTGGGGCTGAAAAGCTTATTTTAATTTAACAAGTTTTTCTTACCTGTGTTCCTCATACCTGAGATTGTTAAAACTGAGCACAGATTTAATATATAACATTTCTTCTAATATCTGTGCTATATTTTGAGTTTCACTCTGCTTAGGCAGCAAAGATAGGCTGCCACGTCTCATGTCCTGGGCTGCATATGCTGCTGGGAAATATTTAAAGCCCCAACACAAAACCATCTACACTGATTTTATTTAAAAATCACAAAGATCTTCCTGTTTACAGCAGGTTTTGTGATTTTTAAACACAAAGCTTCCATTTGGAGGCTAAACTAACTGTAGCTTTAAAGATCAAGAAAAGATTTGCTCCAAACAAGTGTAATTTCACAAAGCCCGTACAATATTCCTTTATCAATTTAAACATGCAGCAGCCCTAATGTTTAGCAGGGAACATGTGATCCCCCAGCAATTTTTAAAAAGTTGCCTCTTTACTGAGAGAAATCCCTTGTTACTCACCAGGCTTGGGGAGGAGGGAAAGTGGCTCAACTGATAACCTAAATGAGCTCCTTTAAAAAAAAAAAAAAAAAAAAAGCTTGCACTGAAGGAATGCAATTTATATGTTCAGCATTGTGTGCGTGTCAGGGCCTAATCCATGCATTACCTGGCAGGTCATTGCACAATGGAAGGAACACAAAAGAGGATGGCTAGCCTGGCATTTGGGATCCCTGGGTTGAAGCCCCTGTTCCATCAGACTTCCTGTGCAGTTATTTTACAAGATGCAGAGTGCCAGTGTCCCAGGTCAGGCTGACAGACTCTCACACTAAAAGGGCTCCAGCTAGCATGCAAAAAAAGATAAAAAAATAAAAATAAAAGTCAGTGTGGACATTGCAGCTTGGGCTCTCAAACCTAAGGGGCGGATGTGCTTGAGAGCCCAAGCTGCTGCCAGAG
Source organism: Chelonoidis abingdonii (assembly GCF_003597395.2). Taxonomy (NCBI): domain Eukaryota; kingdom Metazoa; phylum Chordata; order Testudines; family Testudinidae; genus Chelonoidis; species Chelonoidis abingdonii. The sequence goes on from NC_133772.1 coordinate 14,198,266, forward strand.
TCACAATATCCACGCTACTACTTGCGGCAGGCTAGCGCAAGACTTGCTAGCGCAGATCTACCTACCTAGGCTAGATGGCTCTCCCCCAGCTGCAGCACAGACTCTCTGCCTCCGTTTTCAATCTGTAAAATGGGAACAACAATACTCACAGGGGTGTTGTGAGGCTAAGTACACTAGCGATTGTGAGGCACTCTGATACTACAGTGATCGGGACTATGTAAGTACCTCAGATAGACAGAAATGTCTGTTATGGAGTTTCCTATACCCGTGTCTGAAGCAGCTGGCACAGGCCATTGTGAGAACAGGATAGTGGGCTAGCTGCCCTCTGGTCTGCTCCCACCTGGTGATGCCCACGTTCCTGGGACTATCAGTGTTATTTCAGTAGCTTTTTAAAAAAAGAAAACACACTCTGGAAGGCAGCATTGCCAATTCACATAATTTTAGCACGAGCATCACAATGCATGGGTTGTGTTTTTAAAGCCACTGCTCCTGAAGTCAAGGGATGATGTTGAAAATCTCAGTTTTGTTTTTTTTTTAAACAACAAAAATATTTTAGCCCCCAGGGTTGTTGGGAAAAAGCTTGAAAACGCGTTTCCTAAAAATCTCAAAAGCCCAAGAAAAAACAAAATTAATTTTAAAAAAATCTCATTATTTTTAAGCAACAAGGAGTCCAGTGGCTCCTTCCTGTTTTTGTGGATACAGACTAACACGGATACCCCCGATACATGATTTTTAGCCACTCTCTTCTTTGTTTGGAACCTGATGCATGATTTTTGAACGCTTAGGGTTGGCGATGCTGGCCCGAGAGGTGAAGGAAGGAATACCCCATGTTTGCAATGATGATGTCTGGCAATGATGATGTCTGCTCAGCTGTGCGCACTGTCTTACTGGAGGAATGACTGAGAATCAGAGAAGCTGAACGTCCCCTGGGGAGCTGGTGCCTGAGGGGAAGGCATTAGCAATCTCAAGAGGGAGAGGGAAGTCATTTATCATTTCACAGTTAGCTGACATGAGCTGCTTATCATTTTTCTATTTAGAGTCAATTTGCTTATTAAATATGCCTTGGGGCAAGTCAAGAAGGATTTTTTTTTTTTTTTAATTAGAGACTAGCTGAACAGTTACCTGGTAATTGTAATGCATGGCCTTCTGGGTAATCAGAACATCTTCTCAGTAAGGGTCATGTACAAATGCTTTGCCAGAGGTGCCAGTTCTGCTTAAGCTGTGCATTCACCTAGAGCAGCTGGAGGTGGAAAAACCTCAGCTTGTGCAGTGGGATGATAGAGCTGAACAGAAGTTAGGGTGAAGGTGAACTGAATCCGAACCATTTGTTCTGTTGGGGTGGGCACGCAGCTTTCAGCACTCACAGAGAGATGGAGAAGGATGGTCTTGTGGTTAAACTACTGGAGAGCAACTCATTAGATCCTAGTTCCATTTCTGGTTCTGCCACAGACCCTTTGAGAATCACTTTGTTCCTCCGGGACCTAGCTTCCCTACTGTAAAAGAGGGATAACGATACTCCCTCCATCCGTCTCGTCTATTTGTACTGTGAGCTTTTAGGGGCAGCAACTGTCTCTTATTGTTCGTACATCATGAAGCACAATGACAGCCAGGTCTTTGCAAGGACCTCTACATGCTACCAGGATATAAATAAGGATATAAAAAAAACCACTCCCCCCTTGGCAAAAATTCAACTCGTCAATTCCCCAGGCAGATGGATTCCGTATTGCACGCTCTGTACCCCACTGGAAATCGTACCAGGAATTCAGTTGGATTTAGCTTGTTCACCTGTATGACAGTGTTTTGTCACAGAACCCCACTGGAAAGGTTCAGCTTTGTAAACACGTTTGTTCTTGAGGCTCTGGGTTAAGCCCCCCCAAGCCAAGCACTATCCAGGTGGGAGAATCCCCATCTAAACTTTTTGGCTCCTTTGGCCTCTGGCATTTATTCCTTCACGTGCATCAATTCAGCACGACTGAAAAGGAGCTTCTCAACAGCCCTGGGGACTGAACTCTGCTCTCCCTACACCGCAGTAGCTGTAGCACAAGCTTCCCTTAAACTGCTCTGTCTCTGTGCCGAGAATGGCATTCCAGCTCTACTGGCCTGCTCTGTCCCCAATCTTCCCTCTCTGCTGAGGGAGCCAATTAGATCCAGCTGTGCTTGTGGTTCTGGCAACACTGACTCCTGTCACTGGGAATGTGGCTGGGACTCATCAACTGCATGTCACACAGGCCACTGGAAAGAACGGGTGTTTATTGCAGTGCGGTTGTGTTTAGGGAAATAGACCTTATACAGCGTTCTTGTTGGAAGCCTTGGGAAATGGAAAATCTGAGACTCCTCAAGTGAGCACTGACCAAGAAAGACTTGTTGCCCGATGGAAACAGTCTCAGTAATGCTACTGAATGTCATATTTCAAGCAGAAGTGTCTGCCGCCTCAACAACATTCAGAATCTTCAACATTAGTGAAGTACTGCAGGGCTTCTAACCCTTTACAATACATTGGAGCCCATGGGCCATATCAAAAATATACGCACACTACGACAGTTACGTGTACCTAGAGCCAGCTGAGAATTTTTTGATCAATCATTTTTCACTGAAAAATGTCACTTTGTCAAAACCAAAACTGTCTGTGGAACAAGGTTGGGTTCAACAAATTTCCCAACTCAAGAAATTGTCAGAAAAAAGGTTCACCACAGTGTCAAAATGAAACAATTGCAAAAATGAAAAATTCCAGGTTTTCCAATTCAAATCAATTCCCATTTCCAAATTTAAGCTATCTAGACAAAAAAGGTTAAAAGGTCAAAATCAGAATATTCTGATTTACCTGAAACAAAAGAAATTTTGGTTTGCGAATACTTGACATTGATTTTTTGCCATGATTCAAAATGAGGAAAAAAAACCTAACTCTCAAAAATGTTCATGGGACAGAACAACTGTTTCCTGCCCAACTCTATATGTATCTCACTTGGACAAAGAAGAGAAGTCACATGGGGAAGCGTGCCAGCCATAAAAAACACATATTGCTGTCTGCTGATCAACTTCGTTGCTCCCCATGGGGTGAAGACAACAGGTTGGAATTTAGTACTCTTCAGGCCACCCTTCAGTTACTTCTGAATTGGACAAGTCTTAGAACAAGCCACAAACTCTTTAAGGCACCACAGACCAAGATTTTCAAACCTGGGTGCCCTACAATTAGGCCCCGAAGCCTGTGTTTAGGCACCTTAATAAGCGTAATCGTTTTCATAAGCATAGAAGTGCTAGAGAGCAGGTCAGCCCCTCTCAGAATCAGACCTCTTATTCAAGTGCCTAAACACAGACTTCAGAGCCTAATCTGCACATCCAGGCCCAAGGTTATTAACGCAAAGAGTGAGGGGAAGAGTTCAGCGCATGAGGATAACAAAGGTCACATGTCTGTGGTCAGGAGATCCTTTATCACCTCACAGTCTGGGTAGGTGACAGAGCCTCTTTCTCAGCACGAGGGGAAAGGTAGTGGTCACCAGTTTAGATACCACCAGCCTCTATCTGGGCTGAATGCGATGGAGCTAGCGAGCATTCTGGAAAGATGCACATGAAGGGTATGTGTAAGCGCAGTGACATGCACCTCAAAAACTTCATGGCAAAGATGAAGCAATTAACTTAACCATCCCCTACTTCATAGTAGCCTCAGATCCCCTCTCCTATCCCTAGATCAAGTCATGGTTGGCTCATAAAGCAGCAATTCCAGACCACTGACACAGGGGCCAGCGCAGATACCTCCAGCTGATCCGACCAGCATTCCAATCTCCCCATCTCTACACCTTGATGATAAACTTGGGGCTGGGTCCCAGCAATGGCTTCCAGCTCTGCATGCAATTGCAAAGCTGGGAGTTGCTGCAGACAGTTCTGTTATGAGTCAGAGAACCCAGAGTGGAATGGAAAGCAGCACACATTGGCTTGCATAATGAAGGGGGCATTTCAGGAAACCAGTTCAGTTACTCACGCAGTTTGAGGATCACAAGCATTTGAGAACAAGTAATCACAACAGCCTCACTCTAGATCTTCCCCAGTACCACAAATTCTCTCTAACAGGAATTCCATGAATGATGGGTACTGTATTACTGCTGTGACCTTCTTCCAGCCCTCCCTACCATATGCCTGGAATATGCATTATTTAATTGTTCCTGTAATTAAAGCAGATTTACTGCATGGGAAAGCAGAGAGTAATAAAAGGAACAATAGAGTTCTGAGTATGTGAATTGGGAGCAGAGACTGAGTATAGCCCAATGCACACCAAGAAATTTAACCAGCAGATTGTTTTAGATATTAAGGTAACGGGATCCCTTTTGACTTCAATTCCATACATTCACTCAGCCAACCTTCCGTAGATAATCTGGCAATTTCCAAGGTGTCTTGAGACAGCTTTGCACTACAGCACGTTAGCCTAATTCCTATGGTCGTACCTTCCACAAAGCTCACTATACAATGGCCATAAAGTTCACAGGCATTTTCTTTGTAAATTGTGTCCCTCCACCAGAGTTTCTAAATACACCAAAGGCACATTACAGATGGCATTGGATGGCTCAGATGATTGGGAATAGGCTAGAGCAGGGGTTGGCAACCTTTCAGAAGTGGTGTGCCGAGTCTTCATTGTCACTCTGATTTAAGGTTTCGCGTGCCAGTAATACATGTTAACGTTTTTAGAAGGTCTTTTTCTATAATATATATCTAAGCTATTGTTGTATGTAAAATAAATAAGGTTTTTAAAAGGTTTAAGAAGCTTCATTTAAAATTAAATTCAGATGCACAGCCCCCCGACTGGCGGCCAGGACCCAGGCAGTGAGAGGGCCACTGAAAAGCAGCTCATGTGCTGCCTTCGGCACGTGTGCCATAGGTTGCCTACCCCTGGGCTAGAGGTTACCCATTGAAACCCAGCCAAGGTCAGTAACATCTTTCAACTACTACTTGAGTGCGTCAGGTCAAGTGCCAGTGAACATGTACCAGCACCGCTACAACTGGCCACGTTCTTGGCATTCTCCACAAAGAAAACAATGAACAAGCCATGGAGGCTGAATATCCTCACTCAGTCTTGGAGACGGTCCCTCCAGCTCAAGGGTGAGGTGCAGGCTAATATTGCCACTGTATAATGCTTTACCTGGCCTGTGTGTAAAAAGCATCCAGCACCCTTCATCAGCACTAGATATACACCTTTTTATTTGACCATTTTGTGTTAATCTTTCCACAGATACCTACTTAAAAAAACCCAAAGAAACCCTCAGCTGCAGTCATACTACTTTATTTGGGGGGTTGGGGGGAAGGACGAGCCAAATCAGATCTCCCTAGGAACAGCACTTAAAGCAAAAACATAGGCTCACACAAAGCGTTAGGGAGGAGGTACCTGAATATGCAAAGTGGAACCCAATACAGGCATTACTGACCTGACCCTTCCAGAAACCCTCCACTCCTGTTGAGGTTAACAAAGCTGGGAGGTGAAAGTGAACCAGAATGGGCTTGGTCAGAAGACAGTTGGTGCTTCCTTCTTCCAGTCTGACTGGAAACACCCCAAAACTAGATGTTCTTATTGTATCAAAGTGCTTCCAGATGCACTGGAAAGTCTAATGTATTGTTTGAATCTCCAGAAGGGTTTGGTTTAGAGCTGGTCAAAAATGTTTTCCATTCAAACGTTTATTGATTGAATGGAAGCCTTACAAGGAAATTTCCACTTTAATGAAAGTTTACTTTGACAAAAATCTGAAATATGTTGAACAACAAAACCGAAAACTTAAATTTTCCATCAAATTTTTCACAAGGGAAATACATATCTTTTCCCAACCAGCCCTAGTTTTGTTCCACATGGGAGTCACACGGAGGGGCTATTCCATCTAACCTGGATCTCTCCAGCCCTAGTTATGTACCTACTTATTTTTCTGGACAGAAACAGTTTCACACTAATAATAGTGGTGAGGTGGAAACAGAAGCCTCAAGGGGGAACCAGAAGGTAAGTGTTCCCTGCCTTGGGTCTAGTGCTGACACCAGCAAGGAATCTAGGAAGGCAAAATCTCCATCTTCTATGTTTTGTGTAAGACAAAGCTTCAGAGACACATCTGCTCCCAATGCTACACACGGCCTAGCTTTCAAGAGGCTTCATTCTGCTCCCTACCAAGTTGAGCTCCCATGAACCGCTTGTGATATAAGCTCCATCAACTGATCCAGAACTGTCTCAGGTTTCTCTCATATGTACTTATTTGGAGGCTGGGATTTTCAAAGCAGTCTAAGGGAGTGAGTCACCCAATTTCTCTATATTCCTTTGAAAGGTGCTGCTACAAAGCACCTACAGCATACTTAGGCAACTGAATCATTTAATCTCTTGGCCTTTACCCCATAAAAACATAGGATTTGGTTTGCGAAATGGGCTAAGGTCTAGGATTGGTTCAGGTCTACTCTCCTTCCCAACCCCACTTTTGCACATCGATATGATTTTTCTGAAGCAACTAATAACTTCAAGAGCTCAACTTGACACACTTTAAAGACACCCAATTTTAATCTAGATATGTGCCTAGTTTTACAACAGGCTACAAGAAAAGCACTAGTGAAGTCAGCACAAATTAAAATTTCACGGACAAGGATTTGTTTATACTGCTCTGTATACTATGCAGTGAAATATAAATACAGTAGTTATATTCCAATGGATTTATTTTATAATTATATGGTAAAAGTGAGAAAGTCAGCAATTTCTCAGTACTAGTGTGCTGTGACACTTTTGTATTTCTATGTCTGATTTTGTAAGATTTTAAGTGAGGTGAAACTTGAGGCACACAAGACAAAGACTCTTGAAAGGGGTCCAGAAGCCTGGAAAGGTTGAGCGCCACCATTCTAGAGTAACAACACTAATTCTGCCTTGTATTCCTGCCAGTTGTAGTGTGTGCAACACATTTCTAGAAAACTACAGTATTTCTCCATAAGGGAAGAGCAAGAAATTCTAGGATGCCATGACCCAGGTTGTTCTCATTACCTTTTCAGCCCAAAACGGGAAGTGAAAGGGCTGGAGAGCACTGGTAAAAAAGCCTCTTCTTGGGAAATCCCCAGCCCACGTTTGCAGAAACAGCAGCCAAACTTTTGGGTGTTTACCAGACAAAACCCAAACTCTTTGAAGCTGGCCCCTTCCCTGCACCATTATCCCACCTATCTCAGTACTTATATGGCCCGCCTCACCACTATAATATCCTGGGGCTTGTAGCCAGCTCTGGATAGGGCTGAACCAATAGCATGACAGAGAAGCTCTCACTGTAATTGTAATGGATTGGTCTGTTCATCTTCCTTGGACCACAGCAATCTCTTAAAAACACACTGATATTGGCTCTGATCCTGGAAGCAGGTAGGCACTCATAATGCCACCCCTGCCCACCACACTGAGGTCAACAGGAGTCCTGGCCGCTCAACAACCCTCCGGATCAGGCCCACAATTATTAGACATTTCTTTATGGGATTTACTATCACACACTCTAGTCACTATCACCTATTAACAGATATAATCACTTCAGTAACTTGCAGGGAAAGCTAATTTTAGAAACTTAACCCAGCTCTAGGATATAGTCACGTGACAGGGTTTGCCAAGAGCCTCTGAAGCAGGATGCCTCCACTCAATGGAGTAAGATATTTTACATTTAAATTAAGAGACACTTAATTTGACAGAAACTGAATTTTTATCAAACATGTAAATAAATTCCCACAAAGACATCAGGTTTAGTGATTGATCAGAATCTCTGCCGTCCTCCATTAAAAACAGAGACTGATTATTTTTGGTCCAGCTAAAATTAGAGACTCTTTGAGCCCCGAGAGGAAGCTATTTCCTTCCATCTCCTCCCTAAATGCACAAACCAAACGGCACCTCTTGCAGTTTTAAGCACAAATACTTTTGCCAACCCAGTTTCCAAGAGACAATTGTGTATCTCTAAGCTTTTCCACTTGACAGATTACTCCATCGTATTGTGTAGTTGGGACCAGATTCTGCTCTCAGTTACACCAGTTTAAGTTGGGGTCAATTTTTGTGTTTCAACTGAGTCATGTCAGAGCAACATTGGTATAGCTGAACGCCACATTTGGCCCGCAGGAATCACAGCCTTTTTGCAGTTAGAACTAATCAGAGCTTGCTAGGAGAGGAACTGTTAATTTGCTAACTGCCAAATATCTTCTCCTGCTTTTCCAATCAAAGCAATTTTCAAGTTGCACAGAACAAAGCAAGCACATCCAATCAACAGAAGCTAGGATCTAAAATAGCAACAACTTTAAACTGGCTTCCTTGTCTCCCACAGGAGGTGCTAGGGTTTCAACACAGCTGCTGTTCGCTCTCTTGGTCTTCACTTTTACCACTGTTTATAAGTCTCAGGCTATTACAACATTTTATTCTTACCTATTTTCTTGTTATATTTCTTTTGAATGCTACCCTGTAATTCTAGTGCTCGACTATGCTCATACTTTGTGATGATGCACCTGCATAGCACATAGCCACATTATCTCAAAGCACTTTCCAAACATTTAATTAAACCTCACAGTAGACCTATGGGATGGGTATTTATGAGCTGCGAATTCCTAAAAACATGCAAGGTACTTCATACAGAACTAAGGTATAATCCTTGACTATCCCACTGTATAGAAGAGAAAAATGAAACACCGAGAGAAGCAGCAGTGCCTTGCTCAAGGTAATGTACTGAGTCTACTGAAGAGGCAAGAAGAGAATGAAGGAGTCCTGAAAACAAGCCTTCTGCTCCAATTACCGCCACACTTACTCTTAGCTGCAAGAAAAGAACCCAGGTGGCCTGAGGAGCAGTTTTAACCTGAAGACCAAACTACCTGGGGGATGCAATAAAGATTACCCATAAATTTTAAATTAAAAAAAAATAAAGATTTAAAATATTCAGTAGGTTTTATACACAAGAACTTTCTGAAACTTGGTTCCTGAGATCAGACCTGTGGGTGGCTAAGATGGTTTGGAGCAATTTCTCCACCCTCCTCTCTCTGGTTTCTGCTAAACCAACAGTTCTCACACTGTGATTTGAAAAGCAGGCTGGCCAAATGTTTCCAGCTGTTAAGACGGAAGGAAGGCCATCCATTCAATTGTGAATGGAAGGGGACATGTCCAGGTAACTATCTATTAAAAAGCAATGCTGCCATCTCTCACAATTTTATAATGAGTCTTGCAATATTTGAGGTTTTCTGTCATATGTCAACAGAAACTCACTGCTTTCATAAACAAAAAGCTAGCCCTCACAGCCATGGAGAAAAGCTTGGAAGAGAGCCATGGGTGCACCCTCAGAGACCAGGCAGTAAATAAAAAGAACACAACATTTGTTATTTTAAATCGCATGATTTTTAAGCCAATCGTGATTTTTTGAGGCCTGACACATTTTTGAATGCTTGAGGTTGACAATCCTGAAGATGCATCCCATGCTATGAAAAAGTTTGAGGTCCCCTGGGCTAAGAAATCCTTTCCCAGATCACTTTATTCCCAGTTCAAAAAGAGAGAGCTGAGAAGAGAAATTATTGGCCTCTAAAATATACCAGATTGTAGCAAACAGCGTTCCTGGGGAGAGCATAAGGGCTTTATCCTCCCACTTGCACCAGTGCAAATACAGCTGGAGACCCAATATGCTAAAATTTCAGCCTGAGGTTTACAAACAAACAAAAAACCCCCAACACTCAACAACCAGCCAGTAAAATCCTCTGAAAACGACAGTTTCTAATGGAAATGCTGACTATTTAACTAGAACACAGCAGCTGGGTATAGCAGCAATCCCATAGCCCCACTGACCATAGGTCTGCAATTCCATACTTGACTGATATTAAATCTATAGCCTCATCTCAAATTCAGAAGCAAAAAACAGAGAAATGACTGCTGAATAGTTCTTGGCCTGCTGTTCAAGAGAATCAGTCCATTTCCATTTCATGCACTCCGCAGCCTAACATGCTCTCTGTGAAGGTCATGGGATAGTCACTAAGATAAATGTATGTACCAAATAGTGATAGTTTAGCAGGAGACGCATGCCAGCGAATACAGCAGTTCCACAAGGTGCTTAAGATGATCTTAGCAATGGTGAAAGGTGAACCCTGAACACAAATCTACATCCCTTAAAGTTACATAGTCATTTTCACTCACTTTCAAAGTCTGCCTTTCCCGCAATTTCCATATTAACTCCACAACCACCACACACTTTATAGGAGATTTGATTTTGAAGGCTTTGTCACTTATCTTTCAAACACAAGTAGATTGAAGGTTCAGTCCTTCAGCCTTAACTCAAATAAAACACCTTGACATCAATGGGCATTTTACCTGAGTAAAGACTGCAGCACCTGGCCCTTTAAACAAGATAAAACCAAACCTCTCATCACATAAATTTCAAGGGAGGGAGTAATCTAAACAGTTGCTACCAATTTCAGTGATGACAGAGCATAAAACTTAAACCTGTTCTGTTTTCCCAACAGATATTAATTTGAACTGCTCATATTCAAGATAGTCATCCTTAAAAGTGGCCTTTTTTGACTTCCTGGTTAACACACATACTACTTTGTCCAAAGATTAGTCTCCAACTACAGTTCTAAGATTTCACAGTAACATATTTTCACCTGAGACGACAACCTCAATTTTTGAAGTGAATAAAATAAATCTTGCCTTATTGTTTCAGAACAAGCACATCCCAACTATAACTAACTTATGAAAACACTCTTGAAAAACGTACAATTACTTGATCTTGGTAATATTTGAAACCAGCTTCTTAGCAAATGCAATAGGGTCACCTTTAGTTAGAAAGTCGTGCTTTCCTGGGGAAAGAAGAAATTTAACACCCCAATACAACAGCCCACAACAGCCATATTTCAGCATTTGGGGACACACTTGTAAAAAACACATAATATAAATCTTGAGCAGCTGAGACTAAGCATAAAATTTTTAAATGGCTTAATATCCTAATAGTGACATATGTAAGAACACAAAGCCAAAAGGGAAGTTTTATCATCTGGCCTGTTACAAAGCAGAACTACTATAGTTTGTTACCTCTTTATGATGTGTTGTATTTCTAATACATGCAACAATCCAGTACTGCACAAATCTCATAATGTTTAACTAGTAGCTGCAACCTGATATATCTCGGTAATTAACTAGTATGCCTAGTATACAAACTCGCAAGAGCACCTACCTTTAATCAGTAAGACCTCCTTGCTGGGCCTCCTGAGTAGGTGGAGACCCTCGGACCAAGATTTCGACTTGGGAAAATGCCTGAATATCTTGCGTATTCTCTTTGTTACAACCCCAAAGCAAGTGGCTGCCTCTGCTTTCCCTTGTGTCATCCTTGTAACAGAAGATCAATAGCTTCTTTGGGCTCAAGCAACCGAGGCAGACCAGAGAAGCAAGCAGACAGCACTCAGATGCGGAATGTCATTGGAAGAAGCAGTGTGCACCATTGCAAGTTCTGTACATTTCCAACTCAAGCCCTTCTCTCTTCCCCCATGCAGACGGATCATCAATATTGTTCACTTATAATCTACTGCCACTTTGGGCTCCTGTTTTTTTAAGGAGAATGCACACAGCCTAATGCTGTGTATCCCAGGGCTGGTTCTCTTACCCATGGAAAACTTTCTATTTCTGGGACTTTTTGTTTGATAAGATAAAACAAGCTAAAGGAAGAGATTACAGGAGAGAGAGCGAGCGAGCAAGAGAGAGCACGCGCACAGGACCCATCCTTTCATTGGGAAGTCTTTTTCCAATATTTTTTTTTTCATGCAAGTGATCTCTTTCTGCTGTTCTCAGAGTTTAAAGTCAAAGCCTCACAAGTTTAATTGCAGGCTAAAATAAAGGAACAACAACTGGTAAAAATCAGGTTAAACTTAAACTTTAGATTATGGATTTAAACTCCACAGATAGGCACTAATCCAAAGGAGGAAGAGAATTTGCTTATTTTATAGTTGCAGTTACAACTAGAAATGCATGCCTCAAGCACCATGTGCCAGGAAAAGAAATTAGTTTAACATCACACTTTAAATCTAGCCCTTCGCAACCTCTAAATCACTGCAATCAATATTCCAGTGCATGGCTACTATCCCGCAATTATTCAACCATCCAAGGTTGGAACTTGACAAATATGAATTAAATTCTGCAATACCCCTGTGAGATATTCTTGCCATTTTACAAGTGGGTAAGTAGAGGCAGAGATGGAGTGACTTGCCTTACGTCACACAGCAAGTTAGAGTCAGTCCACTAGGAAATACTCCCCTTAACGCACAAACCCCTCTCCCCCTAAACTAGGAATTCTGCCTCCTAATCCTGTACCATAGCCACATTACACTGAGTCAACTTCTACAAAAGTTAAGGGAACACTGTCAAGGCTAACAGACCCAATTTAATCTACTGGGACAGAAAAACAAACTACCCTACAAAATAAGAGCTACAATCTGTGCTCGTTACCTAACCACATTTCCTCTCCCACCGCCCCCCCAGGCACTAAAGTGGTTTGTAATGATAGTAGCAGCAAGGGAACAATGGACTCAGAGACAGGAGACCAGGATTCTATACCCAGCTCTGCCACTGATCTGCTGTGTGACCTCAGGCTAGTCACCTCCCTTCTGCTCCCCGTATCTCAGCTTCTCACTTGCAAAACACACTGCCCACCGCTGGAAAGAGTTCTTATGTTTATGTATTTAAAGCATATATAACAGCTTCACATTAGCAGCAGCAGCACCATTCCCTCGCCTGACCTACCTTTGTAATCTTGTGAACATGTGTCCATTAAAGCGACACCTCCATAGCTGCCGGGATGGCTGGCTTCAGACAAAGCCTCACTGCTCTGCTTAGACTGGCCAGAGAGAATAGCAGGATGTTGCTCCAAAAATTTGGGTGAGTTATTAGTGACTTTTAGTTCAAGTGCCCAAATTGAAAAGAATTTAAAAGGGGGGGGGGGGAACAAAAGTAGTGCAGACAAAGACAAAAAGACAGTGACTTATTTTAATCTGCCAGTGGTCTCCTGAAGAGAGAAACATTAAATAATGTGAACAATTGAAATTCTACTGCCCAGGTTTACTGGAATCAGTATTAAACGGATGCTTTCACCTCGTAAAGGAATGCACTGCCTGAAACAAATGAGCGCGTTAGAAACATGCAGCATTCCATGTAGCACAGGGAGAGATTAGGGTAGTAGCGGTGGTGTTATTCCTTGCTAGGAAAATGGTCCCTGATTCAGCATAGCACTTAAGCATGCACTTAATTGCTTTGATGAACACAGATGGATACAAGCAGGTGCCTAAAGCAAAGTACATGCTTAGCTTAAGTGTTTTGTTTAATCAGGGCCGCAATGCAGAAGTTAAAAGCCAAATCCTGTCCACAGATGCACATGTGCAATTACCCCGAGCTCAGTGAGCAATGCATATGTGATAGGGTGACCAGACAACAAGTGTGAAAAATCAGGACAGGGGGTGGGGGGCAATAGGATCCTATATAAGAAAAACACCCAAAAATCAGGACTGTCCCTATAAAATCAGGACATCTGGTCACTCTGATATATGAACCTAAGAGAAGAGCCTGGTTCCGTGTACATTTCAAGGGCCTTCTCTACAGAGTGTCACATGACTAGGCTTCCCTGCAGCACACACACAGAATGATTCGAAAGATTTCCTTGTAGAGAAGCATTAGTCCAAAAGGTTTCCTGTCTTTGTAAAGTTACGGCTGTCGCAGCTGAATGCACACAAGCTGAAGACTGAAGGCATCAGATTCCAACCCCAGAGCAGGCTGCCCTTTGCAGGGAGATGCTATCAACATGCCACAAATACTCAAATGAAATGATCGCTGTTTTATGGTCACTCAAAATGCAATGGTTGCACATTCGCCTGGATTCACTGGGGATGAAAGCAAGCCATGAGACTTCACAACAGATGCAAGTGGGGGAAACATGAAAGGGCACTGGCTCGGAGAAGGGGAAACAGATTTGACTGCTGAGAAACAACAAGGCTAATCAAGTAATGAAGTTCTAATGGTGAGGACAGGTAACATCAATCTTCTCAGGTTGTAATGCAAACGTACATTACTGTGGTGGCAGGGAGGGGTGTGTATTTACACACTTCCCAAAAATAGCAACCTATGGTTCAGGTGCAAGTAGTTATCAAAGTAAGTGCCAACAATAAACTCACCTCTGAAATCTTCCTTGGCTAAAATCCATTTTATATAATGAGTAAAAGCAGCAAAGAATCCTGTGGCACCTTAAAGACTAACAGACGTTTTGGAGCATGACATGACCGTCATCTCTCCAGGTAGGAGGTAGCGTGAGTGACCGTCATCTATCCAGATAGGAGGCTTTACAATCAGAGCCAACTCCTAGATTAATTTATCTAGATTTTTTAAGTGGTCAGACTGATGATCTTTCAGCGACCCACAATACATGTGACAAAATCTCAAATCTGAGACTTCCCCTTCACCTCCACAATTCGTGGTCCTTAAGCAGTCACTGCACCAGACTTCAACTTTCTAGCTTCCGTGGAGCTGCACTCCTACAACAGAAGACAGGGAACCTCCGATAGAAAGGTCCAAGCTGACGTGTGGATTTCCCTCTGCATATTCAGTGATATAATAAGAGAACCAAATATCAAGATTCTTGCCTCAACAGAACTTGAAAATTAATTGTTCCACTCACTCCTTTACAAAAATGGCATCACATTAGATATATACACGCACCTATATCATAGCACTCCAATAACTCAGAACAAAAGCAGGTCTGAAGTCTTTAAATTGTTTAATGACAGTAGCTGTGCCATCCTTTATAGTCTTGGACTACAAACAAAGTCATTTCAGACCATCATCATTGCATGGCGATATACTTGGTCGGTTTTCCACAGCTCTATTTTGCTGTTCTATTACCCTGCTGTCCTAGCTCTGTCTGAGACCTGTGTCCGATCTAGCAATAACCACTCCTATTTTCTCCTCTCCCTCCCCCTCCCTTCCCCCTTCCCCCCCCCCCCCCAAGATTATCATCAACAGTGTAGATGACATCAGCCTGGTTCTCTGAAATCCTTGATGAAAACCTGATGGGTTCGGAACTGAATGTGTCAGCATTTCCTTTTAAAATGCCCTCTGCTCCACTACAGCAGCCAATCACAAACATAACACACTCTTAGATAGCATCGCAAGAAGCATCTCTTTTCCGAGCTCCCTCTACCCCAACAATTCCCAGTTTCCTCGAGAGCAGGTAAAGCTTCGTGGTAAAGCTTTAGACAAGCAGGAGAGCCTGGTATTTGGTCTCTCCCACTGAGATCTTGAATGTCTCAGCTCAAATTGTAAGATGCCATACCACAGGATGCTGGTTACCAAACAAATGCTTAAAACTACAGACTAGGTTTCACGCTTTACCAGCACAGCATATAATGCCTAGTCTAGTCCTGTATGCCTGATTCCATTTGCTGCAACAATACAGATTAAAGACTGAAGCCCAAATGTTTCTTAATTAACTAACAGGATGACAAATAAGGGCCATATGCTGCCCCCGGATCCACACGCAGAACTACCATCCATTCATCTGTTGACAGATGAATGGGCTGCATGTGAAGACCCAGTAGTCCACCCTACAGAACAGATGAAAGACCAATGAGGTAGCCCAAGTTACTCTCTCCAGGCCTCTGCTCAAGTTGAGTCACATCCTAGGAGGAGCTAGGAATGAGACTCTGGGACACCGCACCCTGAACATCCCACTTCCCTGCTGCCTATCCAAAATTTCCCAAAGCCACCGCATATTAAGTGATCATGAAAGTTCTCAGCCAACTGCTGCTGGAAAGACTCCCATTGCCTAGAATGTCAATCACAGATGCTGTTAAGACTGGATTCAAACCTACTGAAGTCAATAAGATTCTATTAACTGTAATGGCCTTTGGATCCGATCTTGAGAGAGAGAGAGTCTGAACCTACCAGCTGCCATAAAGAAGGCAGTATCCAGGAAATGAAAGGTTTTTCCTCTGACATAAGCATGGTAAACACTCTGCTATCACCACACCCCTAGCCTTCCCATTGAGAAGGAAACAAAAAGAATCCACCCGAACTAGTTCTTAAAAAGGGTTTATTTATGGCCACCAGTTTAGAAAGAGGAAATCAAAAATAGGGGATTTCAACATGTTTTTGGTTCACACAAAAAGAAAAAATTCCAGCCAAAACCCCAGTCTTTGTTCAGCAACATGCTGCTGTCACCTGCTACCCCTTTTTCTAATAGCAGAACCATTCACACGATCTCTAAAAACAAGTTAGGGAAGTTCTGGACTCAGCATCTTCCTCTCCCTTCAATCCTGACACTGGTGGACTCTCCCACTGCCCATTCAGCATGTGCAGCTTTGTGTTGTATGTAAACTTCTGCACTGGAGTGAGAAGTTGGCTATTAACGTAGACAGAAACCTGAACTGGGAAACACATAGCCCAGTGTTCCAGGTAAAGCCCTCCATCTTGTAAAGAACAGGCCAAATTAAATTTAAATAAGTATTAAAGATGGGCCAGAACCAGAATGGTAGAACTGTACTAATGAAACCATGAATAGCCTCCAACTTTGGATCTGGATCTAAGACATGGCTCAGACCCAACTCTTACATGCAATCAAGAGTTGCGCAAGAGTGAAATTTGCAACTTTCTGTGCTCCAAGAGATGCACAACAGGGACTCGCCAAGGGAAGGCAATGCACTGACAGAGACCCTGCTGCTCTGGGGGACATAACTTTTTAAGGGGTCCTGGTTAAGAAGATACTTAAGACCTCTTTTCCTGCGTTAAACACTGCTTTAGATTCTTACCACTGAATAACCACGTACATTTACTCCACCCCTGCCCCCATATGCAGTTTGTTTCTTTTTGTAATTTTGATACTAAAACTACTCAGTCTGTTTGCGTATTTTTGTTCAATTACTTCTCTTTTTGGTTCTCCTAACTAAACGCATTCGGCTTTTTTTTTTAAATCTTCTTCCAGTGTCTTTAAACATTCCTAAGCAATATGAGCTACTCCCCCTAAAACCTATTCACATGGTATTTGTAACACCTTGACTGTTTCACACACAAACATTTTAAGCTAAAATTTTCAAAGGGACCTAAGTGAACTAGATGCCCATATCCTGGACCTAAGTGAGTTAGATTCCCCTAGGTTCTTTCAAAAATTTCCCTCTTTGGAGGTGGAGGGTTGGGTTTGGTTTTTTTTTTGTTTTGTTTTGTTTTTTTAAATAAACCATATGTAAATATTTGGTCCTAAATTAAAGCACCATATTCCTTTAAATGCTTTACAGTCAATCATGCCTCACCTTTTGCATAACATGTGGAAAATTTTAACGGCAGAACGTTCGACGCTGGTGAACACCCACCATGTGCACCATTTATGAGTAGTACTTTAATACAAAGCAAGCAGGGCAGGTGGGAAGGAAGTGCATGTAGGGTACACATGCTATTCTGCAGGGATTTAAACTACATACCATGTGACAAATTGACCAGCACTGACATATTATTGTACCATATTGCGCTACCATGTGATATGTTGATAGGGTTACACTCAATGAATAACACATCATGTTAAAACCTTAATGTGATATAACAGGACCATATGCTGCTACTGTCTCTCCCACTTGCCCTTCATTAACAAATGGTACCAGGAGGTATATGTATTATCCCTGCTTACACCGTAGTATGTAAATCACAGCCAGAAACATTTGATTCAGAATCCAGAGCATTGGCCTGCTAAACCCAGGGTTGTGAGTTCAATCCTTGAGGGGGCCATTATAGGGATCCGGGGCAAAAATCTGTCTGGGAATTGGTCCTGCTTTGAGCAGGGGGTTGGACTAGATGACCTCCTGAGGTCCCTTCCAACCCTGATATTCTATAAAGTGCCAAAAGCATAAAAACCAGAAAGGGCTGAACAGGGGAATAATTGCTCCAGAAAGGTCAGCGTTAGAACTCGTGTCTGCCAAAAAAAAAAACCAACAACAAAAAACACGACTCACCCACCCACACCTTCCAAGGGACCAGGAGCAAACTGTGATACTGCCTGCCTGCCAGAGAAACTGAGTCTGCCAAACTGATGCAAACTGCATCCACTGCCAGAAATGTGGACGGACCAGCCCATTACAGAGCATTATCCAATGCTGCAGTCTTTATCATTGGCAGCTACATAAATTACCTTTATTTATTTATCAAATCAAAAGTGAGGATATTTCATGGATGTTACTCATCTGTCTCCCTCTTTACAAGGAAACAAATGAAATGACAGTGAAAAGCCCATGAGATTTCATGACATTATAAATAGCACATTCACGCAGTTTCTACCACCCACTCAATTTAAGTTTACGTTTGCACGAGAGTGGGAGGACAATTGTTTTATGAAAGGGAAATTTAACATCACAAATGACAGCTGGAGACAGACTTGCTCCATCTAGTCACAGAATACGAACATGAGAAGCAGCAAAGTAATCTTCCTGTTAAAGTGCCTGAACGCTAAGGGAAAAGCATGCTGATGAGTGACAGGCATTTCATCTTCCAGGGGCTTAGTCAAACTCCTGGCCTCATGGCTGATCTTGCCAACAACAGGCCCCAGCTCGGATGTTGGCAGGCAGCTATCACAAGGACCCAGACCATCAAACTCATTCACAGGGGCTGCTGAACCGCTACCAGATGACACAGAGCCCAACGGCTCCATAGACCACTAAAAAAACCCAGCCAACCAACCAACCAAAAAAAAAAACCCCCACACACCACAGTTTGGATGAAAGCAAACTAGGATGTTAACTCTCCCTGTGGTGCTAAGTTGTACACAGAAGGCTGGGTCTCACAAGGCACTGAACACCTACAATGTCAGCAGAAGTCAATGGGCTTGGTTCTCCACTGACCAGCATTTGGGAAGTCTTTTACACCAGAGCCAAGTGAGAGCAGAACACTCCCTGATAAGAATCCTCCACTTACACCAATGGCTGAGACTCTACATAGAGCCAGGCAGCAGAGAATGAGGTACCACGGGTGTGCAGCAGCTCCAAGGATCAAAAGGACTCAGACCCTACAATCAGGGCCAGACTTTCAGAAGAGCTCAGCACACTGGGTACATGTTTTACACTTAGCTCTTGTGAAAACCTGCCCCCAATTATTCTTTGTATTGTGACAGCACCTAGGAGCCCTAGACATAACCAGGAGGCTGCGAGGCTTTGCACAGACACAGAACAAGACGACATCTAAAGAAGCTGCTGGTGCTGAGCACATACCAACCCAACTCTGCACTCTTGAAAATCTGGACCTAAATGTTAAATCACATCAAGCTGGGGACAACCAGTCAGTGATCAAGCACTGCAACAGAAATGTGTGTCAGTAACAGACGGTGTTGTTCAGCAATCAATCTCCAAGAACGCTTTGCGCTCTTAGATCACTTCTCTTGAGGTGACTGAACAAACTGATTTATTAATGTCAATTTAGGTCCTGCAACAAGAAAAAGGAACAAATACATTCATTAGCAAGACTAACTACTATGAGATTTTCAGTGTATTCATCATTTTCCCCCCTGCTTTATTCAGGATTCATGTTACAGCTATAATCAGCAAATGTTATGCTCTAGTGAATGACAATCAAACCAAAAAGGGTGAACTTCTCTGCTAAGTGAAAATACTACCCCGGCCATCTATTAGACAACTGCTGTTTCAGGTAGTTTCTTGCCCTTTCACTGTTATAATGTGGAATGTCTTCTCCATCGATGAGGCATTTTCTCAAGATAACAAAAGTAATTAAAACATGACAATGGTCACCTGAAAAAAAAACAGAAAAATAAAATATTTTACTGTATATAAATCTAAGAACCTACATTGACATGCCTACTCTTGTGAAAAGTGTCAGTAAGATCTCCAGCTTCAATCCTGCAGACACTTAAGTCCATGTCTAACTTTACTATTATGAACAGGGTCATAGTAGCAAACTTAAAATGTGCACAAGCATTTGCAAGGTCAGGGCCTTAATAACCATAAGTGGACCTCAGTTTTAGGTCTCCTATGAATGATGGCACTGCCAACACCACAGGCAGAGCCGGCTCCAGGCACCAGCCGAGCAAGCTCATGCTTGGGGCGGCAGATTCTACGGGGCGGCATTCTGACCAAACCTAGGGCAGCAGGGCTGCCTTTTTTTTTTTTTTTTTTTTTTGCACTTGGCCCTGACCACAGGAGACTAATGCCTTCAGTAGAGGAGGGGAAAGTAATTTCACCACAATGTTGATTTCTATTACCAAACTCCATGTTTTGCCAATGGAATCAAAATTAAACCGGTTGCTTTTTTGTTTACTTCTATGTTTGGGCACTGCCGTCATTGCAATGTCAAAACAGCCCTGAGGACAGTGTATTTTAACTGTTGCAGAAGGTTTGCTTGCTTGTTTGAAGGAATTTTTGTGCAGTACTGGAAATAAAAATGGTGCTGATGGCATGTGCACAATCACATGTGCTGGACTGTTTTTGCAGCCTGCCTCAAATTTCTCAGGTATTGGAGTAGAAAAAAAAAAAATTAAGAATCAAGAGATTTAGACTCCTGACATGCTTCCTTTTCCAGATCACAGCAGTATCAAGATGGACAGCAATACTGACCTACTTTTAAATAAATAAAAGGGGAATTTTTAAAATTTAATTTATAGTTATCTTGTCTCCGTTTCTTTAGTTAATAACTAAATATTCCTCCATAAGCTATTGAACAAGCCACCACGCAGAGTGAATTTAAGGAAGAGAACTCTTCCCCTGCTCCATCAATATCTAGTATACAGGTAATTCAGATCTGAATATGGTACACTAGCACACACATTGCAATGCCAGTATAACCTCTGAAGCATGCATCCCCTGCCAGACACACAGTTTAATATACCAACGCACATCAGTATTAGATGCACTTTACAAGATTCTATGTGCTGCACAAGGCAGGGTTAGAAAAACAAACAGTACAACACAAGAGAAAGTCACTGCAGAAATATTTAGCTGCTTAGAAAAAAAAAATACAGTTCCAGTACTTCACAGGTTATCAGTGCCCTTGTTTGGAAAGAGGAATTTAATTACTGTTCCCTCTACCTCTAACTATATTAGCAGTTATAAGGAGCTGGTAACAGGAAAATGTAATTTTCAGTGACTTAAACAAGTAGATGTTATTGCCCAGACACAGGGCGAACGTCCATTCAGCACTGAACATGGAAGCATATTTATCAGCTACAAAAAGAGAGAGAATGAGCCATTCCAAGCCACTGCTGGGCACAGGAAAATGTACATCTACCTAACCCAATCACCCCATCAAATACAAGAGTCAATTAAAAAATATCAATAATCCAAGTTCCTTTGACATGATGAGAAGTTTCACACTGATAATTAAGTTCAATCAACCCTCTCCCCCAGTGTGTTATTTAGTTTATTGAGAAAAGCCCTTACATTGCCAAACGGCATCTTGGCAGAAAAATATACATCATGCAATGATTCAGGAGCATCCTGCATTCTAGGGGCTAAATCCCATAAGCAGGTGCATCAGAGGAGTCAGAATGTCATGATCATAGATCATTAAATCATGGAAATTCTGTAATGAAGGTAGGAGCATCTTCCAATACCATCATCATCACTATGAATTTGTGACTTTCTAGAAAGTCTTTGAAATGGACAGAAAAAGACTTATTAAATGTTACCAGCCCTCATGGAACAGCTGTTCTAAATCTTAAAGTCAAAATGACAGGCCTTGTGCTAGTGACCAAAATGAACTCTTGAAGCAGCAGTTGACTACCGCATGTTAACACGCACAAGCAGCTCTTTGCTACCAGAATCAAAAACTCATCTGTCTCATCTATTTGAGCACCGTAGCACTATGCAAGTCCACAGTGTTGTATAGACAATATTACATTAGATCCCAATGAACGGGTACTTTTTAAAGCAACACAGCCCCTGTGCATCAATTATCCATCATCATCAATATAGCTATGTACTTAGCAAGCCTTTACAGCTACTGAAGAAGGTAAAACAGGTAACCTACTCAAGAATAAATCTGCAAATACACTGTCAGAGTATCAGGTGATTTACCAGCGGGGCAAAGGAGAAGGCATACAATGATCTCAAAACTGCAAATTAAGCTAAGTACCTTCGGATGTAATAGGTTTAATAAATGATAATGCAAACCACACAGAAAAATGAGAGAAAGAGGGAACAATATATTCCCCACCTGGGAGGTTACTCAAGGTTTAGAAGAGGGAAAGAAATAGCTCACCTCTAATAAATACATCAGTGTAGGCACTACTGAAATAGCCTTCTGCATTAAGCAGTGGAGCTCTCCCAGAGAAATCATAACTGCTTTACAAGAATGCAAATCAGACGCAACAAGGTTACACCATGTATTAGTTCTCTGAGACAATATATTAATGTTCTAAAATATATTAGATTCCCTCCAGCTCATTTTTCTTGATACAATCAGTGGGGCGTGGGGTAGGAGCTTTGGAGGTCACCATCCATTCTCAATCAACTGCCATGGGGTGGGGGTATCCCAGAGGGGGATGGCTGAACTGGAGGAAGAAGGTACCTGAATTCTGTTATGGGGGCTGAAGGGCTGGGTGATGAGGGGGTGATTAAATATCGAATGGAGAGGGGCTACAAGTCCTTTGCAATGGGGCTGGGAGAGGGAGAGAGCAGACATCTGCAAAGGGAAGGGACGGTGGAGAAGGCGATCAGTCCCCAGCAAGGAGGGAGGAGGAGAGACACTTACTGGTGCAGCGCAGGGCCCGTTGCTGCACCGCCTCCCCGCACAGGTCGCACCAGCCCCTGCCGAGCGCGAAGGCTTCGAAGCGGTGCCCTTCCCCCTTCTCCTCCCGCACGCGGGGGTCGCGGGGCTGCTCGAAGATGGTCCGCACGTCGGGTAGCTGGCGCGGGGCCCCGGAGCGCAGCCGCAGGCGCAGGTGGTGCAGCCCGGAGCGGGGCGGCTTACCCAAGCCGGGGGAGGCGGGCGGGTCCTGGGGGCTGCAGCCGGCCAGCTCCACCTCTTCCCCGGGTGCGCTCTGGGCCCGGGCTCCGCTGCTGCCCGCGAACGGCTCCCGGGGCTGCGGCACCACCGAGGGAGCCACGTCTTGCTGGGCGGGCGCCGTGCGCCCGGGGCCGGGGTCCTCCGCGGTGCCAAGGAGCCTCCTGCACCCAGCTTCGCCCCGCGGGCGCTCCCCTTCCTCGGGCCCCCAGCCGCTTCCAGCCTTGCCCAGCGGGGCTGCCAGCCCGCTGCCCTGCTCCGTGCCCAGCTGCTGGGGGATCGCTCCGGCTGCAGCACCCGCGGCGGGCTGCTGCTGCGCCGGCGTCTGGCGCCTCCACTGCTTCATGTCACCGGACGCCGAGCGCTTGAGGATCTTCTTCCTCTCGTTGGCGCTGAGGCTCTGCAGGAAAAGCTGCTGCTCTTTGTCCAGGAGCAGCGGGTAGGGGCATTGCCCGATGGCAGGGGAGGCCATGGCCATTGCGAGCCGCCAGCCAGCAGCTCCGAGCAGCCAGAGGGAGGCCGAGGAGCGCAGGCGCTTTTAAAAGGGACCGGTCGCCAAGCCTCAGCCCTGCTGGGTGAGGGGATGGAGAAAGGAGGAGACGGGGCGGGAAGCAGCTACGACAGCAGCGCTCCTAGGTTTGCAAACGCAGCTGCAGTGAGAGGCAACCTGCTTAAAAAACAACAACAAAAAAAAACCCCACACACCAGGGGCAAGTTAAACCAGAATCGTTCTTTAGCGGAGGATAACACTTGAGCGAGCCAGTCAGCGACCCCAGCCCCGCTGCGCTAAACTCAAAACACTTCGTCCAAGAACCATTCCCTGCCCTACTGCGCTGACCGTCCAGGGCCCGGATCCTGCAAACACTGGTGCACCTGTGTAACAAGGCAGTCAGTGTAACTCTACCCAGGTGCATGCACGCCCAACTGGGTCACGTGTTTAGAGGAGGGAGGCACACAGTTTTAAACCCGAGCTATCAGCCCTTCCACCAAATGCCGCAGGGGGCCGGCACTAGAAGGCAAATGCACCAGAGGTGAGATTTTCAAAAGTGTCTCACTGATCCATCTGCCCACGTGTCATTTTCAAAAGTGACGTAGGCAGTTAGGGAAATAAAAGTCTACAATAGTTTTAGGCTTCTAAGTGCCCAAGTCACTTTTGAATACAGGATTTATGGCCAGAGTTTTAAAAGGTAGTCAAGCACCTAGTGGGATTTTCAAAAGTACCACTAGAATTCTGTTTATAAGCTGGACCTTTGGCACATCTAAGAATTTTGCCCCCGCAGGTAGCTGGGGTAAAACAACATTCACAACCTGGAGTTCGATCAAGTGGTTTTTGATACACCATGATAAATAAATCAAAATGTTAAGGGGTAGAGAGTTTACACCAAGTTACAGCACCTCCTCCTTCCCTCCCATTATTTGTTCAACTCCTATCTGCAAAACACTTTGGTCCATTAATTTCATACTTTCCCCAAACACATTAACAGGAAGCTGTCCTTGAACAGGCAACAAGGGAGTTTTTGGAAGGAAAGTTTTGAATAATTAAATCCTATATATAAATAGGATATATAAATATAAATATATACATATATATATATATATATAAATATAGAATATTTAATATAAACAAAGTAAAATTACAGCCTTTGCAAAACAGTAAACTACCACAGACATATATTGTTATACACAGATACATTTCAGCTGGTGAGCAGATACTATTGCCAATTAAGCTCACCAATATTTTCTCATTGTTTCCTTGTACATCCCTGTCTGCCTGTATTCACTTATTTTATAGGTAGACTAAGCTGTTTAGGGCATAGTCTGTCTCTTTGTTCTGTCTGTACAGCACCTAGCACCTGCAGTCCAGATCTAGGACTAGAGCTCCTAGGAACTATATTAATAATATAGTTTTCCTACCTTTGTCACTATCACTTGTTTATTAAGATGTTAAGATTTTTTCATTTGTGCAACAAAATATTCAAATTTGAGTGCTTGCTGCTAGGTGCTTAAATCCATATGTAAGGCACTTTCAGAGGTGACAGGCATTCACAACTTCCACTGAACTTAATGGGAACTGCAGCTGCTCTAGGTTTTCTAGAAGAAACGGGGGGGGAGGCAGCCTCCAACTGCTATGATAGTCCAGGCAGGACATTAAACAGTGGCGGAGAGAGAAATCAAGCCACTTAGGTACCTATCTTTGAGTTCTCAAGCTGAAAAGTTTTTACTGCTCCTTTTTGGTATGTTTTATTCCCTGGAAGTAAAGTGAAAATGAACTCATCCACTTCCCATTGCAGGCAGCTTCTGGCACTAGCATGACCTAGCTGCAAGAAGAGTTAGATAATGTTTGGCTGTTTTGGGGGGCTTTTTTTTAAGTTTCAATTTGAATTTTTAATACCCTGAAACTTTTTTTTCCCTTTCAGACTCTCCCCCTGCCCCCAATAACCTAGCTTATGGGCCAAATTTGACCTGATTGTCCATTTAAAACAACAAGGGATTTTTGAGGTAGATAGAGGGAAGTGAGCAAGAATACTAATGAATGGTGGGAGGACTGTCTGCACAATCTGCCCTGCTTAGCCTTTCCACAAGGTGGACCTTTCACTTTTCTTCTGTCTTTCACGTTGGAGTAAGCCAAATTGGAAGACCCATGCTTTACACAGGTGGAAGTTACAATGCTAGATGCAAGGAGACAATGATCTTAGGTGCCTCCTTTTCCATGTCTGCAGTATTGCCAATCCTTGCAATTTTATAGTGTCACAATAGTTGGTGTTTTTTCTTAAAGCCCCAGCTCCTGGAGTCAAGTGATTACATGAGACTCTCCCTATCTCCCAGGTGGATTAGTCAAAGTACAGGAGGATGAGCTCTTGACATGGAAGGTGCCACAGAAGTGCTCAGTATGAAAGGGGAGAGCTCCTGCAGTGCTTTCCCTGGGATGGGATGAATGAGTGATGTGGCTGAGCAAGATCTATCCAGAGGAAATTCCAGTAGACCCCTCCAGTTTGTCTCTTGATTTTAAACCAGAAGATTAGTAGTCACAGTAATCAGCACCTTTAAGAAAGCAGCAGACCAATTAGTGGACAACTGGAACTAATGGAAAATTTTCCCACTGCAATTACAGAGGGTTATGTGCATTTAGAAAGTTCAAACTTATCTCTATAGATGCCACAGGCAAAATGAAGGGGGAAAATATTATAGACCAACTTTAAAATGGCTTCAGCCTGGGCCTCAAGGCAGCTGTACATCCCAAGTGAGTACACATCTAGTTACCTGCTTTGCATTCACCAGTGCCAAGCAAACAAGCTGTTTTCAGGGAGCACAAAAATAGGGGTGGCAAAACAAGCTGCTGCTTTGGAAGATTTTTTCCACCTCCTCCTCAAAGTTTCCTGCAATCTCTGCTTTGCAAACTAATTACTTTCTATGCTTTTTCAATCAAGAACAAAAAGCCAGTCGTACCATTACATGTAATATTGTACCTTCTGCAGTGCTTCTCAATCAGGGAACACCAAGCATTCCCTAAACATCAGTGAGGGTTCAATAAGTGCCCATGAGCCAGCTATTGTCCCCATTTTACAGATAGGAATACGGAGGTACAGAAAGAATAATTAGGTCAAAGCAGCAGAGAATCCTGTGGCACCTTATAGACTAACAGACGTTTTGGAGCGTGAGCGTTTGTTCCAATCCATGCAACAAACCTCGATGCCAACTCTGCCCACATATCTACACCAGCGACACCATCACAGGACCTAACCAGTTTCAGCCATCCATCCCGTTCATTCAACTGACGTCACCCAATGTAATATAACGCTATATGCAGCAGTGCCTCTCTGCTTGTCATCGGCCAAACTGGACAGTCACTACGGAAAGATAATGGACAAATCAGATATCAGGAATGGCAATATTACAAAACTGTAGAGAGCACGTCAACTCACTGGTCACACTTAGAGACCTTAATGGCATCCTGCAGCAAAAATTCAGGACCAGACTTCAAAGAGAAACTGCTGAGTTCATTCATTGCAATTTTGAAACCACCTCCCCGATAAACAAAGCTGTGGAAGGCTTTGCCATTTACAGAACCGTTTTCTCTCCTTGTTCACACTCTACTGCTAGAACGGCCAGATCGCCTGATTGAACAACCTCTTTCTCTGCTTGCTTGCTAGCTATATATATACACTGCCCCTGAAATTTTCCACTTCTGCGTCTGACGAAGTGGGTATTCACCCACGAAAGCTCACGCTCCAAAACGTCTGTTAGTCTATAAGATGCCACAGGATTCTGTGCTGCTTTTACAGATCCAGACTAACACGGCTACCCCTCTGATACTTAATTAGGTCAAGGTTTTCAAAAATGACTAATTATTTTGGGTGTCCAGCAAGAGAGGCTAAAAAGGTCTGATTTTCAGAAGGTGAATGGCTCCACAATTTCTGAAATTCAGGACCTTTTAAGGCATCTAAAGTTGTATGTTTAAATGAGATTTTCAAAATTGCTAGACACTTCTGAAAATTTTGGCCAAGGTCACATGCCAAGTGAGCAGTAGAGCCGGGAACTGAATTAGGTCTTCCAGGTCCCAGGCCATTGCCCTATCCCAGCACCACCCTTTCCTTCTGGCACAAGGGCTCTCATACAGGTATAAAACTGGTGCAACTTCAATGGTGTTACTTCTAAATATTTTTCAGTGAGTTACATGGGTTCCAATGTGAGAAACATCAGGTCAATAATGTAAAGAGATATTAGCTTTTCATTTGCTGTACTGGAGGAAAATTTGAATTCTTAAGTGTGTCTGTTTCACAAGGGAGTGAGGGATGAACCAGAGATATTTAAATCCAAAAATACTGGATCTGGTTTACAAGCTTATAGTGCCACAATAGCATAGAGATAGCATGAGGTTAACACTCAAGACAGTTATCAAACAGCAGTCCAGCTTGCAAAATTCTAGTTTCTTCCTCATTTCAGCACAAAGTTGTTTTTTGTTTTGTTTTTGCCTTTTAAGGTCTCTTCTTCACAATGTTCAGGATCCTGGGTTGTTTTAATATAATCGCAGCCGCTCTTTTCTATGACATTGAGGGCTGCGTTTTACTGAAGTGACAGAGTTACAATGCAGCTGCAGCCCACACCCACCCACATAAACCAGTAAGAGGAGAGAATGGAAGAATATTTGAGACAGGCAAACGCATATTATGTCAAGGCTTCTTCATCAGAGATTTTTACTTCAAGGTTATGTGGGATTTGAAAAAAACAAAACAAAACAGAACTTCAAATAAAAATACATGGGCCCCAGGAAGAGTCAATCCAAAAGTTTTGCTTCATATACAATTATGTGACAATTCCCTATTGGATTCTGGGTCTGTTCCAATCACATGCATCCTTTATACTTACAGGGCTGCTGGACTGGAAGAACTCACTTTCTCATGCATTTCTCGTCCTGTCAACATCTAGTCTCATGATCTGCACACAGGACCAAGACTCAGGAATTCTTGAGTTCCAATCTTGTTCTGATACTGACATTGTCTGTGACCTTGTGCAGATCACATAGGGAAACTAAGGCAGAGAGGCTATCAGTAAAATGGGAATATTTACTTACCTTGAAGATGGAGAAGGACTGAGAGAGTCAATATTTGTGAACCGCTATGTATTCTTCTGCATATTTAAACAGATCTATCATTATACACACACAAATTGATTCCCCCCACTAAAATGCAGCAATCTCTGAGGAGAGACTTTGCAACTATTTAACAGCACAGAGCCACACTACACAACTGTTTAGTGCAGAACATCACTAACGAGGTGGAACTGAAAGTAGAATTTAGACAGGCCCAAAGCTCTTACCTCTGCACAGCTCTAAAACCAACAGCAGAATTTACTCCTGGGAAAACCGTTTGAACACACCACAGTGTTTCCCTGTTTGCTTTTCAGTACAGGGAGCAAATACTGGATGTTGTTGCTAACGTTTAACATTTTATGTATGAAGCACTCTCCTGCCCCTCCACCAAAGGAAGTTCTCTACAACAAAGCTGGGTGAAATCTTCTGGACAAATAGTTTATTTGCAGAGAAATAGAGTTTCAGGTTCACCCAAACTATTTGCAAATTCAGGTCAAATTAGGCGAATAGTTTTGGCCACACTCAATAATTAAAAAAAAAAATTTTTTTATTTTTTTTTTAGGGTAAGTCAAAAACTTTTCATTTTGATTTTTCATTTGAAAATGCCATCTAGTTAAAAAAATTAGCTAGATTTACTTGCCAGAAAGAATAACACACCCCAAAACAAAACAAAAAAATAAAAATACATGTCAGGTCAAACATGATGTTTTGTTGGAACTAAATTTAAGTTAATTTAATTTTGAACACTGAACAAAAAAATCAGGTGTTTGCTCATCTCTGATCCATGAATGTTTCCTATCATGTCACAACCCTCCAAATGCTGATCTAAATGTTTGCTTGGCAGGTATTAATCCATAGCCAATATACCTTAAAGAGCGGTATTTTTTTTGTTTGTTTCCACTACCAAAAAATGCATACTCAGCTGCTGGACAAAACGCTTTTGCTCACTATGGACCAATACAGTTTGTTAAAGGACTATTTACCACAACAGGAGATTAGTAAATGAACCTTCACTTGAAAGAAAGCTGTAGACATGCTTAAGACAGTGACTATCTATCCTGAACATTAAATGCAACTATCATCTTACTTACCCTTACTTACTTACCTTACAGAGCAAGCAGAATATCTGGGCCTGTCCCGCAATCCACCATTACTGTATGGTGGTGTCTTGACATATTGTGGTCACTGCATCAACATGTTAATAATGTGAACTTTCAGGGGACTGAAACACATGCTCAGAGTAAAAGTCACTGCCCACGAGGAGCCCACACTTGGTTATAAGCATCAGAAGGTGGCAATGCAGGCAGCTTCTCACCTTCCACTCACCTCTACCCTGGGTTTTTTTACACTGTACTTTGGGTACCTCTTGAGGTGTGTGTGATTCTAGCTGACACAGGGTGAGCATGGTTGCGTGTGTGTTCTGAGCACAGATAGTTGCAGGACAAAGCCCAAGTCCATTTGAGAGGATTAAAGTTTTTTTGGTCAATTGCTCCTCTGCCACAAATCCAGGGGGACAGCATCACTTTCAACTGGTTTCACAGTCTGAGACAAAATAAGAACTTGGGGGATTCCCCAGTTGCTTTTGGATTCAGTCTGTCAGTGGTTCTTACCAGAGGAAATTCCCTGTGAATACCGGAAGGGGACACCCTTATTGCCTCCTTATACCATTTAATAGCACATGCCTAGACAGGCTGGAGGAGGCAGGCTACAGGAAATTTTGCAGAGGCGGGGTTCCACCAGAGAAGCAGATCCTCCCTTTGGAGGAAAGTCCCCTTACATCATAACAGAAAACCTACTACCTACAGGTCGTGTGTGTGAGTGTATTGCGTGTGTCTGATTCCACCATGTCAGCTCTTGTGGCCAGGGAGTGGGAAAGTTTTCACACTCTAATAATGGTGCACAAAGGGGTGAAGACAACAAATCTGTATTTGTGGCAGGAACACAAAGTACAGAAGTCCGTGATTTCCAAGGAGAAATGACAAAGTGTGATCATTTGGATGGGCTTCTCAAAAGCGCTCGGCACTGGCCTCACTTTGTTCCTTTATAAAATCAACACCCGATTTCATATATATATGAAATCCCATCTTGTGCGTTCCAACTTTGAGGAGCAGAAAGGACTTCTTACTCTTGGGAAGAAGGATGTTTTTGAGAGCAAAGCATGAGACTAAGGGTCAGGACACCGGGGCTCTACCCCCAGCTGTGCCATGGAATCCATGTGACACTTCAGGCAAGTCATCTAACACTCCATGTCTCCGCTTCCCCATCAGTAAAATGGGGATTCATAGCAGATCAGTGTGGCTACATTAATGAATGTTTTTATGCATTTCCAGGCCCTAGGCTGCAAGGTGCTACAGAAATGCAAAAATAGTATTGTATGGGACTGAGCGGGAAAACATCCCTTTCTTTGCACTTAAACATTAAAATGCAGCATTAAAAAAAGCAGGGTTTTGGATAGTGTCTTTAAATTGCTACGTTAAGCTTGCACAGGGATACAGCCTAGGGCTTGCAAGAGGACAGCATTAGCTGTGCTAGAGTACTTGGGGAAAAGCAACCTCACTGCTCTTTTCCCAACCTCCTGAACTGGACAACTACAGCGTATTAAGTGCTATTTTGCAGAAAAGATGATACAGTTTCTTCCCTAGAAAAATGTTTCTATTTTCATTTGTCAGCAGATTTGTACAGGCCAGGAAAAGGCTGGTTAGAAACAGCGGTTAACCTAGCCCAAATAACCTTTAGGAACCAGTGCATCTCCTCTTCTGACCCTGAAAACCATGAGGTGACTATTAAAAGATATAAATGAGACGGATACACTCACATCCTCTCCCACCCCCTAGCTCATTTGTTCATTTAAAAAAAATGCTCTATGGGGTCAGTTGATTTTTGTTTGAGCGATTCCAAATACAAGGGGTGAAATTCTTCCCCTAGAGAAAGCAACGGGAGTTTTGCCAGCACCTTCAGTGAGGCCAGGGTTCACCCCAGCTGCTTGAGATGGTGGGGGACGGGTGCAGGAGGGAGTGAAAGAAGCCTTCTGTATCAAGGGTTAACATAAGAAAATTACAAGCCAAATAATTTTGGCAGGAGGATTTCTGTTTCATGTTGATTCAGGGAGTTCCATCTAACTGTTGTTTTATGGCAGTTTAAACAAGACAAGAGCGGTTAGCGAAACCCTGCAGGGAGTTTGCCAAAAAAGCGCAATGAATTCCTGGTCCGAACCCCAGCTGGTGTAAATCAGTGCCACTCCACTGAAGTCAAGGGAGCTGTGCTAATTTACCCCAGTTCAGCTTCTGGTCCTCCAAGAGTTCTAAGTATGTTTAAGGCTGACTGAAATATAAATGCTAGCTTATAAATTAGGAGGTTCTTAGAAAATAATTTGTGGGTAAGGTTTTTAAAACAGGGCCTCATTCCCAGTGTGTTCACGATTGCAAGTGGTTTGGTCTGAGAGCTGGGTATTTAAAACTGGAATGTAAAGGGAATGTTTAGATTCTATGCCAGGTTTCACTTGGTGTATATGATTTTTTTCCTTCCAGAAGTCTGTAGAGATACTTATTATATCTACCGCCACGATCTTTGCAGAAGTGTTACGTTAATACAGTTTAAATTGTTTGTTGTATACCTAAGTCTGAAACATTAAACGGATTTCAGTTCAAGTTGATTTTAGCCTCAGATTTTCCAATAGCGGCCACTAAACTGATTCCTCATTTCTGAGGAATTCAACCAGACAAACCCAGGGGCTGACTTTGTGGATATGGAACTCCCACAACTCTCACTGAAAACAACGGCAGTCCAGCATGTCTGAAAGAACAGACCCTAGATATCTCAAGCGTTCAGACGGATGGTCAAGTGGTCAGGGCACTAGCCTAGGACTTGGGTTCAAATTCTTACTCCACCTCAGCCTTCCTGTGTGAGCATGAGCAAGTTGCAGCCTCTCCATGCCATTTGTGCAATAGCACTGCCCTGCTTCCTAGGAGTGTGTGATGACAAACCCATTAAAGATTATGAGGATCTCAAATCCTATGGTGATACGGGTCATGCAAGTGCTTTAGACAGACACCCAAAAACCGGGGCACTTCAAAAGCCAACATTTTCAGAAGTGGTCCCCAATCTTAATCTCTCTCCTGTAGAGTGGAGTTTGGGGCTCATTTTATGCATGTTGTGGGCCCCAGATTATTTTTTTTTAAAAAAAAAAAAGATTAATCCTTCAAGGATCACATTTGCATTAAGGAAGCAAAACAAGCCCTTGTGCTGTGACCACTGCATATTAAACTGACCTTAACTAATATTCACTTTTACTGAGTGCTACCCCCACCAATTGCTGTACTCATTTTGTCCTTTGCTATTTACTTCAATTGTAAACGCTAAAGCAGGAAGTGTGTGTGCGCATCTCACACACACACACGCACACAGCTTAGTGCAACGAGGCCCACCTGATCGGGGCCTCTGGGTGCTACCACAATACATGTATTTAACAATAATAAGCTAAAAGAAAACCAAGTAGAAAACTTCCCACTTTGGTCTCCAGCCCAGTCCTGTGGCCCTGGAGGTTTGGATCCTGATTTCTTCCTAAGACATCTCTCCAACTCCATCCCCAAAGAAACCTCTTTATAGTCCTCCCCTCAACTGGCTGCTCAGAAGGTGAGGTATGCAGATCTGAAATTAACCTCTTGTTAACCAGGGACCAGGCAGCAGCCCCATACATGTACACATCATGTGCAACAGTAATAACAGCTAGTGTTTAGCCTCCAAGCAGGAAGCAAAAAATAAAAATAAAATAACCCCCCACCCCCCCCATCAGGCACAAGGATAGTTGAGGCTTATCCACGCTGTGAGACTATTAATTCATCTTAAGGTTGACACCACCCTATTGTCAGGGGGTGAAGGATACACTCAGGGCTTAGAGTCTGAGCTTAAGCAGCACTTTGGGACCATTGAGTTTCTTTAAATCACAATGACAAAGTGACCTGTCAGGCTGCCTGAGCCCAAGGACGTGACTGCTTGAAGGACGCAAGAATCAACGCTCTGGAACCAAACATTCACTCAGGGGGGTTGAGGTTTGACAGTGGGGTTTACCGTTGATTGTTTAGCAAACCAACGGTTAGCCACAGAAAACGCACTGGAAAGGGAATTGCAGGAGAGGTGAAAGAAAGAGAAGAAACAGCTTTTTACAGATCTGCTGGGATAGTCATTCTTGGTATCCTGTTTGCTATTAATTTAGACATTCATGCTTGGATAGCAGCCCCGCTTCTTTTTCTATATGTGGGATCAGCAGATTGGCTGGAAAATATGAACAACCACAAGTATTTTGCACTTTTCCAGTGCCTTGATTAGAAGCTCTCAAAGCACTTGGATTCAACCATCTCTTGGGGCAGCCCAGTATTGCTATTGTCATAACATAGGTGCAGATGCTGAAGCCTAGGAAGGTAAAGTGACTTGCTTGAGGTAAAAATCAAATCCACGAGGACTCAGGAATCTTAGCTCTTAAATCCCTCTCTCTGGTAACCCAGTCCCATAATCAAACACAATGCTAGAAACAGAAGTCAGATGTCTTTGTTCCTAGTCCCTCGCTCTGAGCACATGATCCAATGCTATGTTCAAGAACTGGAAATAGAACCAGGAGTCCTGGCTCCCTGTCCCCTGCTGTAACCATTGGATACTACTTCCTCCCTTAAAAGTATCAAGTTAGTCATATTTTTAAAATGCCAATAGCTTCAATAATAATCAAAACTAGCAAGAAATATCATCAAGGAGCAGGGACTGACAAACACATTGAAACACTAAGTTTCCTAAGCGTGAAACTTTCCTCCAACAATAAAGTTTCTCTTTCTGAAGTTAATCTTGAGAAACTGTCAAGGAAGCTTGACACAGAGGGGCTGTTCTACTCCATCATGTCTTTGAAACACTCAGCTTGCCCTGACTTGTAACACATCTTACACCAGGACGCAGTGACGGGAAAACCCACAACCACAAGGCAACTATGGTTTTACTAGACATGGAGATTAATTACTGGCAGTGCCAGTACAAAAGCACCCATTTGCACTGTGAAAGAGTCAGAGGCCCATTGAGCCAAATGCTGTAGGCATCCGCTCAGAGGCAGTCCCTGCCCCAAGGAGTTTGCAATTTGAATAGACAGGCTTGGAAGGGAAGTGACTTACCCAAAGTCATCCAGCAGGCCAGTGGCACAGCCAGGAATAGAATCCAGGTCTCCTGGCTCCCTGCCCAGTACCCTATCCTCTTTATCACATTGTCTCTCCACTTACCATTACTAAATGGCTACAAACACTTGGCTACGAGGACCAAGTAGTGCAGCGAGCCTGCGGGTCCCACTAGAGGTTCCTGGACACCTTCTGCATTGTATCATTAGCATAGTTCCCCTTTTTGTAGCATGAAAAGTAAGAGTCTAGAACAAATGGGTACAAACTGGACATTAGGAAGGAAATTAGAACAAGGTTTTAACCATTAGAGGAGTGAAGTTCTGGACCAGCCTTCCAAGGGGAGTAGTGGGGCTAAAGACATCATCTTGGCTTATAAAGACTAAGCTGATAGTTTAATGGAACGGATGGGAAATGACTAGGATAATGTTAATTTTGGCAATTGATCTTTGATCATCAGCAGATAAGTCTGCTCAATGTAATGTGATGGGAATGGGATCTGGTTAACGCAGAGACTTCTTTCCTAGTGCTGGCTGTGGAGTCTTGCCCACATGCTCAGGGTTAACTGATCACCATATTTGGGGTCAGGCAGGATTTTTCCTCCAGGGCAAGATTGGCGAGGCCCTGGAGGTTTTTCGCCTTCCTATGCAGCGTGCGGGCATGGGTCACTTGCTTTGGTGGATATCTGCAGCTTGCGTTTTCAAACAAATTTGAAGATTCAATAACTCGGACATAGGTTAGGGGTTAGTAAAGAAGTAGATGGTAGGGTTCTGTGGCCTGCTTTGTGGCAGGAGGTCAGACTAGATGATCATCTTGGTCCCTTCTGGAACCTATGAGCCTAGGGGGCACTGGCAAGTGATTTATCTATAAGTGTGAGTGGGGTGGAGGCGAGGGGAGAGAGCACCAGGGGAGTTCCCTCCCCTTTTAAATGATCAGCTCCCAGGTTCTAAATAGACACCTCTCAGACATAGATTGCATTTGCAACCCCACTCCCCTCCCACTTTGTGAGCGGCATCATCACTCAGTTTAGCTTCATGTGCAGCTTGGAGACCTTTTATCTGGGTCTCTCTGCTCTCCTCCGCTGGGGGTTTCACCCATAAATCACCCAGCGGGAAGATATAAAAGGGAAAAGATAGTGCATCTGACTCTGCTTGCAAATAGCTTCCTGATATCATCTAATGTTTGCCCCCTGGAGAGTCTAAGCTTCCTATATCACCACCTGACACACTGCTGCCAGCAAACAGCTGAGTCAGTGGATAACAGCTATGGATTACAACTCCTCGTCAAGCCCAACGTTAAAAAACAGTAGGAAGCTTGGGGCATAACAAATACTGGAGGCAAAGCATATGGAATCAGCATTGACTTGGAGCAACAGGGATTTTGAATAGATCTCATTTTTCCTGGCCTACAATTATATGGGAATTAACTCCCCTCTCCCTCAGTCCCAGCCCTCCTAGACCAACACAGGCAAAGGGCTGCGGCTGTCCTCACACACACAAAGCAGCAGTGGTATCTTCAAACGGCTCCACTGGCTCAGCATTCATTTCAGGCATCAGCTCAGAACTGCCCTGTTTTAAGTCCTCCACAAACTCACTCCAGCCAACCTCATGAACTTACTCACTTCTACTTCCCTCCCTGCTAAATGGCACTGGCATCATCTTTGCATGCCCCCCCCTCAAGCCTCTCAATGCTGTCCATGCTAAAGCCTTCTCCTCAGTGGCTCCTGCCATCTAGAACAGCTTCCCTCTGTCTCTGTGACCCACAGATTACTCCATTTCAAAACTCAGAAGATGAGAAATGGTTCTTTGCTTATACCTATTCAGTCTCTTGACCAGATCAGGGAACCATTGTGCTAGATGTTGCATGGGACACATCAGAGAGAGTCCCTGCCAAAGAATTTAGGATCCAAACAGACAGAACAAAAAGAGTGAGAGAAGGGAATCAGTTGCATGAATAGATTTTTCTATTCACACCCAGCAGACCAGTGGCAGAGGCAGGAACAGAACCCAGCACACAGTGCTCTAGCCACTAGGTCATGCATCCTCAAGGCCCCGATCTCTATTATTCTGGGATAAACTTAATCCCAAAAGGCCTGCTCGGGATCAGCGATAAATCAAGCTATAGAACATGCAAACAATCTGTTTCTCCTTTACAAATGCAGCCACATTTTATAATGAACTCTACATACAACAACACGAAACACTCATCGTTCGTTCTGTTCTCATGTGGATTTATCTTCAAAACCATGCCTGAAAATTATGGCTTGGATCCTGCACTCTGGTGCATGCAGCAGACCCCTGGGCCCACGCAGAATCCCACTGAAGAACATGGAGTTTGGCCAAACAGGATGGGGCCTGTGCATGTATCACAAACAAGGATACCTTTCAACCACTTTCAAAGGCCATTATCTCCCTAATGAAAGCTAACAAAATGCTTTCCTGGAATGCTGCAGTCAGATTTACTGGGAGTTTGGGAATCTCCAGATCTGCAAACTCCAGACACAATATTCTGCATGTTGGAGCAGAGGCTTTATAAATACCCCTAGTAATCATTTCTGTAACCATTTTATTCCATTATCACGCGCACGTTAACAGACACCACAGACATCACCAAGCAAACGAGTTCCATTTACAAGTTATTCTCCAAACAGACCAGACCATTCCTGTTTACACATTTGGTTTGCATTAAAGCGATGGCTTCTCTGCATCAGATACATTGTTGGATCCAGATCAACTGTACCATCAAATATGCTTGATTACCCAAATCAGTGATCCAGAGTCAAGAGACAGGGAGCCAAGAGGGTACCAGGGCAGTGTATTAGAAAAGAAGGTTTGGAGAGCAAAGCATTCGGATAGTCAGTGTTCTAGGATTACACGCACACAGCTCTCATTAACTCTGATGGCAGTTAAAAGTGGAGATTCAAGAAAGAAGAGATTCCTGATTGAAAACAAGATTGAAATTCATAGGGCCAGATCATGAAGCTGGTGGAGATCAGTGAAGCTCCAATGGAGACACCAGCTTAGAATCTGGCCCATATTGTCCAGGAATGACGACACTTAGTGGGTAGTGAAATTATTCCAGAAAGAGCTATTTTTATACCATCTGTTTCATTGGTGTAGCTTTCTGTGAATAAATGTTCAACAGTGCCTAAGTGATTTAGGAGACAAAGCCCAATTGTCAATAGTGACTTGGGCACTTAAGACCTTGAAGTTCCATTAACTTTCAATAAGATTCAGGCTCCTAAGTGCCGAAGTCCCTTTTGAAAATATAATTTAGGTCTTCAAGTCACTTTTGAACATTTTTCACTAGGTCTCTTATAGGATGTCAATTCAACAGATTTAATTTAAATTAAATTGCCAATAAGCCAATCAGACCAGCATTCTCTGGAATAATTCAGCATTTCACAGATAGATCTTTTGTCTGCTTGGCATGGACTTCCATGGGTCATCCCAAAACAAAAATCACCTTCTCCCACTTGTAAAGATGCATTTTGATGCAGCCCATGGATGTCACGTTCAAGGATTTTACACAATATGGAATTACTCAGGGAGCGTGTGCATGCATGTGCATATAAGCACAGAGGTCATGTATCGCTCTGGAAATGGACCTACAAGACACAGCAACCGAAGCTTCCAATTGTTTCATATTCTTATGGCCATCGGTAATCAGAACACATGTGACTTAGGTGGAGAGGAAGTGACAGAACACAACCAGATGGTCCAGTCAGTCTCCAGGAGACAGTTGATGACAGCTATACTCCAAAGCCAAGCTCTTCGAAGATTTGGTGCTGCTTATTTCTGCATTGCCCATATTCCACCTTCTCCCAGTTGGAAGAGGGACTATTTCCATAGCGGAGCAGATCTTTGATCCATCGAGTCCACTATCCTTCCTGCACACGGCTCACACTGGCAAGGACCCATGATGATCAAAATTGACAAGGATAAAGAAATCAGGAGATCATGCAATGGAGAATCATCTTTAAGCTGGAGTCACAAATTACAGAGACTTCTGCTTGTATTCCATGGGTGGGAGAGATGTAAAGTGGCTTAAAGAAGCTGATTTAATTTAACCCATTTCATCTAACAGAGCATGGCCTCCTTGATACTAGATGAAGTCAACAATTCGATGGAAATAAGAAATAAATGTAAAATATTGGAAATAATCCATTTTCTCAAAGGAAACCCAAACAGGGTAATGTCTGAACAACATTAGGGACACTGCCCATATTCAAGTGCTTAAGCCTTGCAGCCCAGGTAAGGCTAATGCTGCTGAACTTTGCCAAAGTGCTGGAGCAGAGAGGTAGGACAAGGTGATGTCTTTGAGTTAAAGTTCTCCATTGATCTTGACCCAAAGTGCGAGATATAAATTTAAAAACAAAAGCTCCAAATCCATCACATCACATCTCCCTCAAACATCTGGAGCGAACGCAACCCCACTTAACCTGTGGGAACAAAATCAAAAGGTTTATACTAGAGAAGGACACAAAGCAACCTTCCTGGATTCATACACTCCTGAACTCTGGGATGGAATTTGGATGTGGATCCAAACTTTTGCAGCTTGCTCCCACATCTCCTGAAATAAGCTGTTCGTTTCCAAAACACACCTGCTTTTTCCTTCTTCATTCACAGCCAGAACTATGATGATAATGTAGTTAATGTCTCTAAAAGCAGGCAGGGATGCAAACACGGAGGTACAAAATGGAATTTTTCTCCCTCTAAATTCTAGCCTGAAACATATTGACATTTTGATTCTTATTATTCAGAAGGATTCATGGTAACTGAGGTGGTGTTGTCTAGGGAGCAGGTAGTGAGTCTCCTGGGTTTCATTTCTGTCTCTGCCACTGACTTGCTGTGTGACCCTAAGCAAGTCACTTAACTCTTCTCTGCCTCAGTTTCTTTATCTGTAAGCAGAGATGTATTTAATGTTGTTAAATCACTTTGTGATCCTCAGACCCAAGGACCAGGAGAAGTGCAAGATGTTCTTATTAGTGGAAGGAGGCTGATCTTACACTTAGTGTTTCATCCAGAAATTCTTTACGAACTCATTTGCTAAGTGCATACAAGAAACACTTAATCCGTCACTGGAATACAGCGACCTCTAGGGTGGAAAACAGCAACTGTTGAGCAGTGCAGAGCAACAAAGGAAGCATGCCTGAAATGGCAGGGTGAAACTTCGGTAGGCATTCACATAAGCTAAGGTCAGGCATAACTTCAAAGGCAAGTAAACTCTTCAGAAGTTCTAGGTCAGGAGGTAAATTTAGTATAGTCCTAATATCACAGTGAGAAATGGCTCAGTTGGCTGGCATAACTTTGTTGTAGACCTTATATTCCTTTATCTCATTACAATACCAATGATCAACACTATTCCCCTGCTCAAATTCCTATCCGAACCATCCCATGTTCCTCCCAGGCAGCAAGTTAAGCTCTATCTAGACATTACAGGAGGCAAGTAAATGCTCGGCTGAGTAGCTTTGCTGCACACAGAGCACTCTCTCTTACCGCTCAATGATGCTGTTGTTGCTCTGGAGGTCATTCGCTACTAGTTTCATCTGCTCCCGAAGCTCCTTCATTCTAATAAAGACAGAAACAAGCCTCTTAACACACATGCTGTCTTGCTAGTGGGAGGGTTTCCTGCAGAAGGGAAGTGGAAAGTCCTCTTCTCTTCAGCAAGTCCTCACCCTCATGTAGGAGAACAGCATGTGCAAAAGTAAATGGCTTAACATAGCAAAGAACACAAGAGAAACGTTCCCCAGCAGGAGGTATAAGGAAGGCCCTACCAAATTCACGGCCATGAAAAACGCATCACAGACTGTGAAATCTGGGTCTTGTGTATTTTACCCTATTCTATAGAGATTTCACGAGGGAGATCAGAATTTTTCAAACTGGGGGTTCTGATCCAACAGAAGGTTGTGGGGGGTTGTAAGGTTATTCTGGAGGGGTGTGTGTCGCAGTATTGCTACCCTTACTTCTGAGCTGCCTTCAGAGCTGGGCAGCTGGAGAGCAGCAGCTGTTGGCCAAGCAGCCAGCTCTGAAGGCAGCACCGCGCCAGCAGCAGCGCAGAAGTAAGAGCGGCAATACCATACCGTGCCATCCTTACTTCTGCACTACTGCTGGCAGGGTGCTGCCTTCAAAGCTGGACTCCTGGCTAGCAGTTGCTGCTCTCCAGCCGCCCAGCTCTGAAGGCAGAGCTGCCACCAGCAGCAGCAATGCAGAAGGGTAGCAGTTCCATAACCCTCCCTACAATAACTTTGTGACCCCCCCACAACTCCTTTTTTGGGTCAGATCCCCTACAATTACAGCACTGTGAAATTTCAGATTTAAATATCTGAAATCATGAAATTTAAGGTTTTTAAAGTCGTATGGCTGTGAAATTGACCAAAATGGCTGTGAATTTGGTAGGGCCCTAGGTATAAGGCAGGAGTACCAAGCACAGAGCTCCTCTGCTCAGACACGCCCCCCCCACCCCCGCCCGCCCCATTCTGAGTAGCAAGTAGCTATTCTGGAGTTTCCTGCATTGCTTCTGAGAGCACAACTTGGCCTCCAGTCCCCTCCTCCCTCGACCCCTGTGCACCCCTGGGAGGGCTAGAAAGCTGGTTAACACTATCTGCTAGAGAACAAATGAGGTCTCCCTGCTCCTTCAAGTTCTCAAGCCTGCTCTGTCCTGAGACCCACACCTAAAATCATCACCACCACACTTCATATTAAGGTTCCTTTTACGAACAGTTCACAAAGGGTTAACAGCCATCTGAATGCACCGTTTATCAATTGTTGTAGAGTCCAACAGGCTGCTTACAGCCACAGCTTATAACCATCTACAATGTCTTCTCCTGATGGACACCTGACCACTTATAAACACATGTACATATCTAACATGATATTTGTTAACCCCTCAAACCATCTATCAATGGAACCTTAATATAAAGGGCGACTACGAACTCTCACATGGCTGGTAGTGGTCCCCAGCCCAAGCCCAAACCAACCATAGCTGGACTCTGGGGATGTTTATGACTCAGGACTATTCCTAGGGTAAGGGAACTCGTAATGGTGCACACAGCTTGGGTCCTTCTCATTGGTTCTGGACATGTTCCAGCTTCCTTCTCTCCGGTCACCCGCCTGGACTCACCTAAGTACCATATCCTGAGGAGCTAGATTCATGTGAATTGGTGGGGGTGCAGAAGAGACCTGAGCCAAATTTGGTTTCTCCCGCAGGATTCTCTGAGGTAACTTGTCCAAAGCCTGTGAAGGAGAAGGAAACTTTACAGCCTGCAAATCACATGCTATTTCCTATATTTAACTCTAGCATCTTTGATGCTTAGGAGGTTTTAATAGCAAGGGGGCTTTAAACACTGAAATAGAGTGATGTGCAGATAACCAGGGCCATCACATAAACCTCTCCAGGGAAAGCAAAAAAAAAAAAAAATAGCAGATGGACCAGGGCACCTGTTATGTGTCTACGTCACAAAGTGCCAGCGAATGCATCCTAAACACATTAGGCAGCTCATCATGTTTATAACTGTTGCCACTTCCAGTTTATTACAGTCTGAAGTAACTACCACTAGGCAGCTATTCACTTGGAGGAGGGGTGTTCATTGTTTTCCATCCACTGGGCACCCAGGACCTGCCATTACATAACCTGTTCAATTGAGAGAGACTACCACATCATACTCAACCATCAGTTACACAGAAATTTGGCAGGGTGTTAACGAAAGACTCAATGAGGCAAAAAAACCACAAGAGGCATCAGAAGTGTCACTCTCATGAAATTACAGATTTTATGTTGTAGCATATAGGATACGGGCCCAGTACCTATACTCACGGGGATAACTTGTTAGCAGAGACTTAATTTGCTGCTAATTTTTTTTTTTTTTTTTTTTTTTTTTTAAAGAAGTGTAGTAGTCTGAACACAGGATTAGGAGCCAGGAATGAGTGCATTCTAACCACATCACTGACACCAACTCACTGTGTGACTTTGGGCAAGTCACTTGGTATCAAATTTTCAAAAGCATTTAAGTGCCACAAGAGCCGAGGTCCCATTGCCTTTTGAAAGTGTTATCCACTTCACCTTGCTCTTCTGCAAGTTTTCCCCACCTATACAATGAAGACTACTCAATGTCACGGGGGATTTGTGAGCACTTTGAAGTTTACAAGTGCAAGATACTAGCTTGATTAAAAAACATCTACATGGTAGTATCCATCTTCTGAGCAGAGAGGGTTTTAGAATAAACACAGTACATTATGGAGCGACTCCTGGCATCCCATCATCTCCACATTACAAGCGGCTATAGAGTTGCTGAGTTTCTTCAAATGCTCTCTCATCTCCCAAACTTCCCTATTGAGAAAAAACAAACAAAAACTCCAGTCAAATATTTGGTAACAATGAGAACTTTTGAGTTTTTCCCCCACTTCTGAAAACCATGTTTGATCTGGGTTAAAATCCAACTGGGAAGCAGATGAATGGCTCTTGGTGTCACACCCATGTTATAATTTCAGCCTTGCCTCTATTGTTCTTAGGCAAGGCTGACCAAAAAGAGCACTAGCAGTAAACTAATGGGGAAAATGTGCTCTGTGTGGAGGGTGCACACACCTCGTGCCAAATTTCACTCTACAAGGCTATTTAAATTTGTAACTAACAATGGCTGTTCTTTTTCTGTGCCTGATCCAGTAGAAAGACTCCCTTTGTCTTCAGTGGGCTTTAAATCCAGCCCTATGTGCTTAATTCTCACAGCCAATAATAAAGAAAAATAGGCAGTGCCTACAAGTAACAACTGCACTTCTGTAGCATCCATGAGTCTCCAAGCAATACACTAAACCTTACTATGGTGAGGTCAACATTATAGCTGAGGAATCTGAAGCACAGAGAAGCAAAGTGACTTGCCTGAAGTCACACAGTACATCGGTCGCTGAGCTGGGAATAGCACCTTAGGGTGTGTTTTCACCGCAGATTAAACCAGGGCTCTGACTCAGGCTTGAGCCCAAGCCCTGCTTCCATCCACACACACACAGATGAGTCTGACTTGGGTCAGCAAGGACTTACGATCTGGGTCCTAGGACCCTGCTAGAGGGGTGGGTCAAAGCCAGAGTCCTGTCATGACTTGGGTTCAAGCCCTGTCATTTTGCAAAGTGGACTCCAGTCAAGCTGCAAACCCAAGTCAGAAGGGCTGCGTAGTGCACTATGGAGACGTCAGCACAGCTGTGAGACCCAGCTCCACCGACTGTAAACCTAGTTTAACAATGCAGTGTAGATGCTCAAACACAAGCTTGGAAACACCTAGTGCAAAAGCCTGGGTCCCACAGACCCAGTTTCATGAGGCAGTATAGACATACCCTTAGAGTCCTGATTTCTGGGTCCCTGTTTTAGGGCCAAATATAGCTTACCCTTTTCTTGTATTTTAGTAGCAGTTTTACAGTAAGGTGTAGAGGCCCCAGTCAAGGATCAGAGTTCTGTTATGCTAGGCACTGTGCAGACAAGAAATTAGACAAGTCCCTGCCCCAAAGAGCTCAGATCACTCCCAGTCAGAGGGATCGCTTGTTTGATCAGAACAATTAGCACTGAGTCACGAGATCCTCTCCAATGGAGCCGTCACACATCTGGGGTGGACACAGCTCAGTATTTGGTCAGAGCAACAGCTGCCACGTGCAGATTACCAACCGCGTTACTGGTGTGTTTGAGTCCAAGAAGTAGTCTACAATCTTTGGGGGACTCATCCTGTTGCCACTCATGCTATGTGCCTGAGTGCAAAGGTGCCTCCCGTGGACAGACATGACGCAGATGAAACCCTCATCATTAAGGAAAAAGGCTGTACGTTTGTTTTGGCTTTATTTTTGTTCATTGAAAGTGAACAGTGCAATCTCCAGAAAAGACCCATCACACCACAGACCCCACCCACTAGATAAGGACAAATTCAAAACAAGCCAATTAGAAATGAGGTGAAAGTAAAAAAACAACTCTGACCTCAAACTACAGAAATCCACCAGGAGTTAAAAGGAAAACAAGAGAAATCTTAAAAAACAAAAAAAACTTCACACCACTCCTATGCAAATCCCACTTAAATCTAAATGAGACTGATTTGTTGCAAAGGCCTTATACTGTCCCCTCTGCAAAGCGATGAAAGTCATCCTCAGA
The DNA here is from genome assembly GCF_003597395.2 of Chelonoidis abingdonii. Taxonomy (NCBI): domain Eukaryota; kingdom Metazoa; phylum Chordata; order Testudines; family Testudinidae; genus Chelonoidis; species Chelonoidis abingdonii. Next base: position 14,243,075 of record NC_133772.1, read on the forward strand.
GAAAAAACTCCCACTGAAGTCAACAAGAGATTTAACTGCACAGGGAATGGGGACTGCAGGATTGCATCCATTATGATGTTCGAGAACTCCTTCCCCTACCACTGAAATGCAGCCACTTTTGGGGTCCGGGATTGCAGCTAGTCAGAACTGCTGCACAGCACAGGATTAGAAAAGGGTAGGGAAGGAGGGCACCTCAAGAGGTTGTTCAGTCCAGTGGTTCTTAACCAGGGGTATGTGCACCAGTGGGGGTAAACAGAGGTCTTCCTGGGGTACATCAGCTTCATCTAGATATTTGCCTACTTTTACAACAGGCTACGTAAAAAGCACTAGTGAAGTCGGTACAAACTAAATACATACAGACCACGACTGTTTATATACTGAAATGTAGGTATAATATTTATATTCTAATTGATTTATTTGATAATTATATAGTAGAAATGAGAAAAGCAGCCATTTTTCAGTACTAGGGGCTGTGACACTTTTGTATTTTTATGTCTGATTTTTGTAAGCAACTAGTTAAGTGAAGTGAAACTCGGGGGTACGCAAGGCGAATCAGACTCCTGAAAGGGGTACAATAGTCTGGAAAGGTTGAGAGCCAGTGCTCTAGTCTTTCTCCAAGGAGGTCCCTTGTGCATCCTCCCCAACAGTGTGGAGGGAAGAAAGAAAATGGTAGCCAAAGACACAAAGGTAGATGCGTGCTCCTGAAAAAGATGTCCTAGGACTTTGAGATCCACCTACAGGAGGTTTGAGCTTCATTACCAGGCTTATTCTAAAAGTTCCCCCACACAGTAAATCTCACTGAACTCAATTCCAGCTCAAAAACAGAGGGGCCAAACCACAAGCAAGTTCAAATGCTAACTAACTGTTAGAGAAAATCATTCCTGCCCACTCCTAAAGCCTTGGGGAGAAGATGCTCCACTTTAAAAGCAACTTTGCAATAAAAACCCAACCTCAGCAACAACCACAGCTAAGTAACTCCACTTTTTTTTGCTGTAATAAGTCACTGTGCAGCACTCAATCACCACTGTGCAATTTGCTCTTTGCTATATTCCCCAAACACCATTTAACATAGAATCATTCTTTGTAAGTGGAGCTCTCTGTCTTAATAGCAGCCTCCTAGTGGTACATGAAACCCTCCTGTTGAATGAACAAAGAAATCAGCCACTTGAGGGGAAGCTGAGGCAGTTTTGCACGGGGAGGGATGGTCAGCTGGATATTTTTTTTAAAAAAAGTGCTTCCGTGTGTGTTCCCCAATACAGAGGTGTGAAAGGACAGTCAGGGAAATCACTCTCTTCTGTCTTCTCCCTCAACTCCGACTGGTCAGCACTTACCCAGCCAGCAAATTAATTTTCTCTTCCTCTTACCCACTTGTAACTTTTTCCTGTGCTCTGGGTTATTACTTAGACCCTGGTCAGCTGATTGGATAGAGTACTTGACTGGGACTCTGGAGGCCTGGGTTCCATTTCTGATTCTGTCATTGCCCTGCTGGCTGACCTTGGGCAAGTCACTTAACCTTCCCCAGGCCTCAGTTCCCCCATCTGTAAAATGAGGATAGTAATATTGCCCTTCCTTGTAAATGTGCTTTGAAACCTACTGATGAAAAATGCTATATAAAAGAGCTGGGTATTTATTATTACCCTGTAATGACTTACACGCATGCTTAAGGCCTTTGACACCATAAATAGTGCCACTGATGTTAGCTAGGGCCCTAGACTAAGTTCTTTCAGACAGGAAACAGGCTGTTATGTGAATGTACAGCACCTAACACAATGAGGCTCTGATCCTTGACTGGGGCCTCTAGGTGCTACTACAATATAAATTAGCATAATAATAATCATAGGCAATATATGAGAACTAGAGGTGGGTCCTCAAACCCCAGGATCCAAACTCCAGAGAAGCTTTGTCAGCCAAACCCAGACCCTGCATCCAAGCAATCCAAAGTGTGTGGGGGGGTCAGAATCTGAATCTAAATTCAGTCTTTCCCAGGGTTCAGGTTCTTTGGATTCAGACCATCGCAGAAATAGATACAGGCTAGAACATGGATCCAGGATTCAGACTTGGGCTTGTCCCCAAATTACATCCGTCCACACCATTAGGAATATCACTGGCAGGGCCTCTCCACCATGTTTCTTAATAAGCTCTTCTATAGATCAATGGCTGAGAAATTCTTGGCACAGTATAAAAACACAAGACAGGCAGTAGCAGCCTTGGAGCGTTTCTTACTAGCTTTGTGACATTACTATTTCCTCCCCAACCCCAATGGGAGGTACTAGTAATATGTCTTGAACCAAGCCCCACCATTAGCGTAATGTTCGGAGACCTTTAGGAGCTATGAGAGGTTCTCAAAGGGATGACTACATATTGGTGTTTCACAAGAATCACAGCCCCTGCACCATGGTGATCCCAACCCACGACTATGAACACAGAGGCTGCTCCCGAAGTACCAGCTCTAGTTACATGGAAAACTAGAACCTGGATACCTGGTGTAACACTCAGGACACAGGTGAAGACGACAGCATGGCCATTACCTCACTATGTTCCCATGGATGGTCAGCATAGCTTGGTATTTCTGTACGCAGTCCTCCTGGAAAATTGACAAGACCTTTTTGGCCAAATGCCCTAAATTCATCCTGAAAAGATTGAGGGAGAAGAAAAAGAAAATGAGCATTATTTGGGAGAGATTCAGTACCGTCGCTGAAATAACATGAGCGCTGAGATGGTCTCCAGAAAAGAAAGGTGGGCGGGGGCACTGCACTTCCTGAAGGCATGGCAAATTCTGCTGTGGCTTAAAAACAAACAAGTCCCAACCAAAATTTTGTAGGGAAAGTCTCTTTAAGGGGAGATTTTCCAAAAGCATCTAAGAGATTTAGGCACACAAGTCCTACTGAAAGCTATTAGGACTTGTGCTCCTAATCCCACAAGTGCTTTTGAAAAAGCTCCACCTTCAAGGTTAATGAGAAAGTCCACAGTAACATTAGATCTGATAAAATATATAGGGCATATAAACTCTGTGTCAGGTGAGCATTTAAGCATGTGATTAACGTTTTGCATCTGTTTAAGTCCCATTGGGTTTGGGGGAGATTTTTAAAAGAACAAGTGCCATTTGGACACCTAATTCCCACCAAAAGTTAAGCGTGTGACTTAATTGCTTTCCTGAACAGGGGTCTTCATGCATAAGCCACCCACTAATTGCTGGCGGGCAGTAACCTGCGGGCAGGTTGTTTTACCATTCTCCATGACTATGAGTTTTAATTTGTATTGTGATAGTGCCTCAAGACTGCAGTCACGGATTGAGCCATTTTGCGCTAGGCGCTGAATACACAATGAAAAAAAGACAGTCTGTCCCAAAAATCTTACAGGGTACATATATTGACACTATGGGTTTCTTGCACCTTCTTCTAAAGCAGTTTGTAGTTTGGCTGGGAGGAAAGGGCTGGGATCGATAAGACATTCTTAGCATTAATAATCTGAGAACGTTTTGAGTCTCCTCAAAAGGCAACCAGAAATGCCAGACACTGAACGGCCCTGTTAACTATGGCCAGGCGTTCAAGACCCTGGAACAATGGGTTATTTACTTACTTATCCAGCTTGTGTATTTGTTCCTCATTGTAGGCTAGCCCTAAAAAAGAGAAAGATACTTATTGGTCATGTGATGGGAAAGAACACTGAGACCTTCCACATTCATACAGACTGATAAACGTACCTATATACACTCACAGCTGCTACACTATGGCAAGAGATCTCTTGAGGGAACAAAACTACAGCTGAAATTTTCGAATGGTAGTCGGGTGCCTAACTCACCAACTTCACCTACTCACGTGGACTCATCCGGGTCTTCTTGAATTGCTTGTATATGAGCTGCATCTTCTCGAGGCAGCACTCCATCTGCCGGATGCTGTGGAACCAGGACATGAGATGCATTTTCTTTCCATCCTAACGTTCAATTAAGCCTCGTTTCAGACGAGGAGCTGTGTCTGCAGCAACCCATTTCCCTGTGAGTCACACAGAGCGCAAAGTGGAGGCTGTGCCCCCTAGTGGATAGAGCACTGGACTGGGATTCAGGATAATTAGGTTCTATTCCCACTTCTGCCACTGGCCTGCCGCATGACCCTAGCACATACCCTCTCTATGCCTCAGTTTTGCCTTCTGTAAAATGGGGATAATTATACTGATCTTCTTTGTGAAGCTCTTTGAGATTGACAAATGGAAAGCTCTACACAAAGCGAGGTATTACTACCACCCAGCAGGAAATCTAGGTGGCCAAGACCAGCCCTGAGGTATTCACTTGTCATCTCACACAACAAACCACCAAATCCCTCCTTGTTAGTACTGCTACTAGTCTTTACTTGGCTCCCATCATTGGGGTGTCCAGGCATCTCACTAGACTTAAGCTAAGACATTCAAGATGCAAGAAGGCTGCATCGACACTGAACCTTGTGTTAAGTCTCCCAGCATTGCATCGTCTGCAGGCATGGCTCCCCCAGCAGAAGCCCTTGCATAGAAAGAGCACAAGCAGGTGCTTTTACTGCAATGTTGTTTAGCCCTGCTCCGAGTGGGGTTAGATGACACACTGGTTAAAACAAAGGCTCCCACTGTTGCTAACAGAGGTGGGATGCACAAGTGGGAGATTTTAACTAAAAGCTCAGTGAAGGAAAGGCTCAAGAGAGCTTAAACCCCATCTCCTTCTGTGGCAGCCAGCCAGAAATTCATCAGGGGGAAGGCCTGGCCAAAGAAGGCTGTCCTGCAGCTCTTCCCACGGGAGGCCAGGATCATGCGGCTTCATCCTTAAAACACACCTGTTATTGTGGTTGGTTGGTTATGGTAGCACCTGCAATGTTCTGAGGCACAGTCCCTGCCCCAAAAGAGATTCCCCAATGGTGCCTATTGAAAGCTTCTTTCTCCCCAACCCCCAGCTTGTACTAGCCCAGGGGTTGTGGTGGTGGGTAGTGGGACAGAGAGGAACATAGCTCCACCACCTCTGCTCATAGCAGATGGGTGCTGCCACTTCCCTCCCAGGCTTGGGAAAAGCAGCTCCCACTCCTATTAGCTCAGCTGGTGCAGTGAGAACTCCCCTCTTGTTGCAATTGACTTTAACCCCTACGTATTGCACCTCTGAAATATTGTGCTTGTGCCTGGAGCAGGCTGCAAGCTCCCTGGTGCAGGGCCTGGGCATTTTTCATGGGTTCACTCCTCGGGCATTCAAATAAAAACAGAGCTGGCCGGTGTGGCACGCATGGGTGGGGAGACACTTCAACACCCATGAGCCAATGGGGAAATTGGGAGCCCAGCAAGAAAACCTCAGACCACACCCTGATTATCAAATCTCTCCAGAGACTTGCTCTGCCAGCCTCACCTCCACCTATGCTGCCCCTCCTGTCTCCATTTAACCTCATCTTCACCTAACTCCCCTGCTCCCCCGACACCTCCTTCATTGTGTATAGCTGTCGATTCATTTGCACTGCTCCATTTGCCTGAGGCAACCTCCTCATCTCCTTCCAAAGGGGAGTCCCGTCCCTCCAAACTTCTCCTTCTCATCTAAGCTTATTATCGACATTCACCCGTAACAGGCATTGTGACACTTGCCATGATGGCCATTATAACAATAAGCAGCATTCTAAATATAGCTTAGTTTAAACAGCAATGACCTGGAAACACAGAGGCTTCTGAGTGCAATCTCTTCTGGCTCCTGGGGAAAAGCTCAGGCTCTGGCTTTGTTAATACCATAAGACAGTCCCTGGTACTCTAATCCAGGAAACTGGCATCCTCAATGCAAGTGTTAGATAAGAATGATAAAGAACATCCTTGAGATCAAAGGTACTATAATCTTTGGTGGCATAAGTGTATACACATTGCTCCTCTATCCATTTATATGCATGTTTCTCTAGAAGCTGGGACTGAATTGTTCTCAGAGCAGAAAGTGAAACAAGGTCCATATAAGTCGCCTGAAATGAAATCATGCTCCCTAGAATCACAGCTGGCCAATGCAAATGCACCAAGAACATTACTAGAAGGTTACAGGCAGTACAGTCCAGTAGGTAGGGCCTGGGCCTGGGAGTTGACAGTCAAAGAATCATAGAACCATGGGTTGGAAGGGATCGCAAGAGTTACTCAGTCTAACCCTGCATCTTGGCAGGGGGTTAGTTGTTATGTGTGTGACAGTCCTGTGTTCTAATCCCAGTCCTGCCACTGACTCCATTTTCCCACATATGAAAATGGGGGTAATTATTAGAAAAGATTGAAAAAAGGAGGGGAAAATGCTGACGAATTTGGTGCAAATTTTCCAAAGTTTTCCCATAACAATAATGGTATGTTTAGAAAGTGCCTGAAGCTGTATGTGTGAATGAAAGCCGCTACAGTATGTCCAAAGTAATATTAGTGCTAATAATGGCACAGCTATTAATGCTACTTAAACATAAAGTGTAAAATAAGGTGTCAAATATTGACACTGTACCAGAACTGTATATACATATATACAGTACACCACTTCCATCTGACATACAATTGTATCTTCCACTTACATGCAAAGTAATATTAATATATAAAATGTGTACTATTAACTGTGTGCACAAATATTGGTAGTGTACTGTAACTTGTACATCGATATATGCACACACAGGGCCGGTGCTACCATTAAGGCGAACTAGGCGGTTGCTTAGGGCACCAAGATTCAGGGGCACCAAAAAGCGATGCCCCCAATTTTTTTTTTTTTTTTTTTTTTTTTTTTTTACAGCGGTTCCTCCCCGAGAGTGTGGTCACTGCTCCACTTCTCCTGCCTCCCAGGCTTGCAGCGCCAATCAGCTGTTTGGCACCGCAAGCTTGGGGGGAGAATTAGAGTGGGGAAGAGTGCTCGGGGAGGACATGGAGCAGAGGTGAGTTGGGGTGGGGAGATGCTGCATAGCTCCCGGGGGGGAGCCTCAGGGCAGAGGGGAAGCTGCCGTGGGGGTGGGGGAACCTCAGGGTGGAGGAGGGGCAGGGAGCTGCCGCAGGGCTGGAGAGGGAGGCACAAGGTGGAAGTTTCGCCTAGGGTGCGAAACTTCCTTGCACTGGCCCTGTGCACACACTATAAGTAGGTGTGTACAGCAATATACAGACAGTTGCATATGAAAATATATTAATGTTTTTCAACATTAAACAAAAGCTTATTCCACAAACCTGTCTTCGTGTGCCTGTTTCCTCTGCTTTACCAACTCAGACAAGAGAGAGTCCAATGTCCCTTTATGTTCAGAGATGCTGTGGGAACATCTTGTGAGGTCTTCAGTGACCTACAATGGGAAAGACAAGGTCCAGACCAGGGCTCTCCATTGATCAGAAGTTCCACATGGGCTTCTCAGCTCCCCTGCAAATAACACCCGTAGCTGGAGCTACATACTCACAGTCTGCAGCCTTGTTTTCACCTCAGCCAGATCCTTCAGCTCGGTACTACCGTTGCCTCCAGAAACAGAATCATACCTATTAGACACAGATCAAAGCTTTATTAAACCACAGGCCAGATTCAGAGGGGCTTTTCCTGCTCTAGGCTAAGAGGGGCAGATAACATCTGGGCAAATGAAAACCCTCCTCTTAGGGTGGAAGTTTCAAAGGCATCTAGGAGATTTACAATCACAGCTCCCATTGAAATGAATGGGAATCACACCGCTAAATCCCCCTAGGCAGCTCTCTCAGCAATAAAATAACCCAACCCCAAATAAACCAATTTCCACCACCGAGGTGATAAAACAAAGACAAGAGCTACATGACGGGTTTGGATTTCACTGGAACAGCAGTGACAGTAATAGATCTATTGTATTTAGTAGGATTGTGAGCCATTTCCCTGTAACTTGGTCTCTTTAATGGAGCCTCTTAAATGGAAATAAAAGGCACATCAACATAAAAAGAGAGTGTGGTTAGGCTGGAGGCAGCACTCAGCAGAAATGCACTGTAATGGGTCTGAATCCTAGAGGTTAGAGACAGAAGAGACACATCCATCCTCCAGAGCAAATGCAGAATTGTTTCTTATAGTAGATTCTACAGGGTTTTGTCCACTCTTGTTCCAAAAGGACAGGGATTCTACCCATTCACTTGAGAGAACATCATCTTGGTCTGACTGACCTCCCTCTGGGATTTAGGTTAATACAGTGTAACTCTTCACATGGTTTTCACTTTAATGAGTAACAAGGCTCTTTTTTTCCATTTGTATTCAGCACTGGTGTCTCCTTGAATTTACACTGTGAATTCATCTCTGTGGCTTATATACATTTGCTGTACCCTGTAATATTCAGTCTGGAAAACCCCAGAGAGCAGCTAGACCACCAGGGACTAAAATCCAAGTTCTTATGAAACTGGAGACTGATCATCCAAGGTGGGGGGGCGGGGGGGGAGAACGAGTAACCATTCAGCTCATACATTCCTACACATTCCCCGCATACAAGGATTGCAGGAATGTAACACTCACCAGCAATCTAGTTTATTCACAAGTCTCTTTCTCCACTGCCTCAATCATCTGGAGCACAATACCTACACAGATAACCAGTAAGGGCTCCTGACAAGTTCCTCCTGCACACAGCACTGCCTTGGTCACGTCACTTCAGGAATAAAAGTAATATCAAGCTATTGTATAGCACCTTTTTAATCAGTAGATCTCAATGCGTTTTACAGTGGAGACCAGTGTCATTAGCTTCTTATTACAGATACGGAAACTGAGGCACAGAGAGAGGAAATGACTTGCCCAAGGTCACCAAAGGGCAGGAGGCAGGAATAGAAGCTGGTCCCAGCCCAGTGCTCTATCCAATAGGCTGTGCTGCCAAGCACTGCTTCAAGTGGTGAACTAGATCCAGTTCTTAGTGGACTGGTGTCCACAACACCGAAACTTTCACCACTGGCTGAAGATCTCAGCACAGAAGATAAGGACTGAATGGGCCCTGGAAACAGAACGGGAAAGCGGTTCAGACGGTCAGGGGTGAAGGTACTCTCACTGGTGGGGAGCAGGAGAGGGATACTGCACTGCTTACTTTCCATGCTGTACCAGCTCTGTGGATAATAAAGGCCCTTGGCCTCCTTGGCTGTCAGGGGAGTTCTCTGCCTGGTGTTCCCCTCTGGATCCCTTGTTTGCACCTTGGGAGCTACATGCTCTGCCCTTGTTTTTGATTCTTTGTCTCCTGCAGTCAATTAAGTTCTTGGTTCGGTGGCTGCACATGTGGCCTTTGCTGTTTCTTGGGATGGGGACCAGAACTCACCAGGATTTTAAATAGGTAGCACCAGATTCAGCACAGAGACATTAATGGAGTCTACATATTTTTCTGTCACACACGAGATCAGCAGATGCCTCAATACAGAAGGGGGGAAACCTACATCGTCCCAAGTCTGGAGAAGAAAACATGTCTTTGGATTTATATTAACCCAAGAGCCCTATAATTGATGCCCCAGTTCAGTAGGTGGGGGCCAACAAAGAGGCCTCAGGTGGATTTTTCCAAAGCCCCAGCATGATGGAGGAGCACAAATCCCAGTGGCTTGCCACTAGACTTGTGCTTCTGAGTCATGCAGGAGTTTTGGAAATTTTCCCTCTTCATCCCTAATGTTCAGAGAGCTGCAGTAACTTCTCTTCAGGCTCAAGAGACAAGGGACTGTGCAGAGCGCCTATCGGACAAGCCCACATGTGGGACAGACACAGCTCAGTGCCATGACCACATGTGCACAGCTTCAGAGCATCCTGCACTGGCACCTGCATTACCCCTTGCTGCAGAAGTGACAGCAACAAAGTGATACTTACAACACGAAGGCCTTCAGCTCAGTATGCTGCAAGCAGCTCAGCATCGAAACTGCCGCTTCCCTTTTCTCCAGAACACGGGAGCACTTGGCTTTCAGGATCTCACTGCAAAGAGTCAGGTTTGTCTGGAATCACCCAACACCCCTCACACAAGGGGTGCAATGCAGCTGAACTTTGAGTGTCTGCCAGTTTGCCAGAAGCCGGTAACGGGAGACAGGGGAGGATCACTTGATGATTCCCTGTTCTGTTCATTGCCTCTGGGGCACCTGGCACTGGCCACTGTCGGCAGACAGGATACTGGGCTAGATGGTCCTTTGGTCTGACCCAGTAGGGCCATTCTTATGTTCTTAATTTGCTTCCAACCACATCTGCCCCACATGCCCCAAGCCCCATCCTTGTGCTTCCTTTGGGTGCTTGTAACCATGAACAGCAGAATATACCCAGCTCTATTATTTACTCACATCTCTTAGTATATGCACAGATCTATCATTTACTCTGATCACCTGATATCAGGGGCCCTATAACATGAGAGTTCTTGCTCCAAAGAGCTTAGAGTCTAACCAGGTAAGACACTGTACTATGTGCATTAACATTGTTGTATTCACCACCATGGCCCGAACTGAACCGACCCATCGGTGTCAGACTGTGATAAGTGCTGAGCCACAGTGGGGACAAGGATTCCATCTGGAACACATGCTCTGAATGAAACTCTCAGGTGTGTAATTCATACACATGCATGCACCGTTCTGCAGTTCAGAAGCAGAGAGAATATCCCCAATTGTTTTATTTTCTCTCTCTCTCTCTCTCTCTCAGAGTATTAATCCAAACCACTGCAGCATATGCAGTCACACTGCAAGATCTGGAGTACCGCTGTAGAATACTATTGGGGGATTGTCTGAGTAAGAGATCTGCTTCTCATACACAAGGTATTTCTATCAGCTACACAGAGAGAAAAGAAATCAAACAGTTCCTGCTGTTCTTTACACAGTGCCAACAGGGTACACTGGCCGTCATGTACTTACATCACCCAGTAAAGACCTCTCAGAATAAACTCTTGACATTTCAGAAGTGACCGAGAGATCTTCAGTGTCTGGTGAACGGCACTCAGGACACCCTAGAAGGCAAAAGGGCACTGCCAATGACCACTCCTTCACTTGAGCGTAATTTCCAAAGCCTATTTCAATCTTGAGCTGAAATCCCCAACATACCTTTGCCATGCTGCAGTCAGCTAGGACATCAACCTTGGGGACAAACTTTGGAAAATCAAGTGATGCTGAAAACAAAGAGACATCGTTCAGAGTCCTTTGTGGGTATATTTCCCATATCACCCACTATACAGAGGGACCTCTGTGCTTCATGATTGCTTCCTTAACAGGGAATCTCTCATGGAGTTGCACTCCTGAGGATCAGCAGTGACATCTAGTGCTCACTTAGGCAAATCACAGGTATTAGACCAGATATGGAGGGACATTTTCTAAATCTCCCATGCGACTTAGAAGTCCGAGTTCTACTTTCAAAAATGACTTAGGTTTCTAAGTCACAAAGGAAATGTTTAAAATTTTACCCTACATCTTGGAAGTTGTACCATCAGCTCCTGTGCACAAAAATCAAGCAAGAATTTAACTGTCTGCCACCCTCATCTCAACCAATGTTTTATTATACAGTCATCAACACAGAAAGCATCCTTCCCTGAAGGCTTTATGGGCACTTCTCTGTCTAATCTAATGGGAAGGGTAATGTTCTCCTCTCTCCAGCTCACATTGTGGGTCTCTGCAACACATTTTGCCCTGGAGTTCTGCACACGGAATAAAGAGGATATAAAGCAGAGAACTGCAGTGTGGATCCTAATACACAAAAGTACTTAGCAGGTAGAGAGCACTTGTGATCTCTCAAGTGAATTACAAATATTAACTAATTAATCTTCTTCATATCTTTAAGACATGGCTAAACAATTTACATTTTACAGATAGAGAATGAGAGGCAGAAAATTTTCACTCAAGTGCATAGAGGGAATCTGTGTCAGATCTGGAATGAGACGCTAGGAATTCCTTGCTCCTAGTCCTGCGCTCAGATCACTCGCCCACATCTCTGGGTTCAGCAGGGCAGAGCAGAGCTCAGACTACTGACTGATAGTAGCACCTGGATGTCTCAGCCAGATCCTGGCCCCATTGTGCTAGGCACTCTACAGAGACATCGCAGGAGGTGGTTCCCACTCTGAAGAGTAATCTCAACAGACAAGACAGACAAAGGGTGGGAAAAGAGTATTATTCCCATTTTACAGATTGGGGACAGAGGCACAGAGAGGTTAAATGATTTCCCCATGGGCACTCAGGAAATCTGTGTCAGAGATGAAAACTGAACCCAACCCAACCACGTCCAATGCCTTTAACCACAAAACCATCCCTTCCTCTCTGTTGAACTTTGCCCTAATAATTTACAGTTCTGCAGTGAGACTCCAGAAGAAGTGACCAAGAGCCCTCTATCAGGAGGACATTGAAAGCGTGACCATATGCGTGCATACACAGATGGCAGAAACTAAACCCACTAGAAGAGCTCAAATGGCTGGACGGGAAGCAGAAGGCTCCATTTTACGAGATGACTGTACTCACGATCTCTGAATCTCACTCCCACGGGTTCCTGCGGTACACTGCTCAGCAAAGTCAGAGGGCTATTTTCTGTGGTTCTGGAGAAATTGTGAGCTTGCAGGCTGGGTTCCAATTGATATGGGTGACCTTCAAAAAAATATTCTTGATGGTGAGGGGCTATATTTGTCTGCGTGGAGACAGCTTCTAAAAATATGGTGGTACTGAAACAAAAAACAAGGGAACGGAAGGGAAATAAAACACGAGGCTATCAGCAACCAAGATAATTTCACACAATAGTCTGTAGTTTGGCTATTATTCTGCCCCCCTTGAGTTTATCATTCACTAAAGGAAACTCAGTTGAGATCCAGCAAAGCTTCCTGGCAGTATGTGGCATCAGACTTGTTTACACTGATACTTATTGTGGATTGCCATTGCCTGAGCATTCTGTCACCTGAATGTTTTAGCAGTCTGACCTAACTTCCAATGAAGTCAGAGGGGGCGGACTTTCCTTTGACATCAATGGGTTTTGGATTATGCCCAATATGAGAAAAAAAACCCTCAAGGATCACTTCTCCTCCAATGAAATGCAGCCTCCTGTGCAGTGGACGGCAGCAGAGCAGGCATATAAGGGACAGCAATAAGCAACCCCTTCCAGCAGATACATTTCCCTAGGAAAGCGCAGCTCAGCTTTAAACTGAATCTTCTGCTTTTCCCACTGGTTTTTCAGCCAGTTTGGCTGAGGTACAAAGAGAACACGTGCCTCTCCCAGGTTCACACTGTAAACCTGCAGTGAAAATTTAGCCTGTGACTCAGGACTCCTGGATTCTTCTCCCAGATTTGCCAGGGGCTAAGCTGTGCTTACGTGTTGTAGGCATGGATGTAGACCCGGTGCATGGTAGCTTGCTGCAAGGAGAAGACATGGACCACTATCCTATGCAGGATGTCAGTTGTTTGAGCAAAAAACTGATCAAAGCCCCAGCATTTTTCTTGATCAACTTCCAGAATGTTAGCCAGGATGGGGATGAGCTGGCTCTTCAGCCCCCTGAAGTGAAGGAAAGAGAATGAAGATGATGTTACGCATACACCCACACACCCCATTCTAATGGATAGGTGCTGGACTGGGAATCAGGCGAACTAGGTTCTATTCCCAGCTTTGCCACTGACTTGTGTGTGACCTTGGGCAAGTCACTTTGCCTGTCTGTGCCTCTGTAAAATGGAGATACTACTAGACCTTCTTTTGTAAAGCACCTTGAAATCTACAGATGAAAAGCATATGCCCCAAGTTAAGAACCCATGCACTTTATGATCCTGATCCAACTCCCTTTGTAATCTTTGAAATCAATTACAAAAAGAATGGGACTGGGAATTATAAGGACGACACATCATCAAATTGTATGCCACTTACTCCCCTTTTCATAGCATGGCTGAATAGCTTCCCTGACGAGCTCTCAGGAATGCATGGCCTACACTTTGTCATCATTAAGGATACATTCATCTTTCCTTGACACAGCCCCATACAATATTCATCCAGCATCCATGGGCTTGTCACATGCATTTCTCCAGATGCTCCATTACAATTTAGCCCTTGCAAATAAATCAAACTCAGGAACCAGGGAGTTTGTTTTCCCAATATTCATTTCCCTGGGGATGTAACGGAGAATAGACAGGTTCGCAGGCTGTCAGGCAGGAAGAGACAGACTTAATATAAACCTTTTTTGAATCTTTGAAGTCTCCTCTTGATAGCATGGAAAGATTTGGGTGGGTGGGAGGAAGCGAGGGGAGGGTTTAAGAAATGAATGCCTTTTCTTTTAAGGGGAATTTAGGGCTGGCGAGAGGTGCTGGATTGACAGCCCTAGAGACTGAAACTCCTTTAGCCACAGGATAGGGATGGCACAGACAGCAGCAGCAGCTTAAGTCTACAGCTGCTTGGGAATATTTTGACTAATGGGTTTTTCGCCCACTCGTTCAAGTCACAGCTGTTTGCAAAACAGTGTCCATCTCCCAACTCAAAAAAAAAAAAAGATTGGATCCCCCCCCGAATAGCTTATTTCAAACATTTTCAAAGTGAAAAGTTTTGTTCAAATCGAAAGGCCTTGATCAAAATTGTAGTGAATTTAAACTAAAAAGTTTAAGAAAAAAAGTTGCAACCAGAACAAAACATTTTGATTGGCCCAAATGGAACTTTTGGGGAAGTTTTTTGGTTCATGCAAATTTTCTAGATTTCGACTCTTCCTCTCAATTTAGGATAAGAAAAATTCTCGGTAACTTGAAATTTTTCACAGGATGGGAAAACCATTGCTCAGATAAGCTTTATTAAAGTGTTCACCTTGCCCCATCAATATGTTTCAACCCTGACCTCAGGTGCCCAGATAGCACAGCAATGGGCACAGTACAAGACCTGGAACAAAACAGACCTGGGAGGAGCAGAGATGATTTTTACAGTACTGGTGTGTTTTACAATGTGCACACTTGCCCACTGGGAAATGTCCTAACTCCTGGATGTATATTTCACACTGATTATCAGAAGGGTGTCAACAGAATTTTATTTCTTTAGGTTTCATCAGCTGTTTGAAGACAACAGAGATACAAATGGTGGCATATGGACAGTGCCTTAGCACTGAAACTTCAGCTTCTGATGTCTCTGGGGAGCTACGTAAAGAAACTCACTCATTGTACAAAAGTAGTAGAACTGGAATTAGATGCTTGGCTCATTTTTCCTCCTCTCATGAACTGTGCCTTGCCATGCATATGCAAGGCACCAAGGGTGGGGGCGGGGTTTATAAGTTACTATCACCTCAAAGCATATTAAGAGAAAGGACACTGGGACAGAGGCTACAAAGTACTAGAAAGACTGTTCCAAAATGGAGCACCAGCAGGGCCGCCCAGAGGATTCAGAGGGCCTGGGGCAAAGCAGGGGAGCTGCGGTGCTTGTACTTACCTGGCAGCGGTCTGGGTATTCGGTGGCATTTCGGCAGTGGAGGGGCCTTCAGTCACTCCACGTCTTCGGCAGCACTGAAGAGCCCCCCGCCACCGAAATGCCGCCAAAGACCCGCAGCGACTGAAGGGCCCCCTCGATGCCAAAATGCCGCCAAAGACCTGGACCCAGGAGTGGCGCCAGGGTTTCTGGCACCCTAGGCAGAATTCGAGGGCTGGCATTTTGTGCGCTCCCCATGGGGCGCGCAGGAGCTTCCAGTTCCACTCCTATCCTCGCCGCCGAAGAGGACCCTCCGCCGAAATGCCGCAGACAACAGCAGCAGTCATTGAGCTGCTCAATTGCCTGCCGCAGTTTTCCGCGACATGTCGGCAGAAGGTCCTTCTTCGGTGGCGCGACAGGAGCGGAACCAGAAGCTCCTGTGTGCCCCATGTGGAGCGCACAAAATGCCGCCCCCTGAATCCTGGCACCCTAGGCGACCGCCTAGGGTCGCCTAATGGAAGCGCCGGCCCTGCCTGGACCGCCGCTGGGCCAGGACTCCCAGGACATTTTGGCAGCAGGGGGCCCTTCAGTCACTCCGTGTCTTCGGCAGCACTGAAGGGCCCCCTGCCACTGAAGACCCAGACCGCCACCAGGCCAGTGCTTGTGGAGCCCCTGCGGGGCCCAGGACCTGGACAAATTGCCCCACTTGCCCTCCCACCCCCCCGGCGACCCTGAGCACCAGAGATGTATATTTTTTCCAATGCCCTCCCATAATGCACTTCCTCAGACACTTACAAAACATGAATGAATCCAAACTCCTTTGTGGAGTAGGTGAATATAATTATTTACATTTTGCAGATGGGAAAACAGAGGCACAGAGAAGGAAAATGACAAAATCCTCAAGTTAACCACATTTTTTTTTGCCCAATACAGCACCGGAATCAGCACCAGGAACAGAACCCAGGCGTTCTGGCCCAGAGTCTCATTCGCTGATTATGAGCCTGTGTTAATACACAACTGAGAGACATGGGAAGAGAGGAAGTAGATAGAAATTGGGGAGCTCATTGACAAAGAAAACCTCCCCGGCTGGGGTTTTAAAATTATCCATGCAGCTCCTGGAGAAAGAGGAGAGACAGTGGAACTTTCAGGATCCCCTCGAAAGTCAGAACACATTGCAGAAATGATTAAACTAAGATCCCATCCAGTAGTGAAGCTGCTACAGATGACTGACTGTGAGAAGTCTCCAAGTTATTTGTTAAGACATTGATACACTTGCATACTGGTTATGTGCTTGATCACAGTAATAAGTCATTAGGACTGTTAGGTTCAATAAGGACTCACGGCACTATTACACCCTAAATTCTGCTTTTAAGTACCAAAGTATCTTCTACTGTGAAAGGATTAATATAGACACGGTCAATAGTGGGAAATTTTGGAATTAACCAAAACAATGTGAGTCATTTCAACTGAGAGGGATGATGTGACAAAACAGGCAAATTCTCTTTCCCCAGATTTCTAGCACGGGACAAACACTAACTGGTTTGATGCACTTTATATACACTGAAGCCCTTTATACCACTCCAGCCTTAACACACATGAGAATCAGGCCCCAGATACATATTGATCAGTACCTCACAGGAGACACTATACAATCACAGAAGACTATAATTAAGGGCACAGAGATAGCAATGGGCTCCACACATTCGCTTTGAGGCTGCAATCACAGCGTTTTAGAGCCTCGTATTGCTCCGAAAATCTCAGTCATGCTCAAAGTTATTTATTTAAACACCAGCCATGTGCCCAGCACTGTATGGGACACGGGACACTCGGGAGGGTCATGGGCAGCTGGGACTGAAGTAACGCACCTTATGATCAACAAGCAAGAGCCTCCACTGCCTGAGCTAAAAGCCCAGCTCTGTTGGCTCAAAGGATGTAGCCAACTCAACCATCTCTGCAGTCCAGCCACTGGATGGGGGTAGACAGCTATGCTGTGTAAGCCTGCGTGACGTGCACAACACAGTCTCTGCCCCCGCGAGCTTATAATCAGAGACAGAGAAAATGGGATGCACGGAGAAGTCCAGCAGATGGAACGAGCAGGCTTTTACAGCTGAGATTTTCAGTGCAAAAATCCCATACAACAAGGCATATACATCTCCGTAAGCACCACTGAAAAATATCCTTTATATAGAGGTATTAATATTATTTACAGACTCGCTTGGTCCAGGCACTATGGAAGGAGCACATCTAGGGAAGGGACGTTTGCATGCTATAACTACATCCCTAGAGTAGGCCGAGGGCACAGCAGAGTCCCTGTGCTCTTTTCCAGCCCAAAGCAGCACTTCTGGCCTTGCAACTCACTGACTGGTTGGAGGCTCTATGATCAAAGCAGGAGGAGGGACAGCTCGCTGGAAGCAGAGACTGCAGGTTAATCCCACCCCTTCCAGTACTCACACAGACAGTTGGCAGGTGATGGGCAGCTCGTAGCTCCACTCAATGGGCCCATTCTCCTGCCTCTGGACACCTGCAATAGCTCCAGCTGGTTTCTCGGTCGTTATTTTATACCTGTTGAAAGAAAAAAGTCATTTCTGTTGTGTGGAAGCTGGACGACTGACCTCCCCTTGGCAGATTCCAACCACCGGGCTTGCAAATTTAATGGCAAGTGCATAGGGGGATACAGGCAGACAGAGGGAGTGAAATGGATTGGCTAAGGAGAAAATCAGTCTCCACCTTCCCACATCATCAGGGAGGAGTTTCAATTGACAGAACCAAAATTTACCAACAACGAGAGATGCCTAAATCGCGCGTGGAAAACCAAACAGGAACAAGCGAGCAGAGACTGTGCGTGCTAGCAAAACAAATGGGCAATTGCATGTACAGCCACATAACCCACACATGCTTAGACTAGTTTGCACCTGCTTCTTTCCTGGGTGCCATTTAGGCATCTGCTTTTTGAAGCTGCGATCCAGAACGATCAACCACCAACCCCCCAACCCCCCACCTAGAAGTACAAAGGTATGAAAAGAAAAATCCAAAATCTGTTTGCCTCATCCCTCAGGGGAAAAGCTGCTTTGCTTTCAGAAGATGGTACGTGGCGGGGGGAGGAAGGACATTTCAAGCAACAGCATGGAAGTCAAGTCAGAAGCTGCCCCGTCTTTCAGCCGTTAAACCACAAAGCCACAGAAACACCGTTATCAGGGCAAACGTACCACAGAAAGGGGCACTGATTGCCGACTGCAGCTCTGCCATCTTCCTGCCTGGATGCTCACTCTGCGCAGAACCCAGTTAATCCCTCATGTACTTGAGTTAGGGACAGCACGGCCAGCTTGGTCTCCAAAGGGGCTTTGGTGCCCGTCCCAGTAGTGCTAACCACAGGGGCAGTCAATAGCAGGGGCTGCACTGGTGACTTGCCAAAATGGGGCAGCCCCACAGAAAGTGCAGTCCCTACTACATCCTTCATGTTCTATCTTGCCCCAAGAGGCCTTTCCTAAGAACAGCATGGAGCAGGGCATGCTGGGAACTGCAGATGAAGCCAGCCACAGGCTACACTTCCAGCAGATCTAAAGTATACATCAGTAAGCTAAGGTGCATAAACACAAACACACCCAATTAATTCCACTGTGAAAGTAGAATGAATTATATTGTAAAAATAAAAATGGATTAAAGAAATATTATATGTACCTTTAAGCAAAAATAAGAAATGTTGAAATACAGATGCCAGGAAAAGAAACATTAGGCATAAACAAGGGTGATAATGGCGAAACAGTAACAGAAGATCAGTAATAGTAAGGAAATAAGATATGCATGCTTAGCCCAGGTAAACTTATCAGATTCTGCTTCCTTTGTTATCTTGTTAAGTGCTCGCCCTTTTATCTGTATAAATAAGATAGTTTGTGTCTTGCATGGTGCTCACATTATCTGGGTGTTATTAGCAGAGCGCTATGCTAATAAAACAGAGTGGTCTGACAAATTGTGAGTCGAGTCTAACTTCGACACCACATTCATAAAAAACAACACAATGGGGTATCAGTAGCTGACATGGGTCTTCAGCAGACATCTGAGACTCCGAGCCTCGGAACGGGACAGAGGCAGGACTCGAGAAAAAGGATGCAACACAAGGACTAGGAGGCACTGGTAGATCTGGAGGGGCACACAGCACTGGCAGAGCAGGAGATATTGCAGGTCTGGACTGGGGTGCACTGTTAGCTTTCCATGTAGCCTACCTCGTCCACTCGTCACTACAGCTTCTCACTTTAGGACACAATTCAATTAATCAAACTCCGCCAAAACAGACAAGACAAAGCCCATTTAAACACCGCACTCCTGTCGGCGGCACTACCTACATGATTTCTTTATTCCTGCGAGGTCCGCCGAAGGGGATAAATGGGAGACTGCCCGTAGCAGCATGGTAAAAGGTTACCCCAATGCTCCACAGATCTACAGTCACCCCATAAGCCTTTTGCTGGGGTTTTCTCAGAACCGCTCGCTCGTACATGTCCGGGTGCTAATGGGACGAAGTGGAAGAAAAGCATTGTGAATGAATCCGCTTTACTTACAGCAGGTCTGTCATGGAAGCCAAGATTTCCCCAGTGACTAGTGATTTAGGGTTGGTCCATTTTTGGCTGCCCAACTTGAGACCCTTCAGAGGGCTTGGTTTTCCAAAAACGTAGGCACCAAAAATCAGGTCTCTGTAAGCTGGGCTCCCCAAAATTGAGGCACTCCAAATCTCCAGTCACTTCCAAAAAACTTGACCTTAGAAAGTGAAGATCAAGCAAATGAGTCTCTATGAAAGAAACGCTTGGGGACAGAGGAGGTCGTCCATTCTAAGTAGACAGAGCAACAGACAGAGACTAGAGACCTAGGACCTAATCCCAGCTCTGTCATTGACCTGCTGGATGATCGTAGGCAAGTCACATCCCTCCTCTCTGTGACTCAGTTTCTCCCAGTAAAATGGGGATAATGATGCAGAGTGCTATAGCAGAACTAGGTATTGTTATTATATGTTAAGCATAACAGCCCATGCTCCTACCATTCCAGACCATGTATGTTGAGAAAAGTAACCTTCCTTCCTGAACTCTCGCTCCTTAAGCAACTGGCATTTTGCTTTACTCACAAGATATTCCTCTGTCCCGTAGACAGACACAAACTTCTCGTCATCGTCCAGCTCTCGAGCGGCCCCAAAATCCGTGAGCTTATAGATGCTCTGTCCGTCTTCCCCCACCAGCCGCATGATGTTTCCTGGTTTGATGTCTCTATGAACAATGCTGTTTTCACGAAGGTGGTTCATGCCGGCCACTACGAGCACAATGAGGAAGTGAGATGCTGCTTAGAATGGCCTCAGCTTCTCTGAGCTGGCTTTGCTAACAGGCAGCGGTGTGGACTAAAATTGAAGCAGGCAGGGGGCCCTGGGTTCAGCTTTCAGACCCGGTGAAGCTAACTTGAACTTGTGATAAAACAGAGAAGACTCATGAGCATGACGCCCATTCTAAAGAGGGGAAGCACGCACGGGCAAACCATACCATCTCAGACATGTGATAACGTGGGCACAACCTACCTTCTTGTTCAGGTGCACAGTTAAGTCTCTCAGCAGCCTCAGGATGCCGAGGGCATCATCAGAATCCAAGCAGCTCGATGGAGAAACATAGGGTGACATTCCTGACATGCTCACGGCGGGCTTTGCTACTGGGAGCGAGAGCATTGCAGCACCTAAAGTCCTGCCAACATAGGCTCATGGAGATGCCCACTCATCAAATGGCCTCTCTCAGGGTGGGAAAGTGGCCAGTATAGGGGCTCGGTTCCGGGGTATGGAGTCTTTCACCTGCCAAGTCACTGGTTCCAACGCAGCCTGGGTCAGTAGTGACAAACATTTCGTGGCCTGAATTTGGCACTCTCAGTTCTTAAGGGAACTGACTAACAGTCACAGCTGGCCTCAGCAAAGGACAAGTGGGTACGGGAAGTGCACTTCTGGCAGAGGGACCATACTCCCTGTCATAGGCGGCGAGTTACATGGGCTCGAAGTGCCCGGGCTCCAGGAATATTCAGGGTCGGGTGCCCTGCTCCAGCAATATTTGGAGCTGGGTCTCTTCCCCGGCCCTGCCTGGATTGGGTCCAAGCCCCAGCAGGTCCCCCCACACCGCCCCGCTGCGTCCCTGCCTGGAGCAGGTCCCGGTCTCCACCTTCCACCCCTCCCCCTGCGTCCCCCTTCGCAGTGTCCCTGCCTGCTCTGCTCCTGCTGCCAGAGAACAGCTCCTGGCAGAACTGCTGTCTGCTGCCCCAGGGTCCTAGCGCCTGCCATCCGCTAATGGCAGAGCAGGCTGCCGTTACCCTGCTCTTCTGTCCTAGCCTTGAGCCTCTCCAATGCCCCAAACCCCTAATTCCCAGCCAGAGCCCTCATCCCTCTGCACCCTGATCCTCTTCCCCAGCCCTGAGTCCCGCCCCAGCACGAACCCCTCATCCTCAGCCCCAACCCTCATTCCCCTGCAGCCTGATCCTCTGCCCCAGCGTGCACCACCCCCCCTTCCTACACCCCCACCCCCAGCCAAGCCTGCACCCAAACTCCATCCCAAAGCCTGCACCCCTCACCCCCTCCTGCACACCCACCCCCTGCCCCAGCCCAGAGCCTGCACCCAGCACCCAAACTCCTTCCCAAAGCCTGCACCCCTCCTGCACCCTAATCCCCAGCCCAGGACCTGCACCCCAGACCTCCACCCTGAAAACCCGCCCAGAGCCTTAGGCAGGTGGAGGCGGAGTTTGGGGGGGCGGGTTCTGGGCACCACCAAAATTTCTACAAACTTGCCTCCCATGCTCCCTGTGTATTTGGCAGACAAAGGCCTTCACTCTCCACCATCCACACTGCTTTGTAAAATGCACCACCAGGCATGCAGTAAGTTAGTTTTTGCACCCATCCACATCTTTACACAACAGCAGATCTGACGAGGAGCTGAGTGTGAGGAGAGCTGATACACGAGGAGATTAATAAAACTGGAACTTTTCAGCTTGGAAAAGAGACGATTAAGGAGGGATATGATAGAAGTCCATAAAATCATGACTGGTGTGAAGAAAGTAAATAAGTATTATTTACTCCTTCTCATAACACAAGAACTAGGGGTCAATTAATTAAATTTGGTGACAGTAGGTTTAAAACAAATGAAAGGAACACACAATGCACAGTCAACCTGTGAACTCCTTGCCAGAGGATGTTGTGAAGACCAAGGTTAAAAAAAAAGAACTAGATAAGTTCATGGAGGATAGGTCATCAATGGCTGTTAGCCAGAATGGACAGGGATAGTGTCCCTAACCTCTGTTTGCCAGAAGCTGGGAATGGGTGACAGGGGATGGATCACTTGATGATTCCCTGTTCTGTTCATTTCCTCTAGGGCACCTGGCATTGGCCACTGTTGGAAGATGGGATGCTGAGCTAGATGGACCTTTGATCTGACCCATTGTGACTATTCTTATATATAGTAGAACACAAATCCCATGTCCCCACTAGCTGCATCGAGCACCCGTTTATCCCTGTTTCCCGTCACAGACACCCAAGCCAGTAGCTCTGAGACTTACCAACGCAATGCAAGACGATGAGGAATTCTGACTCAGACAAGCCAAAGGAGTTCTCTGGATCTTCTAACACGCTCAGCAAGCTCCCACGTGAGCAGTACTCCATCACCAGCACCTTCTGCTTGCTGTTTCCCTGGGTCTGGGGGGCAGAAGGAGAGATGGATCCTTTGAGCAGCCCTGTGATGCTGTGTTATGCACAGAGTCCCGGGGCAGGCTGCTGTGTCCCACCCGTTGCCCTGTCCATGGAAGTGTGGCATCCCTTCCTTGTCCATGAAGTCTACGTGGCTCTTCTAGTCAGAAATGACTGACCGCACAGGCAAAAGAATGTTGGGTGGGAAAATGAGCTCTGCCATCCAAAACAAACCCCTTGATTAACACAACACACCCCACCCAGAACTCGAAGGAATTGGCAAATGAACCACTTGAGTGTGAGATCCAGGACATTTGGCTCCATTACTTAGTGGGTGGGATTCTGGGTAGACTAGTGGTTAAAGCACCAGATGTGATGGCAGGGCACCTGAGTTCTACTCCTAGCTGCATCACTCAGCTGCCTTGGGGCCTTGGCCAAGTCACTTCAGTGCTCCATCCGTCAGTGGGGAATAATACCACAGGGATGTTGAGAGATGTCACGAGTGAATGTCTGTAAAGTGCTTTGAGCTGAAACAATAAGGAGTGTTGAGGGTGGGTAGAGAAAAGCCACAGGAAACAGCTGTGGTTATTCAGCAGCAGTGGCACATCCCCGCAACGGATGCCCTGTCACAGCTGCTAAAAGCCAAGTCCCACTGCATTACCACCAAGCCACACCTTTCCCACTGCAGAGCTAGTGACAGACTTACAGTTTCTTCAACTGCAAACAGTTTGACGATGTTCTTATGGTTTAATTTCCTCAGCACCTCAAACTCTCTCATCTGCACCTCCTGTGGTCTCAGGTAGCTGGCGTTATTAAAGACCTTCACAGCAACCAGCTCCCCTGATCTCTGGGCAAGGAGGAGAAAAGATACAAAATAGAGTCAGAGAGCGGCCCCCAGGTGGAATGCTAACCCGCCAGGAAAACAGGTTAGTGGATAACACATGCCCTGTAGAGTGGGTGCAGTTCTGTTCTAGAAGGGATGATAAAACAAAGCCAGAAGGCAGCTCAGTTTCCAGCTGGGAATGAAAGGATTATAGGGGAAGATTTCAAAGGCACAAAGGGAAGTGAGATGATCAGCTCCCATTGGAAATCAAATTCTCTTTTGTGTCATCTTAAAATCTCCCCGCAAGATCCAGAGTAGCCCTGGGTTTAATACACTGTTCATTCACCGCCGCTGCTCACGGCTGCACTACAGTAGCTGGTTGTTTGACTCTCTCCCTAGTTCTGTTCCCCATTTCATACCCAGCCTGGCGCCTTCGTGCAGTTCCTGTCCTGACCAAAATAGCTTGGCCATGGTTAGTACATTGCAGTTTGGCAAGGAAATGATCCTGGCAAGTCTGTGTTTCTTTGTAGGATTCACCCATTCTCCCCATTGCAAAGCAAGGACAGCGATGCTCACTGCACTTCACTCTGTCCACTCAAAGCCCAGTGAATGGTGCTGAGCGGGACATGTTTATCCAGTTCTGCAAAACATCTCCAGCAAGACCCAAAACCATCATCTCCAGTCTTTCCTCCACAAGAGTTAGTGGTTCACATTATAAAGCATCCTTTAAACTGCATCTCCTTCCAAAGCTTTACTCTGAACTGAGCAGAGAGACAACCCTCTGAATAAACGTCAGAGAGCAGAGACATTGATCAGCATCTGGCCCAGTCCCAGTGGGTTCATTTCCTGGAACTCACGCACGATACATTCCAAATGACTATGGGTGGCCTTTTCAAAAACATTCAGCATTCACCTAACTCTCGCTTCCCTCAAGGTCACAGGGAGTTTTACCATGGGCATAGAACGGGAACACAGATAAGCCAAGGCATTTTGCAAAACCCAACCATATCCTTAGTCTAAATTACCCCTTGAAAACCATGGCCTAGGTCAGCCTCAGAATGAAAACTGGCCAGGATCAGGTTATAACAAGAAACTGCCTTGGATGATTTTGCAGCCCACTGTCTTTGCTTGAGGAAGAGAGCAGTGCAGAGACTGTAAAATTATCATCAACCGTATGGATACAAAATCAACCCTGGCTTTGCTCACTGGGCTGCGCAGCATGAAGCAATGGCTGCAGGGCACCAACAGGGCACGGAGTGATAGTGAAAGAAACTTCCCACCCAGGGCTAGTTTACACATAGTTGAGATGAGAAGGGCATGCCCAGGGATTGGCGGCTAAGCAGGTTGCAAGAGAGTGCATAGGAAGGGTTAGTAGCTCCAGTGTGGTGGGGAAGTGCTACAGGGAGTTGGGATGGGGTGCACATCATTTAGAAATCTGTGGGAGGGTTTGGAAGCATGTCACAAATTGGGAGGTCTTGGCAGCTGGAAGGTCAGAGTAGGGCTGGTTGTTGAGAGAGGGTTTGGCCATACGTCACTGGCATGCGTGCGTGTGTGTGTGTGAGCAGCTGGGTTGGACAGACTGGAGGGAAATTGAATTAGGAGCCTACGTGGGTCCATGTACTATCAGTAAACTCTGTACCTGAGAGAAACATGTGCACGCTGCAACCGAATCAACTCGAGTTTCCCACTCCCCGGGCATCCCATCCTGTGCTGTCCTCCTGCCCCTCACTCACCTTACTGCGGGCTTTGTACACGCTGGCTGTAGCCCCTTGGCCCAGCACATCATCCGTGTTCCAGAGGTAGTTGGGCGTGCTCTGCATTTTCAGCATGAGGCCAGCTCAAGCTCTGAGGTGCAAGGCAGGGTGGAGAAGACAAGTCTGTGAGGAAAAGAGCCGTTTACACACACACAGACAACCCCGGCAGACAGTCAAGTCATACCAGCCCCAGTGTGCTTTCACATGCCTCCCTGCTCTTCTAACACTCATTCCACTTCTCCTGCTCCCTGAAATGAGATGTGGGACCAAGCCACACACAGCCTAGACAAGGAGATCCTGTCTGTTTCCATAAGAAGCTGATTGTAACACAGCCAGCCACACCTAATACTGCACGGGTGTCACTGAAGCAACACAGCCTCACAGCAGCGGCTTGTCTAAGAAGTCTGATCCCTATGGGCTAAAGCCTAGTCCGCTGCCACTGCAGCTGTCTGAGAATCTCCATCAGACATCAGCAGAAGAGATAAGAGTTGACAAACAGCTGAGGTTGGTTTCTGTCCAGCAGAGGTCAATGGTGCACAGACAATACCAATCAGCATAACCAGGAACAATCTGTCTCTAGCAGCATCATTAGTATTCAGGGGTTACGGATCCACCTCACCCCACCCATTCTCCTACCTGTGTTCACTGCGCCCCCCTCCCTCCCCAATCTCCAACTCTTCTGCTGTTTCTTGCTAAGGTGGAGTCCTTCTGTATATGCCTTAAAGAGCAGACACCAACCTCCCTCTGCAAACATGAAAGCAGAGCTCAGAAAGGATGGGAGAAGATGGGGTAAGGACGGAGCTGTGAACCTTGTGCAGGGAAACCCAGTCAGAAGCCACTCAAGCTGGTAATGAAACACTGACTGATGCAAGAAAAATACTAAGCATTGAGGGCTGCAAGGTAAGAGAGGCACCTCCCAGCTGCAAGAACAGAAACCTATAGGATTGCAACACCAGTTTCACAGCCACTGGTTAAAGAGGAAGCACTCAGCTTCCTGCCCAGAGAACAAAAAAATTCCCAGACTCAGAGCAGTCTCTGCTCAGCATTCAAATCTCACTTACCAGCAGCAGCATCTCAGTACAATGAACCTTCAAGCTCATGTGGTCATTAGAAATGGGCTTGTGCCAAACTCCACAGTGGGATGTCCCAGACTTGAGCAGTGTGTGAGATTGCACTTGGGCAGAGAAGACAGCCTGGGAGACAGCTCAGCGTCCAAATTGGGATCCAGATCCAAATTTTGCACCTGAACCCATCACGACAGAGCTGAACCAAAATTCTGTGTCTAAACACTCCTGAATTTCATATGTCTGCAGTTCTGTCACCTGTGCCCACCTGCAATTGTTCTAAGGATGAGTGCATAAGCACACGCTTCTGTTGGCCTTCAATGCTGTCCCCTCACAGGATAATGCCAGCTGAGGCATGTTCGGGGCTCGACAACTCACTATGAACACCCCACTGGGGAATGGGAAGCAAATGGGGCACAGCATGCTTCTTACAAGCAGCCCTCAGGGCTTCAGCGGGATACCCATCCAACCCTACTCATCAGATAATTCTCCCCATAGGTGAAAGCCATTGTGCAGAACTGATTGGTGACAAATGGCTGCCATGTTCCACTGCAGAGATGTCTGTACTGCTGTGGTGAGCCAAACTCGCTTCCTCCCACCCCCGAACACCCCATCCATCACACAGTGCTGTCTTCCTGGCAGCTGCCCTTCACCCCCTTCAGTGGCAACGCCATACGCACATAATTCGCAAAGTGCTTGATGCATCCCCGCCCTCCTTGGAATAGCCGGAGTAAGTTACTAGCCAATTCACGTCCACAGCCTGCTTCTCCATGCTGGAAATCACACCGCCAGCTCTGTGTTTAGGAGATGTCCAGAGCTGGAATAGCAAAAATGTTACAAGCCCATGGTAAAGTGAGCTTGCAGAGCTGCATGGAGGACACCTGCAGTTCAGCACCCTCTGGCCTGCGCTCTTCTTGCATGTGCTCTAAAATCCCAGGCAAAAATAGATCACAAAACGCAAGACTGGAGATAGGGACTTTATTCAAAGTAAACCAACTTTTTAAAAAACGTGGCTCGCCACAAAGGACACAAATGCTGTCCCTCACTCGTGGGAGCTGGCACATAAGTCTGGTGTGTTCCCTGATCTAAATCCACAGGCTCCCTTAGATCAGCACCCAGAAAAGAAAATGAGGAAGTGTCTCGGCGAATCCTCAGATCGATACAAAAGTGTTCTCAAGGTATAAATTGCTAAAAAGAGCTAGTGAGCCGGCTGATGTTCTTGCCAAGATTAACGTGGTCTATCAGGTCATGCCAGATGATTTAACCACAATGAATTTTCCTCCCAAACAAGAAAGCCAGTACCGCTCTATTCCAGCATAGAACATGTATTGATCACGGGGATATCACCTCTAGTCTCTCCCTCTTTCTCATCCTCCCCACCTCAATGCTTCCTTTTGCAGCTGTCATCAACACATGATCCATCTTTCTCACTGTTCTGGTCTCACATTATCACATGCATGTGAGGATAACAATGCATTTCAGTATTGTTGTTACAACAGAATACCATGCTACAAAAATACACATACACCCTGGCACTACGTGTAATCCTGGTTGCACATCAGGGGTTTCCACACACCACTCTAAGCATAATGCAGTGCAACAAAGCCAGTGTAGACTCCAAGAGAGGAACATTCCGTAGCATTTACCTAGCTCTTTACATCTGCAAGACAGACTGTACAAACATGAAAGGAAATTCCCACTCACCTGAAGACAGCAGCTGCCTCAGGAGCAATATATGCAGTGAAAACCCTTAAGTGCCCAGGTTAGGAGCCATGGCGTGGGCTTGAAAGCAGCCACAAGGACCCCACACAGGCCCGGATGGATCGAAGTCCAGGCTGAGACTTGCTTTCTGCTCAGACTTCCTGCTTTCTTTTTCTCTTAAAGGGACACTGCCCAGTTTCTCCCTTGTCGTTTGAACACACTGCGAGCATTGACTCAGGACCCCTTTTCACTGAGCTGACGCACATCAACGGAAATCATTGCTTCCTACTTGGATGGCCTGATAATAAAAGCAAAAAAGGGACCAAATCATGACCTGCCTGTCAAGCCATTGAAGGAAAGTTCATCTCCAGTGCAGTCTTCTCTCCCTCCCTCCCTCAAGTAAAATTATCAGGAAAGGTTACACCAGTCTGGTACAAATTCTGCTCCCTGTCCAGAACAATTCTAATTATTATCCCATCAGAATCAATGAAAATGGTTGAGGGGGAGAAAAAAAATCACCCCCACCCAACCCTAAGGATATTCCTCGCCTTTAGGAGAGAAGCAGAAAATGTTTAGGTCTGTATTCCATACAAACACACACAGGAGAATTAGTCCTGTGCACAGGGACTCAGCAGATCTGGGTTCAGGTCCTAGCTCTGACACTGACAAATTATCTGTGTGACTTTAGGCAAATCACTTTAGTCTCCCTGTGTCTCAGGTTCCTATCTGTAAACTGGAGTAATATTTCCTTTGTATGTCTTCTCTTTCATTTGTAACCTTTGAGGCAGATGCTCTCTCACTACATGCAAGTACAGCACCTTGCTAGGATCACCCAGACGGGGGGGCAAGAGGGGCAATTTGCCCCAGGCCCCGCAGGGGCCCCCCACGAGAGTTTTTTGGGGCCCCTGGAGTGGGGTCCTTCACTTGCTCCAGGGTCCCTGGAAAACTCTCACAAGTCCCGGGCGCCCAGAGCTTCTTCCGCTCCCTGTCTTCGCTGGCGGGCAGGGGCAGTGCTACCATTTAGGCCAACTAGGCGGTTGCCTAGGGCGCCAAAATTTGGGGGGGCGCCAAAAAGCAGTGCCCTCAAATTTTTTTTAAAGTGTTTCAGTGGCTGCTGTGCTGGGAGGAGAGGGTGTCTGAGCCACCGCCAGCAGCCCAGGGGGTCCCCTGGGTCAGCGTGCCGCTGGCAGCTCATGGGTTCCACCGCATGGTCGCGGCTCTGCTTCTCCTGCCTCCCAGGCTTGCGGCGCCAATCAGCTGTTTGGTGCCACAAGCCTGGGAGGAGAATTAGAGCAGGGGTGGCATGCTCAGGGAGGACGCAGAGCAGAGGTGAGCTGGGGTGAGGAGGTACTGTACAGCTCCCCGGGCCGGGGGGGGGTGGGGGAACTGCCACAGGGCACCTCACCTCTGCTCCGCATCCTCCCTGAGCATGCTGCCCTGGCTCTAATTCTTCCGCCTCCCAGGTTTGCAGTGCCAATCAGCTGTTTGGTGCCGCAAGCCTGGGAGAAGAATTAGAGCAGGGGCAGCATGCTTAGGGAGGACATGGAGCAGAGGTGAGCTGGGGTGGGGAGGTGATGCACAGCTCCCCGGGACGGGGAGCTGCTGTGGGTGTGGGGGGCACCTCATGGCGGAGGGTGAGGTGGGGAACTGCTGCAGGGCTGGGGAGGGCCCAAGGTGGAAGTTTCGCCTAGGGCGCGAAACTTCCTTGCACTGGCCCTGCTGGCAGGGGATCCTTCCGCTCCGGGGCGGAAGGACTCCCCGCTGCCGAATTACCACCGAAGCGCAGTCGGGTCTTCAGCTGTAATTTGGCGGCGGGAGGCCCTTCCGTTCCGAGACCCTCCACCGAAGTGCCCCGAACACCCGCGGAGGGGGCCCCCCGCCGCTGAATTACCGCTGAAGACCCGGCTGCACTTGGGCAGCAGGTCCTGCTTCGGCGGTAATTCGCCGGCAGGGGGCCCCCGCCGCGGGTCTTCGGGGCACTTCGGCGCCGGGTCCCGGAACGGAAGGCCACACACACCCCCCGCCGCCAAATTACCACCGAAGACCCCAGGCCCCCAGAATCCTCTGGGCAGTCCTGCACCTTGCATAGGGGGGCTCTCTCTGGATGATGCTGGAATAAAAACAACACTACAAAAGAATGTGATGTACTGTCACGACAGGACTCAATAGAAATTCAGGTCTTACAAATATGCTTTAAGTCAAAATTGCACCCTGAAGAACACTGTCCTGTCAGTTGCTACAAACATCAGGTGGGCATTGTATTTTCCCCACTGCAAATCACATTTTTATTTTTCCTCACCCAGTCACATCACTTAATACAGATCTGCAGGTCCTACCAAGTTCAACTAAAGCCCCCAAACTGATTTGGGAGCCAACTTTAAATTCACTCCACTTCTGAAGCCAAATCTGCATGGTACACACTGGATGGGCTGCTCCATGTTATTCATTCAAAGCAGACAAAGATCTTGGTCTGTGTACCTGGGGTATTTGGACTGCTATCCATGAAAAAAAAGTTTGCAGTTTGTTTCTGTTCTCGTGACTTTGCACAGAGAATGTATAAGTGAGCAGCAGTTAACATAAGGAAGATGCTTCTACCAGTAAAATGTCTGAAGGGAAATTCCCACTGCAGTACCCATCAATCTTCTCATGCAGCCCTGCCCCAGGGCATAGTGATATTAATGCAACCAGAATACAGTGTTTCCTGCTCACATTCACATGACTATTTAGAACACCCACTTCATGTTTGCAGACTGCTGCTCCTGCATTCAACGTCCAGAGACAGAGCACCTGTTTAGTTGCTAATGCAGGCACTTTAAAATCAAAAGTGTAGTTCCAAGCCTCAGAGAGAGCCTTACAAAGCACCAGAGAAAACCCTTAGTGTATTGCATACCATTGTAAATCTGCCACTACCAATATGTAAATGACAGATCTGACACCCAGTCTTGTGCTTTAACCACTGGATCAGCTTTCCTTTCACTGTCTTGTGGGCTCCCCATAACCACCACACACTTGCCAAAGAGCCCAATTCATGCACAATAGCTTCCTGTATCCTGCTTCCAAAACTACCAATGAACAGACTACCTGAGCCGAACCCAAACACTAAACATGTTCAATGAACAGGGGCCTGATTGTTCCAATGAAAGACACTCAGGCCTGGAAATTCCAGAAGTGATCATGCGAGCCAAGCCCATAGCTCACAAGAGCGGCCAAAATCCTCACATTTAAAGTCAGAGCGCTCAAAACCAAGTGTGTTTCGTGTCCTCTGACTTATCTACACCACCTTGGGTTTCACATATGGCTCGGTGGATTTGAACTGAGGGTGCTGATGAGAGAGAGAGGAAGGAAGCAATTAAAATACTTTTTGTAACAGCAAAAACAGTCTATTTTCAGGTCTTGTTACAATTCCCTTCTCTTTTAAAAGCACAGCTCTCCCTAGCCAGACCCAGAAGAGGAACAAATGCCCCCTTCAGTCAGAGGTAGCTCCAAACTACAATTTTAGGTCTAAAATCCCCCAAACTTTTGACAAGTTACAATTAGATGGTAAGCTTCTCAGGGCACAGACCTCATCTGACACCATGCGGTGCCGAGCACAGCGAGCCTCTGATCCTGTTCAGAGCTTCTGAGCACTACAATAGAACCGCTAACCACCGTTAACATCCAACCATGTTTGGATCATAGAATATCAGGGTTGGAAGGGGCCTCAGGAGGTTATCTAGTCCAACTCCCTGCTCAAAGCAGGACCAATCCCCAACTAAATCATCCACTGCTGATGTTTCACAGGATGGATCCAGTTCCCTTCATGCTCCAGGGAAGTTAAGGACTAGGTCCAAGTTTCCTGTATTTGTGTGGTCACACACTGCTTTTTCACCTTTAAAGCTTTTCTTGTGGTTTTTCCACAGTGCAAAATTTACCAACCCCTCCCCACCATTACAGTACTGCATCCTGCTTCAAATCTGAACCAGATGCTCAATGCCTTCTACTGATCAGAAACAACTGTAAACCTTTCATCAAAAAACAATGAGGAAAAACCATGGAATTATAGAATTGTAGGGCTGGAAGGGGCCTTGAGAAGTCACCAAGTGCAGCCTCCTGCACTGAGGCAGGACCAAGTAAAGTTAGACCATCCCTGACAGGTGTTTGTCTAGTCTTGTTGTTAAAATCCTCCCATGATAGAACTGCCACAATCTCCCTTGGAAGCCTGTTCCAGAGCTTAACTAGAGAATTAGAAAGTGTTTCCTAAAAACCAACCTAAATCGGCCTTGCTGCAGATTAAGCATTGAATTACGGCTTGTTCTCCCTTCAGAGGACATGGAGAACAATTGATCATTGTCCTCTTTATAACAGCCCTTAACATATGCCCAACCCTGGGAGAAAGGAGTGAGACAGCATCACATTGCGGAGCTACTTGCCCGTTGGAGCAGGAATAGACACAGGAAGTCAAATTCCAGACACAGTGAAAGCTTATTCTGGACAAAGTGAACCTCTCTCTGACAGACCTCAAGGGTCAGGGCTGGCTTTATGACCCATGGGGCCCGATTGAAATACTCCGCAGCGGTCCGGGACTTTGGTGGCACAGGGTCCGCTCTGGGTTTTCCACGGCACCGAAGGACCCCCCGCCATCAAAATGCCACAGAAGACCCCCCCGACTGGGGCCCTCTTCAGAGTGGGACCTGATTCCAGGGAATCAGGTGAATAGGCTTAAAGCCAGTCCTCTCAAGGATCCCCCTTTCAAACACAGGCAGCAGTGATACAGTTTAATGGGGGGGCGGGGGTCAATAGTTTCCCTGAAGCTGAATTGTTAGTGAAATAGACACTCCACAAGGTGGCGGTAGAGATTCAAACAAAGCTGGAGGCAGGAAGGTGGGTGTGTTTACAGGCTGCCTTCTCCTGCTCTGGGCCCTAAGGGTCAGGCCTGCAGTACCCACCCACACATGTGCGTACTCTAAAAGCATCTCTTTCCCAGGACCCGCAGTGCAGATCCACCTCCCAAAAAGGAGCGAGGGGACTGCTGGGTGCTGCACCCACCGCCCCTCCTGGTCTGGTCTATTCAGTTCAGTCTGGGCAGCATTCTGTGTCCTTTAACATCACAAGTGCTCTAAGACCAGGGCCACATCTCTCTGTGTCTACCGCAGGCCCCTGCCCCCGGCCCTTGGTGGGGACACCCATGGAGACCAGACATCCAGACCAATGAGGCAGATGAAAATTTTTTGCATGTACTCTTTGGAGGAATTGTACACATAGGAACAAAGTGAGATGCTGCAACCTGCAGAACTCCATTACCCTGAGTAGCCTGCCCTGCAACAGGCCAGATATCTTACTTGATCTGGCATCTTACACTCAGAGCACCCAGAAGGGACCTCTCAGCAAATCAGCCCAAGGTCCTGCCCCATCGGCAGCCGGCACCAATTTGTAAGAGAGACAGCAAAGCTAGACCCTCGCAACTACTAGCCCCCAGGAGCATTCACCTCCTTTGAAACAGCCAACTCTGAAACACCATTCAGCCCTCATCAGCGCTTTCCACCCTGAACGTACTCTCCCGACACCCCCGAGGGTAAGCACTTCCCCTTTTTAGAGGGGGGTGAACCGAGGCACAGAGCGGGGAGGTGATTTGCCCCAGGTCGCACACTGACTTTCAGTGGCAGACCTGAAATTAGAACCCTAAAGAGCCTGGATCTCAGGCCTGTGCTCAAGCAACTAAACCATCCCAAGCAAATGGCAAGTGAATCTCAGTGCTAGGTATACATGCCCTCACCCACTCCCAACTCACCTCCTAGGCTGGGGGCCCCCCAACACAGATCTCCAGTCACTGTAACCTCCACTGTAAGTCAAAGAAGGGAATCTCACAGAATGGGAAAATGCCCCAGCTCATTTGCATTTGTAACTCTGCCATAAGAAGAGAAAGAGCCAGCTTTAATGAGCTATCCTCAGCATAGAGGCCTGGGGCCAGGTTCCAATACCTCCCCTGCGTTGAGTAGTGCTTTATTGTGACAGTGGTCTCAGCCCATTGATTTCACCAGGGCTGCTCACATGGTAAGGTGCTATGCCAGTGGGAAGAAAGGTGGTGGAATCAGGCTCATAAAAACAGAAAAGAACCTGCTGAAAGTTCTGCATCTCCCTATGGTTCTGAGGGATCACACCCTTTTCAGCCACCTTGCTACAGAAGCTCTTTCTAAATGGGTCTGGAGCCTCCATTACTTAGTCACCTTCTAGCTTCCCAGCTGGAAACATTCCCCCATCTGGCCTTTCACTTGTAACCTTTTACTTGTAATTTATCAATTCATTTATTTTTTCACTAAAAAAAATCAAACGTGCTTTCGAAGAGGGGAGGAAGGTTCCAACCACCAGACACCCAAACTGCGATAAATGATCTGATTAAAAGGTTTTAAGAGATTACAGCACCTGAGTCAATGTCATTGGTCAGCAACAGCTCTAATGGAGAATCAAAAATCATTTTTGTGTATCCGATACGCTCAAACAAGACGCCTGGCAGCAGCCACCTGAGCCCCCGGAAATCAATGGAGACTAATTGAAGATTCATAAAAATGAAAGGGATGTTCAATTCAATCAGCCTGTTGATTTATTGAAGAGGACGTTAGCAGCAAGAGGCCTGATTCCCTTAAAAGCCCAGACTCCCTGAGGTGGCGACGAAGCCTGTAGGGAACAGAGAGTCCTCATCTCAGTGCTGCCTCTCTGTGCCTTGGAGGCAAAGTACATCACAGGGGTTCTTCGACAGACAAGGGTGGATTTGCAGGACACCACTACCTTGCTTGGAAGACTAGCAGTTTCCCAAATGGTTACGGGCCCACTCCCACTGACTTCAGTGAGGCACGATCAGGCCTTGTGTTATATACAGCCATAACTACAGATGTAGCTACCCACATTGCCTTGAACAGTGGGTCTCAAACTTTTGTACTGGTGACCCCTTTCACATAGGGGGTTGCACTCAGAGGCTTGCTAATAAATTAAAAAAAACATATATATTTAACACCATTATAAATGCTGGAGGCAAAGCAGCGATTGGGGTGGAGGCTGACAGCTTGTGACCCCTTGTGTAATAACCTCGTGACCCCCTGAGGGGTCACGACCCCCAGTTTGAGAACCCCTGGCCTAGAACAATCATTATTGTTATTCTACTAGCACCATGAAGTTTCAAGGGAGATCCCGGCCCTGTTGCACGAGGCACTGTGCATGATCTTGGGAGTGTGTCAGCAATGTGGGCAGGGGGCACAGTTTTTAGCGTCCATTTTATCCTGGTGTCAATGACAACACAAAGACAAGAAAGGCAAAGGACAATCACTCTCCCCCATTGCCCATGCTGTCAAATCGAGAAAACTAAACTGGGGGAAAGAAATGACATATGCAAAGAGACAGCAGTCGAGAGTCACCTTAGAGGCTACCGGTAATCATAGTGGGGACATTTGCAAACCTAACTGTGATTTTTATGGAGATGGTATCTCCTGGCATAGAAATGCAGAGTGCTAAGCAGAATCTTGGGAGGCAGAGATGGAAATGACTTGCCAGGGCACTTAGTACATTCTCTGGTGATGAGTGCAAGGCTGTTTCCTACAGTACATTCTCCATCCGAATTATTCTTGGGGATGGAGTATGTGGGAGTATCCGTGGGGCTAGGCTATGACTGCTGAGCAGCCCTGGGGGAGAGAGCATAACCTCAAAGAAAGGAAGACAACGATTCCAGGAATCGGATGCTCCAGGGGTCAAAATGGCCCTATAGTAACTTTGGCGGCCCACCCCCTGCTGGCTGTGGTGACAGCACTGCACAGTGGCCCTGTAGTGCTAGACCAGGGTAGGCAACCTATGACACGGGTGCCGAAGGCGGCACGCAAGCTGGTTTTCAGTGGCACTCACACTGCTCGGATCCTGACCACCAGTCCAGGGGGTTCTGCATTTTAATTTAATTTTAAATGAAGCTTCTTAAACATTTTAAAAATCTTATTTACTTTACATACAACAATAGTTTAGTTATATATTATAGACTTATAGAAAGAGACCTTCTAAAAACTTTACAATGTATTACTGGCATGTGGAACCTTAAATTAGAGTGAGTAAATGAAAACTTGGCACACCACTTCTGAAAGGTTGCCAACCCCTGTGCAAGATGCTATGGGGCTGCCCTATTCCAGCCCTGCCCTTGAATAGGCCCTACACTAGAGCTTGCAGGATGGGCCCTATAAGACAACACAGCTGTGCTACAGTCTGTCCTGGGGGAATTCTCCCCCTCACCAGCCTAGCTATCGTTTACAACCTGGAGCACTGGCCCAGTCTCTCCCTAGCACTCCTTTCCTGCCAGACTTCCTCCTCGCAGGGTCTCATTTGTTGCTGAACTGCATCAGCAATAGACTCCTACCCAATGGCCCTGGAATTGGCTAGGCTACACTGGCCAGTGAATAGAGGGGGTGGAGACAAGGCTCCACCCATTCTCCAGCTGCCTGCTCATGGGAGAAGCAGCAGCCAAACCAATAGTCCCACTCACCCCTACAATCCTGGGCCAAAATCCAGGTGGCTCCTGGAGGGGTGCCTCCAACGTCCCTACTCCCTTATGTGAGTGCACAGCCCAAGTCAGAGCCTACCTCACTAAGAGCACATTGCTCTTTCTGCAGGCTGGCAGGGGAGATGGGCCTGCTTTGGTTCCAGGCCACAGGGTTTACTATGACAGCAAAAGCATGACAGAACCATGCAGGGAAAGCAAACTGATCAGATGACATCCACCAGGGACACTCCTGAATCAGAGACTCAACATAACATTCCTCAGTTAAGGTCTCTTACCAATTAGGTTAAACCAGGCAATATTCTCTTTCACCTTGCTGCAAAGCAGCCCTTGTACTTCTGAGACAAGCCCAGGGTTTCCAGCAATAGTAGAGAAGCAAGTTCTTACCTGTGGAAAAGAGTTTTGAGATATAAAGGAAGCAGATGTCCCAGCATACAATTGTTGCTTTGCTCACTGTGGTGTCCAGTCTGGTTTATGGTGTTTCCATTTAGCCTACTGTGATTTAGGCCACTAATCCACTAGAGAAAAATTCCCAGTTTCTCAGCTCTCCTGCCCATACATTGGCTGCATTAGAGAGATGTGGCATTGGATGACAACACTGATCTTTGCTGTGTCAAGGTGTACAGCTATTCTTGGCTACCTTGCAGATATAGAAAAATAAAATGGTATCCTGTATCAACAAAACAGATCTCATTAACCTGTCTGTATATTACTGCTCCTATAACTCTTCTTTTTTGGGGGGTTGGGGGGGGAAGGCGAAGGCTACATTCTGCAATAAAATTTATCTGTGGTTTGTACCTGTAATGGTTAGATGTTTAGTTACAAAATAAATAGATCAAATTAAAAATCCAACTACTGACGCTGGAAGTTGTGAATTAAGTTTTAAAAAAAAGTTGTTACAATGTATTTGTTTCCAGTTATGCAAGTTGGAATTTGACAAGACAGACATTAAATCTCAGAATCCACAGTCTCTTATTCAAGAACTTCCCCTCTCTTTTCCTTATAAAGGAATTCCCCGTGACTTATAAATAGAATTAGACTTAAGTAGATGTAGGGGGTCCTGCCGGGGTTCAGTGCCATGCTCCTGTCCCAGTAGTTTCAGAAGGAGCCAGTTTCCCTCCTGATGGGAGTTCAGCACATGACTGCATCCATGGCTAGCTGCACCCAGCTGACTTCCAGCACAACACAAAATGGTTTCCTTAAACACTACACCCCTCCCTTCCCCACACCGAACTCTACTGTTACTAACTATTTGGACCCTAATCAAAAAGAGGATGTTTAACCCACAATTAGAAAAACCTGGTGGGATTCCACCTTCCCCAACAAAATACTGAAAACATAAGAAACTCCAACTCACAATCCACATGGCCAAACTTTTCCCCCAGCAGCAGTTTAAGCCCCCTCCTCCGCATGAAAACTCTAAAAAATGCTTAATCTTGCTGATCAGTCCATTGCAGGAGGAGTTCATGCTCCATCAAATCCTGTTTGTAACAGGACAGGTGTGTCTAATCTAAACTGGATGGGAGCTAAGAAAACATGGAAAATGTTAGCAGCCTGGGTGTCCATTAAATAAAATTCAGCCCCTGGAGGGAGGCATATTTGGATGAATTTCAAGGTTTGAAATTCACCAGCTTTTTAGAACCAAGAAATCTTGGAGGCACTGCATCAACCTTTTCCTGTGGATTCACTGCTGTTTACTGTGCATGTTGTTCTGATTTAGGCACTCAGATTGTGTGCTGATGGTTAACCTTCAAAAACCTGTTAGAAGAACCTTACACTCTGTTTTCTAGGAGCAGATATTAATCAGAGACTTACCAACATGTGGCCCTATTCCCATAGTATTCTGGAATGCCCCCCAAACCTTAATTAAATGTATAGTCAATGCCCTGTGAGCTGTGGAAATACAAGTATCCTCCATGCTACAGCTGGAGAGTCAAGGTACAATCAGATAGAAGGACCTGCCCAAAGGTGACAATGAATCCATGGTAGAGCTGGGAACTGAGCCTAGAGCTTGCAATTCCAAGTCCATCACCTTAACCACAAGAGCACTCCTCCTCTGTAGACTACCCTAAATGGGGATCTGGTGGAACACTTGTCCTGAGAACCAAGAAGCTTCAGCATGTGGGCTGACGATGCATGAAAATACATTAGGACTCAACTTGGTGAGGTGCTGAGCACCTTTAGAGCCTAGCGGCCTGAACTAGATGACTTCGAGGTCCCCTCCAGTCCTATGATTCTATCTTGCAGGATGAGGCCCTTTGTTTCATTGGTTTTAGGCATGCCAAGGGCACTCAGCAGGGGACAGAGCAATGGATTCTGGACAGGAAGTTAGTTTCGAACAGGGGTTAAACTGGGGGTCGTGACCCCTCAGGCGGTTGAGAGATTATTACATGGGGGTGGGGGTCATGAGCTGTCAGCCTCCACCCCCAAACACCACTTCACCTTCAGTATTTATAATAGTGTTAAATATTAAAAAAAAATGTATTTTTAGCTGGGGGGGCAGGGGGAGTTGCACTCAGAGGCTTGCTGTATGAAAGGGGTCACCAACACAAAAATGTTTGAGAACCACTGGTTTAGAAACAGGGAGAGCATGAACAGACGAGCCTAAGGCAACATTCTGACCGTTTACTCTTATTTCAAATGGAATCCATTAAAAAAAAATTCAAACTCACACCCACTCAACAGGAGTGAATACCTACAAGGCTATAAACATCATTGAGCACACAGCAATATAATCAATTGCTTTGGGGTCTTTTCAGTCATGCTTTATATCAAAACAACCCGCTGGGGTATATATAGCCCTGCACAAACGTCTCTTAAAAATAAATTATAATGTAAAATTAAGAACCTACTTCAAATAAGTAGAGACAAAACACTCCCTTATGCTCCTTTTGCAGCCCCTCCCTGCTGTGAGTGTCCTGCTGGCCTTCTTGCCTCATTCCAGTTAAGTCAATAAGGAAAACAGCCACAGGCAGAGCTTTTGAAAACTGCCAGTGCAGGGCAGGACACTAGACTATCACTATATACAGCAGAGCTTTCTAGTGGGCTGGATGCAAACCTCACTGAAATCAACAGATTTCCTGGTAAAGTCAATGGATTTTTGGTTACATTGCTACTGAAATGGACCAGAAAGCTCTGACTCACTTCTGTGACTTTCACTCTTTGCAGTCAAGCTTCACCATGCTTGTAATCAAGCTCCACTCCACAGTGATTAGTTTCCACTGTGCTGAACACCTTGGAATGCTGCAGTTGGAAGGGTAGAAAGAGAAGCTACCAATTACTTGGTGTGGTTCTATGGAGTGAGGAAAGGGGGGCAGGGAGGGAACCTGGCTCCCACTCTTACCCACAGCTTCTCGCCTCACTGGGAGAGAAGCTAGCCCACTCTTGCAGTGGGAAGTACAACTGTTCCCACTGGAATGATGACCTTCTAAAGGAATCCTATGCTGCCGGCACCTCCTGCAACTGCAGCTGATGAAAACAGACTATACTCCTAGATGGAAGGAAGGATGGGGAGGAAGAGGGATTTTCTTTGCTTAGATCCCCTATAAGTCTAACACAACTCTACTTGCAGGCCTAGATATTCAAGTGCTCAGCACCCACACCTGCGGCCAGATGTCCAGAAAAGCTCAATCCCATTTAGGCAGCTAAATAGGGTGAGATTTTCTCAAGGGCTCAGCACACAGTGGCTCTTGGTGTCATACTGCCGAGTGATTTTGTAAATCTGACAAAGCAACCGAAGTGCACCCCACATACTCAGCAATCTTGAAATATCTGGCCATTTATTCTTGGTGCCTAAGTAGGAACCAAGATCTTTTGGAAATCTGGCCCCTGGAGACATATTTCTTGTTAAATGAAGCCGTGTTGGAGTTCAAGGTTGTATAGATCAAGATCAAGAACAGGCTGCAACTATATAGGTCCATAACGTTAGTAACAGAACAGGAACTGGGAGGTGGCGCCTAACAGGACACAAGAGTCTCTTGGAAATGTACAGAACTGCAAAGCTGACTGCCTCTGGGACTTTGCCAAGAGCCTGAAGGTCATGCATTGTTTGCATAATCATTTGCAATCCCCACTCTGCCCTGAAATATTTGCCTCTATGTGATAGATGAACAGGAATGGTTCATTGGCATTCACCAGCAATTTTAAGGGCAAATCCTGGTTCCATCAAAATCCCTGAGACCAGAATTTGATGGTTAATCATTTTTGCCCTATAACATGGAAAAAAGGCATCCACAAACTGCACCACTGACTGCTGCTGGCCTGCAATGCAAGTAACCACCAACCCATACTGCACACATCAAAACAGCAGGCCTATGCACAAGCAGCATAGTCCACTATGCAGACAGTAGAAATAGCAGCACTGTATTCCTGCCCTCCCTGTGCCCCCACAGTAATGTCTTCCAGGCATTTGCTCTCCTGTCCGTTCCTGTCGAGTGATTACACCGACAGCAACATCACTGCAGGATTCTCGTAGCACGAAGCATAATCCACAGATGTGCACAAAGCATTCCCAACACTCCCAGAGACTTTCCTCTTCTAGACAGCCATCTGCCTCATGAAGAAAGGCTGCTACACGCATCAATTCCTTCCCAGTTGGCTGGACTAGGAACTGAATCACAGCTACACTGAAGACTGATGCCTACAGTCAGTGGCTTGCCGAGCATGGATTTATTGCTGCCCACATTGAGACGTGGTTCACACACAGCTGGTCAGTGGACTAGATGGCACCAGATTCAATAGCTCCTCAAGACAGTGTGTTAAAGCGTAATTCAGATTCCACTCCAGAGACGGATGTTCTGTGCTAGTGCATACATATGGAGGGAGGATTGGACAAGAGCATGCTTATCTATGAGCATCTTATAATGGGTGCAAGAGAGAAAAGCCCACAGGCTGCATTTTCTGATGCTTCCAGCTGCATTTGTGAGGCAATGGGATCCAATGGATAGAGCCCTGAACTGGGAACAATTTTGGGCTCTGCAACGATTTCTGCTTATCACTTTGGGCAAGTCATTCCATCTGCCTGTGCTTCATATTACCCAACTGCAAAAATGTGGATGGTGCTGCTTACTCACCCTGCTGAAGCACTCTGAGATCTATGGATGCGAAGAATTCCTACGGAAGCTTTGTGACCTTTCCTCAGCTACTTAATTTCTCCAGTCGTCTCTTAAACTGATTTTGAATCTAACGAAAATTCCAAATCTTCTAGAAGTCAACACAGAGCTCCTGGCTGGCCTCACCTAGAGTGACCAGACAGCAAGTGTGAAAAATCGGGATGGGGATGGGAGGTAATAGGAGCCTATACAAGAAAAAGACCCCAAAATCGGCACATCTGGTCACCCTAGCCTCACCCCACATGGTCTCATCCTTGCCAACAGTCTCTGTGTCTCATACGCACACCCATCATTTATTGTCTGTAGGTCAGCTTTTCCACCATACCCAAAACATTTATTTCTCCAAAACTATTGCTAATAACGACGAATACATTGTTTTCTCCGGTACGGCTTTACCAATTCCAACACATGTACTCCTCTAATACTGTACAAAACTGTACCAAAGAAAAAAAGATGTACCTGCATATTGTACATAGTTGTATATACAAAGTACAATTTTACACAGTTTTTTCAAAAGTAAATATGTACACCATATATATATATATTGGTGTAGAAGACATGAAACAATGGAAATTGCCTTAAGAACATTTCATCCCAACCCATTAAACAGCGGCTGTTAATAAAAACAAAAAGAACAATGCACTGTACGAACCCTAGCCCACCTTTGTGAGATTAGGATTTTTCTTTTTTTTTAAAGATTGCTGGATTGCAGTCAAACTTTCTTACATACAGTAGAATCACAACACCACTGCTATTGTTTAAATTTGTGATTTTCATCCATTGCTCTATTTTGGCTACATTTCTCATAGCTGGTCTTTTAAAGAACCTGTTGATTACAAGTACTGCTCCAGCAGTTTGGCACACTCCAAGCCCAGGTCCAGGGAACTCAGTTTATGCAGATTATAGCACTCTGCCTCTAGAGAAAGGCTGGTGAAGTTCACTTATTACAGTGCTGCTAAAATAAAGGGTCTGTCTAATTTCCACTGCAAACTGCTGAATGTTTACCCTGCATTGAGACTTGGACTATCAAGTATTTGCACAGAAGGGACTCTTCCTCTTGTTCATCCGTTTCTGGAAAAACCTGGAAATCCATTTGCCCCGAACCATGTTACTGGAGGTATAGCATAAGACACTCCAATTTTTCCAGTTTGTAAATGGCTGCTTTGGCTCCCCCTAGATCAACTGAAATGCAATCTTAGATCGAAGCTTTGAAAAAATCCATTCATCTCCTTTTTGGCATTTGTAGGTGAACAGGCTGAGGTGAATGTTTGAAAAGCAGCTACAGCACACCCAGTAATTTGTGCGTTACACAGCAGACTGATTAGAGTGGCTCCCTTGAGCCTTTGTGTGGGCACAAGAGGGGGGTCAGGTATTTCCCAGAGTACAGGTGGTTGCACATAGAAAGAAATGATGTGGGAGGGAAAATACCTTAAGAGATGATCTGTCAGGCTGAAACCGAAGTGGAATTACACCCACCACCAAGTGCTTATTGCCTCCTCTCGCCCAGACATAGGAAGCATTCAGCACAGAATGGGCTTTAAATCCTAACATTAAAGAATCATTTCCTTTTGTGAAGTCCTCTCTCTCTTGCTGGTTCACTAAAGACATCCATGACTTACCTGTCCCCATGTACATAGCATTAGTTATCAGGAATGTCCAGCCAATGCCAGATGATTTCACAGAAAGGTTTTTTTAAAAAGAACCCAAACATGGTTACAACTAGTTTCTGTTCTGAATGCTCCCTGCAGCCTGTTTCTGGGTTTTCATTTTCATTTTAGCTTCACAGTTTTCCTAACTGGTGGCATATGGCCCAAGGAAGACATATTTGTGTTTTGGAACAAGTCCCTATGGCATCAGGGCTCGATCCTACTAAGTCCTGAGTCCATAAGATCCCAATCCAACAAAGCACATTCTCAACTTCAGAGAGACTATTCCCATGCTTAAAGTTAAGCACATGCTTATTGGTTTGCTAGACTGGGACCAGAGTACTCAGCATTTGCCGAGACCTATTGAACAAATTGTTTAAATAGATATTTACCCATCCCTAGCTACTTTATTAGAGCATTAGACCCTCCTGGGGAAATAATCTGCCTTAAAAAAGCCACAGTGTATGTTTCGTTAATAGACTGAACTGGCTCTGTCAATCAGGTAGACACATGTAATTTGTACCGAGCTTGCTACAGGGAAGCATACTTCTGCCGAAAAATTCAAGACAGCGCTCTCACACACAACCCTGTGTCCCAAAGTCCACTCCATGTTCAATTAAGTGTTGAAGTTCTGACCAACACGCAAAAGAAACAGAAT
Organism: Chelonoidis abingdonii; assembly: GCF_003597395.2. Classification (NCBI taxonomy): domain Eukaryota; kingdom Metazoa; phylum Chordata; order Testudines; family Testudinidae; genus Chelonoidis; species Chelonoidis abingdonii. The sequence continues at coordinate 14,287,263 of NC_133772.1, forward strand.
GAAGACAAACTCCACCTTTAAACCATCCCTTTGTCCAATACTGCAGAGCTCTCCCTTATGTGAGGAATGTATCTTAGCGATAAATTTACCCAATACCGAGGTACAACAAGATGGGGAGGCTCAAGGGATAGAATTTCCTGCCTGAACTCTCAGGTGCTATGATTTTCTGAGTTTGTCAGAACTTTGTAATCTGAACACAGAAATGTGCAAAAACACTTACGTTAAAAAAAGAACATATGAGGTATTCTTCACAGGAAGCCCGAAGACACTCTCCTTTTAAACAGGCATCAAAATATATTCAGGAGAATTCTTGCACTGTCACAGTGTACTATAATTATCTAATGGTTTTCTTTGCAATCAAACATCCAGTACAGATAAAGTGAAAATTTTTTGGTCATGTCATTTTGAGAGAGAGAGACTAATTTTAGAGCTCACATTACCACAGAGAGAAGGAAATTTAGCAATCACTAAAGCACAACGCCCAACAGGGGATGGGAAAAATACAAGGTTGGTGCTGCAGAAACTATTGACCGATCACCTAAAACTGTATTTTATTTTCAAAAGTTTTCCTTTGGATTATTCGAATCCATCATTTGATAAGTGACAGACTTATGTTCTTACAGAGTATTGCCAAGCAGAGACATACATTATTCCAGTTTATCAACGCTTCTTTTCTTTAAAGGGATATACCATTAATTTGACACACACGTAACTGCATCTCTCTGGGAGATCAAATATTTCTTCTGACTATGAAACAACATATAAACCTCCCCATCTGCCACCCTGTGTCCTGTTTCTCCACCCCATGTTGATCTCTTCAGTAGGCTGCCCAGTGGGCACAGTCTTTTCCAGTTTTCCCTCTCCCAACAAATGGTAGTAACACTTTGTGGTAAATCATCCTCCTGCCCCACAGAGTTCACAGCATGAAGTAGATGAGTCACAAGTGGCTTTTCTATATGTTTTGTGCAGACAACATGGAAGAGAAAAGATGCCCTTCAGATTGCCACGTTGCTAGGTGTACGTTTTCAGTGCAAGTCACAGTGCACACCGAAATTCCAGTTGATTTGCACAGGACATTGTTTATCCTTGTAAGTTCTTATTCCTCGTCAGTAGGATCTTCCCAGTGTTGTGGTCACTAGAGATAGGCATAGTACTTCCATACACAGACAATGACTGTTATAGTAACCTGAAGTGTTGGATTTTTTTCAATCTTACTTCCACTCATTTTGTGAACTTTGAAGACATGAGATCTTGTTGTAAGATGCCTTTAATGGCTGGATATCATCCCTTGGAAACATGAATGCAAAGCATAAGATAAACTAAAAAAATAAGGCATTGCAAAGAATGAGTGAAAGTGAATTTACAAAGAGATCCTGTTCGGTTCATTTCCTGCGTAGTGACATGCATTCCCTTTGGCCAGTCATGATCCCCCAAAAATAAAATATTTCCCACAAAGCTTTGCCTGAGTGAAAAATAAATCATTAGTTGCTTTTTAAAATTATCAGTTCACAAAAAGAGAGATTGAGATTCTTTCGTGCTAGGAGCCCGTCTGAACCTGAGAGCAACCGAGCTGGTCACACAGTTGGGTTTCATTCCCTTTGATATGGACAGGTTAAGATCTGACAGAAGCAACACACACAGTGCAGTGTTTCCAAAAGGTAAGGGTTGTTAAATGTTAATTAAGGAAATAAACAATTCAAATGGTCCCAACAAATCTTTTTCAGAAGTTTTTCTCCTGTAGTCCATGAACTTCTCATGTCTCCATAATTTAGGGCACAGAGAAAAATCAGTCCTTTTTACACAAGCATTAATACAAAAAAAATCTTCTCTTTCAAAGAGATTGAAAAAACAGTGTCTATGCAAGTAACCTCCTTTAAAAGGAATTAGAAGTGGATGTTTAAGGCCAACTTGTTCTTAGAGATGCAACATACCTTGTTTTTATTACAATGCTCGTTAAAAAATCATAATCTGCATTAAACCATGAAGTTAAGGTGTGATTCAGGTCCACAAAAATCAAAGGACATTCAACTAGAGTGGGGAGGAGTTCCCTTTCTTATGTTGTTCTTGCTTGAGTAACTACAACGAGAACATAAATGGTAGGACTGTTCAAACTCCAGCAATATTTGGGCATGATTGGCAAAGTAAGGATGGAAAGTCAGCTGAAGATCCCTTGGTCTAGTGAGGCTGTGAGACTCATTACCGTAACACAGCATGTGCCTTTCTTTTTGCCTTTTCCCCCCCATATTGCCATGAAAATACAGAAAAGTCTGCTAGCAGCTGAAGAAGTCTCAGTCTGTCATACACATATATACACTAAGAAGTCACTAATTTGTCAGCAGAATCCCTTGGAGGCATGATGATTTATCATAGAAATATGTATTTAAGCAATTTAGGAGCTGGACACTGTAGTGCCAATCACTCATAGAGCACGTTCCCATCTTTCTCCTTACGCTGGGGTCCTCCACAATAGTTCATAGTGGTGAGAGCCATAGAACAAAGTCTTTACAAATCGAAAACAGGGCCAAGCTGCAAAGAGTTTCAGAATCAAGCTTTAGGGATGTTCAAAAGTGGGGTTTCGGTTTGAGCCCATCTCAACTTATGTTCAAGTTAGGAAATGCCACTCCAGTGAGAGCACAGCAGCTGGTGTTCAGAAGGTAACTCGTTTTTACATTCCACCTTCCAAGTTTCCACTGAACAGCACTCACTACATTGTCTAACACCCTGAAAGTTTCATTTTAAAAAAACAAAGCTGCTTTTAAATCTGGGAGCACCAAAACAATTGCACGGTGGACATACTCAGCAATTCTATTTTTTTCGCTCCTAAAACTAAGAAACAGATTTGTTTTATTTAAATCTGCACCAACACACAACACGGAACTCATGTTCCAAAGCTGAGAATTTGTCATGACAAGTTTCAATCAAGGGGAGCTTGACATGGCTAAGAGGTAAGACTGCTGAAAGAGAGAGGATGTAATGGAAATCGAGACAGACCCTTAGCAGCAGCGGCACCAGCAGGAAATGCAATAATGCACAAGAATCAGGCATGTCCAAGCTCCACATAACTAGTGGTACCAAAACATGCAGTAGACTAAAATCTATTGGATTGTTTCCCTGTGGCAAATATATAAGTCATTACTCCAGTATCCAAAACATGGCACCACTGAGTACTTCTCTCAGTGGCCAAACACGAACAAGGCGTCAACTATAAACTGAGAACCAATTCATCAGTCCTTTGTGTTGGCCTCACCACTTTCACAGTGACCTGATGTTCAATTTTGTGTCTGTATTTCATAAGCAAGGTATGCTGATGTGGTGTGCATGTGGCAAGGCTTAACTACCCATGGCTTCACTCCCAGGGAGTGCTCCTGCCAACAACAACTTACAAATTAACCTTCAGCAGAAGTCCAAAACTAGTTAAATAGCAATTCTCACATGTCTTTACTATAGTCCCCTCATTTGAAACAACAAAATTATATCCACAGTGGGACTTCTAGTTCAGACAGTACAGGACTTGTCAGTAGGCTGTTGAGATGCAGAAGAAGCAACACTAGGGCTTGTGGCATTTGTTTTGGGGAAAACCGCAGGCTTTGGCCTTGTTGCTGGAGGTTTAACCTGGGCAGCCATTTTGACTGACTTCACTGGCCTGAAGGCGCATGGGATGTCACCAGCAGTGCTGGCGCTCCGCTGGAATGCTGGTTCGGAGTCCTTAAGAATCTGAGTATGCAGAGGGCTGGAAGGTTCTGAGGTGGGTGCCACAACAGGGGAGGTTTTCAAAGGCTCCAGGGTGTCGAGGACAACGTCTGGTGTGTGCTTTACGCTGCTTTGCCTTTCCAACTCCCGCAGTTCATTCAGAGCAGTGTTCATAGTAGCTTCAATGTCCTGCAAAGATTTAAAAAAAAGACTGAAATGATTGCAGGGGCCAGATACACGTAAACAAGGACACAGTTCTGTAGGAGTCAATTTCAGAGAGAGTTCATGTTTCTTCAGCTCCAGGGGTCAGCAAATCATCGGCAGCTAAGGGTTAATAGGACCTTAATTACCATAAAGCAAAACCAGTGTTAGACTGTACATGCTAGGGCTATTGACTGTATTTAGCTGCACATACAGAAATCACTTAGTGATACAACATTAACCAGCAGCAGGGAACAAACTAATCAAGAATTTTTTTTTTTTTAAGGCTAGTTTTATGCTTTGTTATTCCTGAATTCTTTTATGTTTTCACCAGGACATCAAAGACACAAATAAAATCCCTCCTGGGCTGAACTACAGAGGAAAAAAACCTGCAGTTCCAATTGATAGGGGATCTATTCTTGTCTTTCTTTTTTTGATAAACAGAAGGATAATCCTCCAAAATGATACTGTGGAGAGTAACTCCTTGAAAGGATGAAATCATGTTGTTCACTGCTTCCTACATCCTTTAAGGGTGATAACATCCCAGGATGCTGGAGTTTGCATGGATTACCTATCCATCTCATTGGATCTGCACATATGTAAGCGCTGGTATCCCCCATGAAGACATCACACTGGACCTGTAAATCATATTGAGCTTTTAAAATCCATTAAAGATACTGGAAACATATGTAAAAAAGAAGTTGTTAGCATTTCCTTTCCAGCTTACAGAATACTCTAGGTATTAAACGAGGAGGTATAGAGAACTTCATGAGACCAATAATAAATGTTAAGTCAGTGGGTTTTAGTCTCAGCTATATTGAGATGTATAAGTTTGCTAAGACCTCAGCTATGGGTTGGAGTCCACTGAGTCTACTGTCCATGAAAAGAATTCATACTATAGTGTAATGGTTTAGCTTTTCCATGACTCAGTTTAGCTACAACTTTTTAGCTTTCTTGGAAGCTTTGTTAGGTGCAGGGGGCGGTAAATCAGTCAAGGAGTGGTAGAGGGAACCAGAGACAGAGGCTTGACACCTCCTACCATATACCAAGACCAAAGAGGTTTTAAGAAACACACAACTATGAAAGATACGTAAAAATGTAAGATGATTATTAGTGTCTGAACTGACATATGGTATGACACAAAAGGGAGCACTCACTGAATGCAGCCCATTTTTTTTTTTTTTTTTAAAATACTTTTTTCCACTAGAGAATTATGAATTATTCGACTTCATATTCTGGCAAGAAAAGACTGAAGAGAAAAACTAAGTGAGAGTTTAATTGAAAGACAAAGATTGATTTGTGTCAACCAAACCTCACGAAAAAAAATAGGTCAAGACAATGAGACCTGTACATTACCTTCTCATAGAACAGAGCAGGCTAAAGATACTACAAGAACAAAATATAGCCTCCCCTTCCTCCTCCCCCCCCAACCCCCTCCCCCCACAAAACCCCAACAGAGGATGAAACAGATATTCACTTAGAATCTGGCCAAAAGGCCCATGTTTACAGTACAATAACCCAATATCAAGTATAAAATATCTACCACCACTGATTTGCCTGTAAAAAGGTGTTTTATTCATTTTCACCTATCCACTCCTTTTGCCGTGCTTTTGAAATCACGTCACTTTTGGTTCCAGAAGACTGTAGAAACTGGCCTTCTTGCGTATCTCAGACTTGACTTTTGTAATCTGAGAGTCAAGTGTTCCTTAGCTTTAGATAGATCCACCACACACTGAAAACAGCTGGCAAGGGCAAGCGTGCATGTGTAGACGTAGCAACAGTCTGGAATGGGGGCAAGGGGAGATCCTCCAGTGATTAGGAGGAAGTCAGCTAGAGCCTGTAATACCTACCCATTTATCTGCATTGGTAGCTCTCACCCCTTGCAATCTAAGTTTTACTTCAAGCATCTGGGTGTTTTAGATCTGTTTTGTGACATGTTCTGGCCAGTGCAAACTGAGATTTCATTGTGAATTTCTGATTTTTTTTCTATTGACATAGGTCATTACTGTAATGGTCCGTGGTCCCAAAGAAGCAAGAGATGAGGACTTTATGAAAAGTGGTTCACGTCAAAAGCTAAGAGGGAGGGAGATTCAAAATAGTAAGGTTTTAAAGATGAACTATTAACAAAGGCCCTTTTCCGTGTATGCTGAGTTGGTCTAAAATGTAGAACACCATCTCTGTATGGTAAGGAACAGCTGTGTACACACTGGTTAGACACCCGACCACATTCCTTGAACACCTGTCCAAAGAAATCAAAACTTCAAGGCTATTTTATATGAAGGTGGCTTTTCACCACACATTGAAACGTACAAGTACCAGAATACAGTGCTATGAAAATAGAAGAATGGGGCAAGACTGCTTTTATTTTGATTATACTACTGCATACCTCAAACATCTAACTACAGTCAAACAAGCTTGCTCAACTGGTGAAAGGGTTTAAAATTGACACTTAATACCCTGCTTTTCTCATGCCCTGGAGTTTGGATTATTTAATAATTTTGCTGACAGCTTGGGAATCAGAGTATAGTTTTCGGTGATGGACACACCCGAACCTTTGAAACCATGGAATATAAATAATAATTGTGCAGAAATTTCTGTTTAGTAAAGGATTCATCCATTTATCTTGACTCATGGGAGTAGTCTCACTGACTAACCCAATGTATGTTTACATGATTAGATTCTAGCCACACAGAAGGTTAATATTTCATTAATTTAACGCAAAGGATGCAAGTTGTAAAACTAAGCCACAGTTTGAATTTGAAACATTTGATTGTAACAAGCAGCCCAAGAGACAGGTATCATCACAATTTCTTGCTTCCTTGCCCCACCAATCAATAAACATCCTACAACCCACATCTCAGCTACAGAGACAGTAAGAAAAGCTATATGATGATGGGTCAAAAACTCAGAAAGCCAAACTTTGAATTGTGCATATCTGTGACCTCCCCAGTGCTCTGTATTGCCGCACAAGCCCAGTGCATCTGTTGTGCAGTAACCGCTGTGAGAAATTTAGGGAAATAACTAGGTGGGTGGATACACACATTGCTTATGCAGAGTGAGTGACAAGCACAGGGAATTCAGCATCTGTCTATGAACCCTTGAAGTGCTTACAAGTGCCAAGGATTGGAACACACAATCCTCTCCCCAAGCCTGAAGGATAGAGGGACCACACTAAGAAGCAGTGTACTCAGGATGAGTTGGGTTAAGTTTAAAAGCATGACACTCTTCCCTTACAAATACAAAGGGACACTTTACTGAACCCTTTATGCCAAGCAATCCCCTTTACCTGCACAATGACCTCAGGATCCATGGGTCGATGGTTATTGAAACTCTTTGACCTGCCTGCAGTCACAGTTTTACGGATCTGTGGGCTGTCTATCCTGTTCTTCAGAGATGAGTGCCGGCTGATAGAATTGAGGCTCCCATGACCGCTGCTGGAGCATTTATCTGGTACCTCCTTGGGGAGACTCGGGCTCATAATGGGCTGAGATGAGGGTCTAGAGCTAGCTGTGGCTCCTGGGGAGGCTGGTTCTACGAGTGAACTAGCCAGTCCGTGGCTGTCGCTTTGACGGAATGGTCTTCTGATGCTGCCTGACTCTGGTCTCTTTCTTTGCCTTCCAACACAGAAGCAAAACAAGTCAATACAAGCAGGGGTCGGGGATGGGCCATACCTCAATATAGATGTCCTGAGACAACACAGAGGACAATGGAAAGATCTAAAGGTGGCCTGGTTGTCATCATCACAACACTTGCCATTAAAACAAAAGACTGAATGGAGAATATATTTAACATGGTGTGACCCATGGTCACAAAGGGTTAAGCATCCTGCAGATAAATGACCCAAATTCAACCCTTATAGACGACATTTTGGTAGATATATATTGTTAGATGTTAATGTAATCAAACAGTTCCTGTCTACGTTGTATTCTGTTAATTCAGAGATCGAAAGGATCTCTTAACATTTAAATGAACTGTAAACTTAGTGATTCATCTCTCTTTGAAATGTACAGCAAATCACCTGTGAATGGTGGAAAAACAGGCAGCTGCCTTATGTTAATCCATGTAACTATATACCCATGATGATTAGGAAACAGGTCTACTTCAAAGTCTCCATGATTGCCTATTGTTCACCTAAGGACTCCGACCTGTCAAGAGAAGGCCTGGAGCTATATAAAAACCCCTTGAGTCCTGATCCTTTTTATCTCAGATCTGCTTGATGCTTCATGCAGGGGAAGCTTAAATCCTAAGGCTGAGATCTCCAGACCTGTCTGGATCATCCTGAATATGATCATTGGATTATAACCTATGGACTATACCTGAAAGAACTCTGCAAACTACAAAACTTACCATTCCTACTATGAATTTCATCTCAGAAACCGTACTCATGTCTGTATGTATACTGACTTTAACTAATATTCACACTCTCCTTTTTAAATAAATTTTCGTTTCGTTAATAAGGATTGGCTGTAAGCATATATTTGGGTAAGATCTGAATTATTAATTAACCTGGGAGGTAATGCGTCTGATCCTTTGCAATTGGTAGAACTTTTGTATATGATGAATAAGATTTTCAGTAATCCTCACCATCTGTGACTTGGGTGTCTGGGTGGAGGCCTAAGACTAGGTTACTTTAAGGGAAAGGTAACTGTGTTGTGGCTTCTGGGTAACCAGTGAGGTATTGTAGAAGCTGTTTCATGCTGGTCTGGTAAATGTAAGTATTGGAATATCCATCAGCTTTGGGGATAGTCTGCCTCATCCTTTGCAGTTCACCCGAACTGAAGTAACTCCAGTGTGGCTCCTCGTCACACATGATTATGAAACAAAGATTTTGTACTTTTAACGAAAATAATTCTGTGTCTTCAACTAGTCTGGCAGCCTGTTTTCATGATATTAGAACAGCAGAGCTTCTATTTTTGGCTGAGGGGCCGGGTAGGCAATAAGATATTTACAGCTATACAGGTATGGCTGGTGACCTGCAGTATGGCTAAGCTAATAATAGTCATTTCCTGTTTATAGCCAATGTATCTTCTCTATACTGAACAAGACCATGGTGGTTTAATTATATAATGCTACAAGTGTATAGGGTGCTGTGAAATAGGTTAACTGGTAAAAACAACTATCTCCACCCAGTAGCATGCAGTCTGAAAGCATGACTCCAAGCAAATGAAGTATGATCATTGTAGCAGGAATGTGTCATGCAACAGAGAAGAACCCGTTGCATCCTTTAAAGAGGATTAATTTATGTATAGCACAGGTCCTGTGAGTAACAGCTAGAAAGTTCTAGTTTCAGCTGAATTTTGGCATCAGAAAAATAATTCAGTGGGCAGCACAACTGCTACAGTGAAACCATCTGATCTATTTTGTCCAGATCTGCACAGTTCGGAATATTCATTTCTAAAGAAAACAACATGATTATTATGCTGCTAAATATCACGCCTTCCCTGGTAAAAGGAAAACATGAACTAAGCCTAACCAAGCCCTAAGAGCTCTCCCCTTTGGTGCAGTATCCATAACAGATGGGGAGCCTCCAGAACAGATCTGATTATACAAATCTTTCCATAACTGGTAGAGTTCTGTACTTTAATGGCTCATAGAACATGCCAGACCCTAAGGTGGTGCACAGTGATATAGCTTCAATGATATCAACAGAGCTGGATTAACTCACATTAGCTGAGGATCTGGCCCATTATTTAATACAAACTATGGCAAACATAAAATTATGATTTTCTATCTTTGCCCTAGAGTCCCTGTTAGACTAATTAAAGGTTGATATTTTCATTCAGTTCTAGAATGTTACAATTATCAGTACTAATAGCTTTAAGGCACAGATTTATTGCAGAGAAACATATTTCAGTAACACAGAATGCTATTTTATAATAATGGGAGAATAAGACGGTTACTCACCTTTGTAACTGTTGTTCTTCGAGATGTGTGCTCATATCCATTCCAGTTAGGTGTGCGCGCGCCGCGTGCACGTTCGTCGGAGAAACTTTTACCCTAGCAACACTCGGTGGGCTGGCAGGTCGCCCCCTGGAGTGGCGCCGGTATGGCGCCTAATATATACCCCTGCCAGCCCGCCCAGTCCTCAGTTCCTTCTTGCCGGCTACTCCGACAGTGGGGAAGGAGGGCGGGTGTGGAATGGATATGAGCAACACATCTCGAAGAACAACAGTTACAAAGGTGAGTAACCGTCTTTTCTTCTTCGAGTGCTTGCTCATATCCATTCCAGTTAGGTGATTCCCAAGCCTTACCTAGGCGGTGGGGTCGGAGAGAGACATTGCGGAATGTAAGACAGTAATTAATAAAGAACTAGAGAAAAACTATATACACTAAAAAGCTAAAGCACGAGCGAATCACTAGGGAGGTGGAGATCAGCTAAGCTGCGCTCCACTGTTCCAACGACCGACACGGGTGGTAAGAAGGAACTGAGGAGCGGGTGGGCCAACAGGGGTATATATTAGGCGCTATACCGGCGCCACTCCAGGGGGCGACCTTCCGGCCCACCGAGTGTTGCTAGGGTAAAAGTTTCTCCGACGAACGTGCACGCAGCGCGCGCACACCTAACTGGAATGGATATGAGCAAGCACTCGAAGAACTGAAAGATCTAGGGGAGAACCCTGCCTTAGAGCATAAATAAATATAAGAAGTGAGACACATTTCATCTCATTCCAGTTTCATTTTTCAGATTTTCATCAACTTGGCCTTAGGCTACTCTAACAATTTTTCATTGAATGGACAAAATTGGAAGTGAGGATAGTTGTTATTTCAGTAGCACCTTTGGGTAAAAAGTGAGAGATAAAGTAGAGATCATTATGGATGGCACTGAGGCACTTGGACAGAGGATTATCTTTCATTAGTGCCAAATGTCTTTCAAGATACATTTAAAAAAAAAAGGGACACGATCCCTGTCCTAAAGAGCACAGAATCTAAAATTTAAAGAGACGGCACCAAATGATAAGAACAAACAATGGGGTTGGAATAGGAGAAAAGGGGTTACAAAAAAAGTCATGTGATGATGACTATGATCTTCTGGGTAGTATGGAACCATCTTCCTATGTGATTCAGTGCCTCATACCATGGAGAACAGATCCTGTCTGGAGCCTTTATAATCTAACATTTCACTTCTTGACTCCTTTTCCTGTTTACACAGTATTGGAAGTGCCCCTAATTCTTCACCACTCCTTCTATTTGAAGGCATAGGTTCGTAGGTCTTGAAGCTCTAATCCTTTTCTCTCTTCAAACTTCTCGACAGAGTCTTTCCATTGTATCCTCAGTCTTCCATGTCCTTTCCCTCTCATGCTTCCTTTGCTGGTCATTCTCCTCCTATCATCTCATGTGTGCTCTCCAGCCTATCATTAAGAGTCTCAAACTCATCTTTTCCCTAATTTCCTCCATGGGCTCTGCCTACCCCCTGCGTGCCTATTGATCTTCTCAGTATATTATTGTCTACTACCTTCACGCTCTAGAGAAACAAATCATCAGAAATGCAAGAATATCATCTTTGTGGCTCTCCTACATACACACAATAGTTGTTTAAATGTTAGTGTATGTACTATTGGATTTCAGATTTTCATCTTAGGGCAAGCAGATGATGTGGAACTGAGGTGGGGGAATAGGTGACAGTGGGAGGAAGGAGGAGATAGAGAGTGAGTGATGGGGTACAGATAGGTCTAGAGAGAAGGAAAAAGAAGAAGTGGTAGCACTTATTCCTACACCTCTCACAAGGGAGAAATGTCTCACAATGCTCAGCATCAAGATTTCCGTACCAAGTAGAAAAACGCAAGATTGCTCTTACTTGTTGATGTTTGCAAGATAAATATCAGCGACGTGACCACCACTTGGACAATTGGCACCGGCTCTGGCTGTCACTTTTTCTTCTGGTGGCTCAGAACTGATTTCTATTTCGGACTTGGGGCTGGATCTTTCAGAGGAACCATCCTCACTGAGGAGGAGGAGGAGGGGAAGGAAACCACAAACAAAAACACAACCATAAGTTTTCAGAAGATTCTATTGTGCCCCCTCTACCCCTTTATCATCACTACATTGTGAGAGACAAGTTTTGTTCCAAATTATGAAGTCAATTTTTGTGCCTATCTTTGAGAGCCCAGCTGTGCATTGGGATTCCTCAGGTGGGCAAATATTACTTTTAGAGGACAAAGATGCTGAACCTGCTAGCTCAGTGCAGGTGGAACTCAGCACATACATTAAGCCCCAGTGACTTCAATGGCATTGCTCCTGCAGGGAACAGCTTGTGAGATCAGGACTATGTAATCCCAATACAGTGCAGGCCTGGGCATCACAATGTAGATCACTGAGTTTGAAAAAAATTTTCTTGCTCAAATAAGATTTAACTGTACCCAAATCTTCCAGGCATTCAGCAACCCACCCCTGGATCACTGTAGAGGTAACGTACGTGTAACTAATGATTTTAGTTTATTATTATCTATTTATTGTGTGATATGATTAATCAATAGGTTATATTACATATATTCATTGTATGTTAGAGTTAATTTATAGGATTATAAAAGTGTAAGATCAGTATTTAGAGGAATCAAGTATACCAAGTATTAGACATGAGTAAGACAAACTGAAACACAAGAACCCGTAGGCTCAAGTCTGCAAGACTTTAGCTTAGCTATTTTAGGCCTTGGAGACAAGAAATGATGACATAAGTGACTGGAAAATAACCCAATGCACTAAGATTATGGGAGAAGAGGTACCAAGTGGCAATATTGTACAAAATTACCCAGAAGATGAATATTAGATGATAAAAATACTGTAAAGGCACATCTGTCTCCAACATGCATCTTAACCACAGGATACAGGTTGTGCGTCAATGCTACTGAGAATAAAGGGAACTTACACAGCTACAGAAAATTAGGGTCCTTTAAGTATCCATGGGACACAGACCAATAAGAGAAAAAAAGGGTTGACACTTTTATGGACATGCACAGAACGTAAGTATTGACAAAAAAAAAAAAAAAAATCACATTATATAAAGGAAAGGCCCAGAATGGGAAAATTGAGCTCCCTATGGGAGACTCTAGGAGGAACCATCCCTCTACTGATGATCAAGCCATGAGACCCATCAGACCCTAACACTGGTGTTAAAGATGTGAGTATAACTATATTTGTAACGTGCGCATAGGTCTATATAGAATTTCTATATGCTTGAGTGATCATACCTTTAATTGTAACTTTAACAACACTTGTAAAATAGATTAAACCTTGTACTTGTGAATGTCTGTGTGGTCACTACCCTTGGTCTTTACGTGTTCCTAGAGACTAACTCTAAAATAAGTAGCAGAGATGACTTTCATTCTGTTCAGCTTGAAACTGTAGCCACCAGAGCCGAACTCACTGCAGTGTAATACCACATTACAGAATTTGTGTTAAATAAAATAAAAGGCTACATACGTGTCTTGAACAACAATGTACTGATGAGGGATAAGGCCGTCAATGCCATTGTGCCTTCCCTCCCACCAATCATCTGAGGCGCGCTGATACAGGAGGAGAGAAGCCCCTTTTTTAAAGGACAGCTCTCGTGCAGTTCGGCCAATGTAGTCAAACTTTGCTATTGCTTCTATCGGCTCACACTCTAGGAGAGAGAAAGAAAGACTATTTAATGAACAACCACTGTTGGACAAGGATTTATGAGTTTAAATTCCTCCCTTAAATCTTTCAGCGATGGACATCAGCTACAGAGCAACAGTTATGGGACATGATCATGTCACCTGGGATAAAGCATCACCTCACAATGACGGAGGAGAAGGGAGAGGGGGGCACAAGCATTGAGATTTTGGCATCCATCTCTTTAAGGCTACATCTACAGTTGTGTGTAGATGACAGACTCCGCCCGCCTCCCTAGCATGGATATAAATACACCTCCACCCTGATATAATGCTGTCCTCGGGAGCCAAAAAATCTTACCGCATTACAGGTGACACTGCATTATATTGAACTTGATTTGATCCACCAGAGTGCCCAGCCCCACCCCTCCTGAGCACTGCTTTACCGTGTTATATCCGAATTTGTGTTATATCGGGGTAGAGGTGTAGCACTGTAGATGGGGAGGCACTGCTTAAACTAGTAGAGCAGACACAACATAATCTCAGCGTACGTATCCTACATGGCTCTCTGCATGCTCAAGCAGTGCCTTTCCCATCTACGCTGCTATGCTTAATCAGTGCACTGTTCCTGCTTCCCCCCCACTCCCAGAGCCTTTCTGGGCTGCCTCCCTGTGCCAAAACCTTTGCTCCTGGCAGTGAAAGGCTCCTGCAGCAGAGAGCAGATGGAGCCTTTCCCGGCTGCCTCCCACCAGAGCCTTTCACTGTGGTATGTAGCTACATGTAGGCTACATACAACCACCAGAGTGGACAGTGCCAACCGGACAGGGGTTCTTGGACTGAGTTTTTCACGTCAACATTTTCCTACCCTGAAATCTCTCACTGCAGCAAAGAAAAACATGACAAGAAAAACCCACAACTCAACTCTAATATCATCAAAACCAAGAAGCTCTCAGGGACAAAAGCAGTCTAGAGTATATTTCCTCAAAGGCAGCTCAATAAACCTTCTGTGCTGGCAAGCAGGAGTTTTCATTAGCATTTAGGGAAGAAAAGACTTCTGCATTAAAGCTGCTTCAGAAGTAAGGCCTCTACTCAGAAGACTATTTCTGCTGCCTTATGGGGCTTGCAGAGACCAGAACACTACAGATCCTGGCACTGTAGGAGGCTGATCTGTTCAGAGCAACAGCTGGCCTGTCATGGAAGCTAATAAAAATATTAAATGCCTGCATGGCTGCATGTTATGATGAGCTCACACTGTTTATCAAGCACAATCCAAGGGCCCTCAGAGCTGTACAATACATGGAACAAGACAGCTCCTGCATGGGGAGCTTACAATTTAAAACAGACAGACAGTCTCATAACGCACAGTGACCAGATACTAACCTGTGGCACTTGTACTATGGAGGTGGGGACAGAATAGGTATCTAGACAGTCAGATGGATCAAACTCATATAGCCTGGATCACTTTAAGATTTACAGTTCTGTCCTTGGCAAATTCTCTTTTGCAGCCAGGATACAAATTACAGCTCTAGGCTGGAATCAGGTAATTGAGTGAGCTTGACTGCCTACTTCCTAATTATCTACAACTTACAATCATCTTTAAGGAGCTGGGGGCCAGCTGCCTCTTGATGGGATTGGCTTCTTTTTAAAGCAGCACACTTCAGGGATCACACAGCTCTTTTCCTGATCCTTCCAGAGCAAGAGACCCTCTTCCTGGTGCAAGCCAAGGAAAGATGTGCCCTTATTTTGTCTTTAGCCTGCCACTGGAATTAGGGGAGGCTTCTTCATGGCTGCCTTTGGCAGTGCAGTGGCCAGGCAGAGATGACCAAAAACAAACATCAAGTAGTAAGCCCTTCAAGTTATTCCTTGGGGAAAGCATGTGCACAGGAATTACGCCATGTAGGACTTCCCTGAGCAGGATCAGCAGTGGCCTGGACATGATTCTCAGAGCAGCATAAATCCTGCAGGGTGAACAGGGGCTGTAGTACCATTGTTTGATCAAACAGCAGAACAAAATTATTACCCACTCTAGAAGTGTGATTAGTGTCTGTGGCTGCAGAGCATGGACAGACTGAGGGCTAAGACCAAGCAGGCACAACATTTGCTGGATTTAGCCTTCAATAATGGATTTTCCTAACACAAAACCAGACAGCAGTGCTTCTACTTAATTATACACTTCAGATACGTCTATGGACAACCACAAAGGAGTCCAGTCATCCACCCCCACCAGCCTGCAAGGTGTTTGCATCGGGGAAAAATAGCTCACTTGTTTTCAGCTTGGAATACTTTTTTTTCCAGTCCAGATTCCCTTGAGCATGTGGTTATCTGCTTCTGGCCCCCTCCTTTCCTCTTGCTTATTTGGTTCTTGGAACCAGTTCATTCATACCATTTAAAAACTTAGGGTTTTTTTGTTTTTGTTTTACGTTTAATTACAAGTTAGGGAACTAGATTTTATTTTATTTTGATAAATTTCATCTTTGTTTCATTAACAATTGTTTATTATTCCAAATGAGCAGTGCACTCGGGTTTCTTACATTTCCGATTTGCCTTTTAGGACTCTGGATTTTAGCCAGACAAGTGATTTTAGACTCAAATTTCCAGTACTGCTGCCCTATTAGGCTCAGGCTCCAAGGAAAGAGCTGGGAATAAAGACCAAAAGACTAAGCCAAACAACTCTCACTCCTAGTCTCAAAAATCAGTGCTGGAGAGCAGCAGTTTACTGTCTCTCCATCAATTCATGACATAGTGAACATGGAAATGCACTTGCACCCTCACCGTATCTATGGCCTGCCTCTGCCAGTCCCAGCAACCAAGTGTCTGATCACTCTTACATCGCAATGAACATTAACAGAATGGCAGCTCCAGAAACCACAGCCTTGTTCTTAGATGCTGATTCCCTCCAACTCTCTGCCCCAGGATCCAGCTTCTAACCCTGGAGATCAGGGGCAAAGTATTTTCCAGGCTCACATGTTTGTCACTAGGCAGCTGCTAAACAGACCAGGCCCCCATGGTATGAGTAGCATGCACAAGCCAGCTAGATGGTTCTGCGTTAGAGTGGCTAGTTGAATGAGTGAGAAAAACTTCTCACCTCACATCCAGAAACTGACTCAACCACTAACCGAAGTGTGAAAGGACTTAGTTTGCAAACCCAGCCTAGGCTACTGAGCATGCCTCGGATGACAGTCTCACTTGGTCTGGATTGCTTCTTGGCACCACTCCCAGAGCTGAGCTCCTTCATCCAACCAAGCGGCTCTTCAATCTCTTCTCTTGAAGACTGAGGGACAAATTCAGAGAGGGTCTGAGTCCCTCTAACTTCCACTGGGCTCCTCTCAAGAGTTAGCCCTGAAGGCACCATTTTGTGCCAAGCAGTGCAGGCCTATGTGGGTGGCTACAAAGAGATCCTGCTCTGCCAGTACCCCTCACCTGGTACATCTCCGGCCACCTGCTGGTCTGCCAAGGCACCTCTCAAGAGCCTGTCTTGGGGATCTAACTCACCTCCCTGCTGCTACCAAAAGGCACCTTTATTTCCCTCCCAGTTAACAAAAACCTCCTGACCCCCTCAGCAGTGACAAAGGCACAGTTCTTCTCCCTTCCTCCTTCCAGGTGTCAAACTCTCCCTCCATACACTCTATACAGGTTGTGGGAAGCTGTTCCAAGCCAACACTGATCTCACCTTGCATGAGACTCCTCAAGGCCAAGCCCTAGTGGCTTTGGGATGGAGCCCAGCTCTAGCTCACAACCCATCTCTAATCATCTTGCTCTTTTGCTATACAAACTGTTCAACAATAGCATTCAAACACAAGCCAAGAACGTCCACCTATCAGCGTGTCCGCAAACAGAATTACAGTCCTGGGTAAACAGGCATCAGAGTCTGCCTTTCCTTTGAGTGATGTCATTCCTTACTGGGTACGTACATAACAGAGGGAAAGGCTCTCCCAAGGTTTCCAAAGGGATTGACTTTCAGAGGAACAAGATGTTTAAAGGGGACATGAGAGGCACATCATTTTACACCCATACTCTCTGTAATACCCGACAACCTTGATTAAAAGTCTCTTTCGACTGTGTTTTTCCCAGTTAAAGAACTAGTTTTTCTCCTTGATTCCCATATTTCTAACAGAGATGGCAGACAACATGGCTCATCAGTCTTTACTTCCTTGTTAGCGCACCAGCAACATTAAGCCAACATGAACGTTTCCAAGCTATGGGATAGGTTAGCCGGTTAACCACTGGTGCAGACACCGCAGGGGGAGCGCAGGAGAACAAACCAATGCTACTGAATAGGTTGCTAAAGAACAATTCAAGACATGCAATCAAATTGAAAAGTCACATTTTCATCTGAAGATGGTGCAGCTCCTGTAGTCACAGGTGCTTCTCTAGGACAATTACAACCAGCAGACATAACACAAGCATTTCTGTTTCTATTTGGTCAGTTTGCTTTGGGCATTGATCACCACTCCAAGTCAGTTTTGCTGCTTCGGACTGCAGTTACACTTTGTTATGCACTGGTACTGACAACATACTCGCCCCTCCACACTGCTGTGCAAGGAGCTCATGTGCATGGTTTTCCCCAAACCCTAAAAGGGGGCATTTTCACCAATAGCGGTGAGAAATGGGAATCCGTGAGTTTGGGGTTGTACTGTCTCTTCCTCCCTGGACTCTGCACAAGGCTGGGGAGCATCAGGAGACAGCTGGAAAGGTCAAGCAGAGGCTACAATACTCTCATAGTTACCGAGGCCAGGAGAAGGGCAGTGGAGGAGATCCCCAACAGAAACCAAGAATCAGCAGGGATTCCCTGTCCCTGAGACTGGCTCGTGGGGAGAAGGTAGGAGGTGTTTTTGCTTGCTTGTTTTAAATAAAACAATTGCAACTGATGAATATGCGGCTGCCTGCCAAGGCCACTGAAAGGGAAGAAGCTTGGCAGACAGCACAGGGAGAGGGAGAGGGAGTGGGAGAGCAGGCAAGGACACGTTGACTGTTTGGCTTTCTGCTTAGCTCATGCTCCCCAGCTCAAAGACCTGTTTAAACAACAGGAGAGCAGAAAAGCTTGTGCAGAGCATTACAGACGACAGGAGTCTGTCTACGCTTGCTGCTCTGGGAGGGCACCTTTGGAAAACAGGATTTTTTAGAGTAGGTTTGAAAGATTCCTGATGGCAGTGTGCCTTCCAATTTTTTGGTAGACGTTGCAAACAGCTTTTCTGATTCAACTCCCCAACGGATTATCGGCACTTTAAATTTAAGACAGCATCCCCATTCCCAGCAAAAAAACCAAAATCCCTGGACAGCTAAAACGCATCACGTACCATCATCACTGGTATGATGCTCAGCTGCTATATCCTGAACTGAATCTTCTGCTGAGGCTGTTTCTCCATGAGGACTTTCACTGCAGTGGGAGGAAACACATTCAATGCATTACACTGGAGGAAAAGTCATTTTATATCTACAAAAACAGTCACACTTAATTGAGTAGTTAAGCTCTAAAATAGGGTTTCAAGGGAGGTTGTAGAATCCCCATCATTGGAGGTTTTTAAGAACAGATTCAACCTGTTCTTAAAAACCATCTTTCAAGGATGACCTACATGTATTTGGTTCTGCCTCAGTGCAGGGGGCTGGATTTGATGACTTTGCAAGGTCCCTTCCAGACTTACATTTCTGTGTCTATGAATACTAGGAGCTTTATACAGTGGTATCAAACCTGGATTCCATTCTGTCAGGCACTCTTTAGAAGTGGATGCACTTACAGGCATTGAAAATTATGTTGTTGAAAATCAAGCTGAGTCTCTACTTCCATGAGCACCTGGAGTAGCCTTTTCACTTTATGTATATCAGGGAAACCTGAGTTTAGATCTCATAACTGGGCCCTCAGAAGATTTTAGATGTTACAGATGGAAAAGGCCTAACAGAAGTCTTGTTCATCTTCTGTGGCACTCGAGGATTATTCTCTACACGATATTATCCATTGCTCTCATTAGTTAGTTATTCAAGTTACTGAATGTCTCACTTGCCCTACAGGAGATGATTCCACGATTTAATAGGATGCTTCAGATTCTTTTCTTCTGATCAATTTAAAACGTTTTTGTCTTAATTTCACCAAATAACTGACTCTCATATCAGTTTAACTGGCATAAGTCTATTTACAGATGCCTAAGCACCTCTATTATATGAAATGAGACAGAGCTTAACGAAGATCACACATGTAAGAAGTGGAAAACAAAGGGAAGAAAATTCAGGCACTCTCCCAAATCACCCTGCAGAGCTGAACTGCCAGTTAGCAATGATACCGCTAACTATTCCACATGAGGAGCACTCTCCCCGCCTCTATACAGGAATATATTGTTGAAGGGAAAACTTGCTTGCTCTAGGTTTATGGCCTCCATGCACCAGACTGAGTGGACCTTAAATCATCTCAAAAGCAGTTTTTACATCTCTTCTGAGGATCATAACATGATCAGTCTTTTTGGCCCTGAAAAGGTTAGAGTAAGTTCACTGACACCTCATACTCTCCTTTTAAGAATCTGTTAGCGAGATCCATCTCCCCCATTTAAAAAAGAAAATGAAAAAAAGAGGAGCCTGAACAATCCCAGGATCTCATTACATATAACAATCACTCTGCTTCCTAGCCCTCTTCAAAGACCACACCTCAGGAGGCATTAGTTAACTTTCCCATCCTTTACTAGGCAGGATAAACACACTGCAAAATTTAATCAAAGAACCTAAAGCCAACAGAAAGCCCCAGGAGGGCTATAGTATTACAGGCTAAAGTTTCACCCAGATTGTGCAGTGATGTAGCATACAAACAGCTCTAATGATCTAAACACTGTGAAAAGAAGCAGGATCACATTCCTTCCCTCCCCCCTCATAGAACACTTCCAACCAAAAACCCCCTGCCCCTGCTGTAAAGAGATCTTTTCTCTCTATGGATCACATGGGTGCTTGGATGCTATAAGGAGGAGTGCTAGGCTGCTTAGTTCTACACAAATCAACAGGGAATGTTGGCAATATATATTGCCAGATGAATGCAAGCCAAGTTGAGCATCTTTATACACTGTTCTCCTCATCAATTCTAATGTTCACATAAGATTCCTTGACTCTGACCACCACCCCATTAACACTGTATATTCTCATGTGGAGTCAATCTGCTCAGACGGACAGACATGGGATAGGTTTTTTAAAGGTGCCCATATGAAGGGCCTAAATCTCAACTGCAAACTGTACGTTGTGTCTCACCCTCTATGCTCCCAGCGCAAGTCATTTCCATTCTCCCCAGCAGCTGCTGATTTAAAGTGACAGCCACACAGTGAGAGCATGGAAAGGAATGTGCACAGCACACATCAAGGATGGCTCCTAGCCACGGGGGGCCTCTGCACTGGAGCATCATCATTTGTATATTACTAGGTAAGGACAAGAGAAGGTAGCTGAGGTTGAGGCTGGGGAAGAAGCAGCGTTCAGGTGAAAATGCACTCATCTCCCTTTGTCTGATGAACCAGCTCAGCCAGGAGGGGATCCACTTTGCCACGTGCAGGCTCTGAAGCAGAAAGCCCTGTGGGTAATGACTAACAGCCACTTAATACCACAGCTACCACGAGGCTTGAATGATAACCAGATGTTTTTTCCTGATTCATTTCTTCAAACATTTTAAATCACACTGAACTCCACCCCTCCCTGGTTTCCCCCGTAAGTAGGAAAGGGGGGAGGGGGGTATGAAGAAAAATAGACAAGCAAAGTAAATAGAGGTAAGTGCTAGGAACCTAAAGAACATTTTAATGTATTTTTTTTTTAAAAGCAGATGAGACTTTGCCTTCCCACCCCCAAAATGCACTGACGGTCAGCATAGGAGGACATGATTTTGCATGGTCACTTTCTCAGCTGTAGATCTAATGGCATGTCTGAAGCCAGGCACCCTCATGTTTTCCAAAGCAAGTTCTAAGTGGAAAGAGCACTTGGGAGCCAGACACTAGAGTAACATAAGAAACCCCAGAGATCCCCTTCACCATGTACTGTATTTGCCTAAGTATTAGTAATTTGGGGTAGGAATTATCCCCTATACATCCCTGTCAAGTTCCATGTACATTTTAACACAATAAACAACATGTACAATGCATTAATTGCAATAATCACATGCTAAATATTTAACTTATTAATTCCTTATGACAGCTCCCATTCGCCTAGGGGAAACCTCACACATAATGAAAATACAGGTCTCTGAAAGGATTTAAAAAAAAGTCAGCCCATACAGCTCAGCCAGCCAGTAAAAATCAATGGAAGCCATGAAGAGTAAATCAATCAAAATGCCATTGCAATAGCCCTTTCTTAAAAACTTCTAGCAGTTTGTAAAAAAACAGTCTCTCCTCACATCTCATATCTAGTGGTCAGATGGTTGATGAATTATCCTATCCTGTAATCCGGCAGAAAAAAAAGTCAACAAGCTCTGCCAACAGAGTGACTTCCTTTTTTAATATCAACACAAGAAAGTCATTTGCCTTCCGGGGGCAAGGGCAGTGAGACAGTTAAACATTCTTCCTTTCAGCGGGAGGTGGGTGAGATCAATTCAATCACTAGGAAAGCAAACACCTCCCTTCCCCCTCCCTCCACTACCTTCCACCCCAGATGACAGGAGCCACTCTGGCTCAATCGTTTCCAGATGCTGCCTTCTGACAGAATGTGCGCCAGGCCTCCTGGGGTTTTGGTTGGATGGAAATGGTGATTTTCTATTTAACCCCCGGTCAGCACTCTCCTGAAAACTAACCCACGTTACACCTTTCTAGGTTCAGCTGCAATCAACCCTGTACCTCAAGGAATGTCACTTACAACAGGCAGAAAAATGAGAAAAGTAAGAACATAAGGGATGAACACAGTCAACATACTGTCTGTGTGGCTTCCTCCAGGAGATAATGGTCATCACAGCTACAAGACTAACTGTGGTCATTTATTTCGTTCAATAGAATGAAGCACAGGTTTGACATTTGGGTCACTGGCTATTTCTTACAGGGCCTATTTCATGTAAGTCACTGGCTCCCTGAAAGGACAAGAGCCATCTTGTTTCTTCCGCAATCCGTGTTTTCTCCCCCCACCCCCCCAAAATTCCTTTAAATTCTGCGATTGGTGTTGGAGGCTGGAATTTGACACAATGCAGTATGCATAACTACAACACCCAATTACTCAATGACAACATTAAGTGCTGGCCCCCTTCCTCTGCTCCCTAATGGCTCCTACTGTACCAGTAATCCTCAGTGCTTCCACCCCTGCTGTAGACTGGGCCTTCCAGTTCTCTCGGTCCTGGGAAGATGTTCTCATGTTGGATGATGATGGTTTTGATCAGCTCGTTGACATGAGCCTGGCAGGAAACCTGATCGTGGCCTTCAGGCACAGACATCAGTGTGGGCCCGAAGCAGATGGCCAAGTTATAGGGATCCATCATGTTCTCTTCACTGAACTGAGATAAACTGCAAAAGACAGGGAGAAGAGGATTAATACGAGCCAACAATACTGACACCTCCTGCTAGGGAGCCAACATCTAAATCGAGAGGTCTAGCTTCGGGTGCTCTGCTCTTTAAGCCCCTTCTGCTAGGAACAGAACATTCTGCATCAATAAAGGAAAGATAAAAGTGACTGGAATTTATTGGGGAAGGAGGAACCTCTAGACGCACCTACCAGGATCTGACAGCCTGATCTGACACGGCTTGCATGAAGACAGATTCCTAGCTGAAATCCGTACTGAAAAACAGAGAAAACTTTGCTGCTTGCTGACATGCTGATTTCTTTACTCAATCACTAAGGCATTTTTCCATTTCCCTAACATCCTCCTCAATCAGCACATGCAGCATTGGTAAAGAAAGAAAATGTCAGACTGTTCCTCTTTTCAATAGCTTTATTCTTCACGCAGACTGAATTTCATTGCTGGGGATTTATTTCCATGCGGTCGACTCTCTGCACCCTGCTCCGATAGCAGCTGCTGCAGTAACACTTTACATCCAGTCAAGAGGCCAAGGCAGGCCTGACTGAGTCATTGCTGCTCCACACATCACAGCCTGCAGCACCGAACACAGCAAGGGAGCTGGCAACCAAGGAGCCCTTCTGCTTCTTTCCATTTGCACCCTCCTTGAAACTGAGTTCTTTCCAAGCCCAAAGGCTCCCAATAGCACAAGAATAAGCCAACGCTCCCTATGGAAGCAGCCACTTGGACTTTTAGTATTAGCTACAGGGACATATTGAAACCCTTTGAAGTTGAAAAGCAAGGCCAGTTGGAGTTAAAAACCTCCATGAGATTGTAGAGGTTTGGGGACTGTTCTTTTGAAAGGCTTTGGGAAGCTGACTTCACACGCAGAAGCATATCCTGCCTTATGACTGCTGTTTATTATCTCACTGCGGCCCTGCATCCAGTTCCAGAGCAAAACCTGATCTCCTCTGCCTGACTCTGTGCTTGGTAGTATTCTCCAAACCAAACCCCTTCCCAAAGACCAAGACGTTTCTTGTTAGCAGCTTTTCCTGGAGCCGATCTGTAGGATTTACCAAGTGCAGCCAGAACACCGAGTCTCTGCACAGCAACACTTCCTTAATCAGAATAAATTTATCCCCAGACCTGTAATTTAAGCCTTTCAAGGCATCAGTTAATGGTTAAGCACCAAACAGAGAGCTAAGTACTAGAACAACCCCCTTGAAAGACCGTTTTCCAGTTCACTTCTTAAAATAATTAAGCTATTAAGGCTGGAAGGAAACATTCACTTCAATGACTCCAGAAGTGACATCTGTGGAATGAGAATACCAAGGCATCGAAGAATTTCACAGCACTATTGTGGAAAGTTTCTCTTCTTGCACTGCAGAGTCTCTCTTTCCTACGCCAGAGCTTGGGTGGAGGAAAAGACAGTGGTAATCTTGTGAATGTTTTTTGGTTTTCCATAGTGCAGTAACAATTTCTGCAATATATATAGGATCGGATTCAACAAATGCCCTGGACCATTTTAATAAGACTCTTTAAATTCGTTACCAAGTTTTACATAAGAGACTGGG
This sequence comes from Chelonoidis abingdonii, assembly GCF_003597395.2. Lineage (NCBI taxonomy): Eukaryota > Metazoa > Chordata > Testudines > Testudinidae > Chelonoidis > Chelonoidis abingdonii. Next base: position 14,311,724 of record NC_133772.1, read on the forward strand.
CATCTCAGGAGCAGCTGATGTACTAGCGCCTCAAAAACAGGTAACAGGACTCAAGTCTCTGAATTATTTAATGTCGATTGCCACATGAGCAGTAAAACCAAAATATCATCATCTTATTTTAATAACCTGCTTGCATCCAGAAGAAGCCTGAAGTGCTTTGCAAATTTATATATGCAGGAATCACTTAACCACCACCACCCCGCATAGAAATGCGGCCACCTCTGAGGTTGAACCCACGAGCACAACACATCAGCACAACTGCTCTGAGAACTCTTATTACCCAAGCTCTTTAAAAGAGCGCACAGCATTTAGGACAAAGAAAAATACCATCTCAATGAAAATACATAGTTAGCTATCATATTTAGATTGCCCACTTTGCATCCTAACATTCCACTAAACTTATCTCAAGTGAAATGGGCTCCGTAATCACCACAAGTGGAGATAATATCCCTAGAAAATACAATGATATTACATCAATCTGGGGCAGCAGTTCAATACTTAGCAGGAAGAGTAATCTACTGAAACAGCAGTTCCATCTCCTGCTGCATACTGGGTTACTCTAGAATGTCTCCCATTCGAGTATGACCAGGCCTGGTCCTATTTAGTTTGCAGTACTGAGGATTTTACAACTTTAGGGAGTACTGTCTGCAGGCTGAGGTTGGATTTACATCACTTTCAGTTTTGCTATGAAGTCAGCCTTAGGGTTTATTTAGAGTCCTTTGCTTTTCAAGTTAGTTTTTGGAAGTGCGGCTACTCCAATTAGGAGCCAAGACAATTCAACAAGCTACAGTGATTTTTATCTCAGCTTCAGAAGTCAGTGGGAGTTGCATATGCATGTCTAAACAGAGTTTGATCCCCTGAGTTTTCGGGCTATGCTTTATTTCATGAATAATGTCTGTTGTATTGTTGTGTAAGACTGGTCATTCAATGGCCATAGCATATGTACTTATTAGTTAAAAATCAATAAGATTTCTCAAAGCAGTTGTAGAAATAGATTTCCCAAGCTCCATACAAACTAAACACACCCTATTTCTCCAATGGGAAAACGAATCCATTCTGGAAGTCGAATTTTCCTCCATTTTATTGGAGGCACAGTGGGGGCAGAAAGGGCTGCTTTGTCTAGCTAGTTTTAATGACCTGTGGGAGACAGATGAGAGAAAGGACAAGAGGTTCCATATCCCTCTATAAGTTATTTATAGCTGAAACCTCAAATTGCAGTACAAGGTGTTAAACCCATCATGAGGAAAAGGATTGAGACATCCATCCTCCAGGCTGCCAAAATGATGCAATTAAGATGACTGAGCTCTGCAGAGCTGCGCCTCAAAATTCAGCTCTGAAGTATGGAAGGTTGAATCTTCTTGTACTGTCACTCCCCTGATGCAACTGGTCAACCAGACAGGAATCCACAGAGCAATGCCAATATATAATCACTGGGACAGTGCCTGGTTTTCTATTGCTTGGTTTTAGTATAACGTTTCAGGGAACTTTGGTGGTCTCCAGAGGGAGGCTGCAAAATTTAGCTCCAGATCCAAAAACTTCTGGGGATGTCCTGATCCAGAATTTTGGTTTAGTCTGTTACAAAGGTGCCAGATGGGAAGGTCAGATTCAGTCTCTGCCAAAGTTTAGGAGCGTAGAGATCTAGGTTTTTGATTCAAGTCCAAATATTGTATATATACCATAGTTAAACATCTCCTCTCAAATGCAGTCTCTCTCTGTTTTGTACCTGCCCCAATGTGAACATGATGAAGGACATCACCACTGGACCACTCATTCAATGTTATCAGCTTCCATACAGAATATATGGAGGGATGGAACATGTCCTCCTCTTAGCATCATCAAGAGCCCCACAGCATGCAAGGAGAATAAGGCTGGGTTCCCTCTGCCAACAGAGCTCCATGTACCCACCAGCTGGGGAGTAAGGATCTTATGCATTTTGAGCCCATCTACCCCAACAAGGATGGAGTAGGCAGTATTCCCAATTCTTGCTAGCCTGGGACCCAGACCCTGATCATTCATGTTGCACTTCCACTAGTTTACCAGGCTAGCTCCAGTATTACTAATTTTCATTTCAAGAACTCTGTTTAGGTTGCTCAAGTATTTTCTGGATACCATTTGCAATGCTGACAAGCCCAGCAAAATAGATACAATAGTTAAGTAAGCAGGCTGAGAGGCAACAAACTGCTACCAGCAAAGAGAATGCCGCTTGTACCCTGAACTACTTGCTCTGGATCAGAAACTACACACTGTCAAATCTGCAGTCCTCTCATTCAACATATTTATACCAATCCCAACATCTACTGCAGAGCTCTGGTACTTTCAGGGATACTCACTGACTGAGGAATGCAAAGAGGTATCTCATTACAATCAGAGTGGTTTTAGGCAAGCTCAGAAGGACCTTCCGGATGTGTAGTGCTCTTTCTTGTAAGTTATCCATTGCTGAAAGAATGAAAGCGCACCATACAGTTAAATCATCACCATGGCCATACCTGAAATCACTGAATCTGCACGTTTGTGGCACGCTAGGAGATTCCCTGCACTAGGGTGTAAAATATTAAAGATAGGAGCCAAGATACAGTAGCACAGAATCTCGGGGAAGAAAGGGGCTATCTGCTTCTTGTTACGCGTATGATGTGTTCTCCAGAAATGCCTTAAAGGAGGATGTAATGTATGCATAACCTGTTCAGCAAAGCCCTTTATTGCAAAGATGCAGGGTATGTGTAATCTATCTGCAGGTTCCCTTAAGTGTGGGTGCACTGAGTGATGTCTGTTCCACTAGATCCAACACAATAGCTCATTCCAATTAGCTACAAAAGGTGGATGTTGAACAAAAAAGTGTTTGGTCTGACTCAGAAAATAGATTACCATAGCTAAAGGGTGAGCTAAAAGTTCTGTGTGCAGCAGACTGAGAAAAAAAAGTGGGCAGCATAAATCCTCAGCCCTAGAAGGATGAAGTTAGTTGGAAGCAGATTTCTTTTCATTTAATATGAATTAAGCTTTGTAAAGTCATTTACTGTGAGAAGAAAACCATGAGTTGTTTCGGAAGCAGTTATCTTTGCCCCACTTCAAAGGCTGCTGTTGATGGCTATTCCACTGCCTGGACAATAGATTCATTCTTTGCTGCTGAATGATTTGGCAATAATGGGACTATTTAAACTTAGTTTCAAACAAAAAAGAAAAAGCTTTGAAATAATCCAAGCTGTTTATACCTGGACTGTGATCACTCTCACATTATACATTCAGTAGTGAGAATCCATAAGCAATCTTCCTTGTGGTTATGGAAGGGTTATTCAGACTGGTTAAAACACACAGCTGCTTTCCTTCTGGAAATACATGGCATGCACCAGAACAGATGTGCTGCATGTACACGGATAGCAGCCTGGTCAAGAAAACTCTGCTAGAGCAGTGGGCTTCCAAGATGGCAGATGCAAGCACATTCTGAGTTGAGGCCTTTAAAAGAGCATTTTGTGCAAATTATTATTAAAAAAACAGAACTACTTATGAAGCTTTGGCTCTGAAGATGCTGTGGCCACCATCTCGGAAACATGCTGCTGTGGTGCAGATCCTGAAGGATCCACTTCATTCTGATCTCAGATTCACTTTCCTAAACGGGCTCTGCCATGAGATTAAGCAGTGCTGCAAAGAGATCTGAGCAATCCTCTCTGGATGGTAGCTGGAGCACAGAGCTTAAAAGGGATTAGGAGAAATATTTTGGGAGAGGATGAAGATGGGATGCTCAAAAAAGCAATCTGGGCTATGACAGAAAATAAAATCAACATTTCTGGTGCAATAAAAGTTGGCTCTTATGACCATAAACTGATCTTTTTTGGTGGGAAATGGGGAGCGGGGGAGGAGAGGTTTGATAAAGGGTCATCTGCATTTTTTTGCAGGTCTCCTATTTAAATAGAAAACACCATTCCTTCATCTACTTACTGACACAGGCAATCAGATCATGAAAGATTTCCTTCGGAAACAGAGGGTGCTCCAGCCCTCGGAAGTAGAGTTTCAGAACTCCTGCTATTGAGTCCATATCATGGTCATTTTGGTCTCCGGCCAGTGGATCCTCCCCTAGTTACAACAAAAACAATTTAAATAAAAGGAGGTAGGGAGGAAAAGTAAGAACTTCTTGGTAGACAGAGGATCTGGCTGCTCTGCTAGAACATGTCTCAGCCAGAAAGAAGGATCCATGTAATCCAAAGGTTACTCCCTAGTCCCCCAAACACTGAGTAGGCAATGGGTGATTGGGAAAGCCATCCTCTAAGTACAGCAATCAAGAAAGGTCCTTGGCAGCCATCCTCTGTGGCTGGAGGTGGCTACATGCCCTCAGTCAGGCAGATAAAGGGGTTGACCTTCTCTCCTGACCTCAACACATGGAGGAAGAGTCCCCCACCTATGACCATACTGGGATGAAATTATTCCTGGAGCTGTGGTAACTTTGGGAGGCTCTGCAGTCCAGGTGGTTTTGGTTGGAGGGAACAGACCCAGTATTTGCTTAACTGGGTTATAGGAGATAGGAAGCACATTACCAGGTGAGCAATTTGTGGCAAATCAGCTATGTGAGTCACTGTGGGTTGCTTTGGGGCCTGCACAGCAGGCCAATGCTTGCGCCAATCACTACCTTTACAGGTCTTACAAGGAGACATTGTGCTGGATTGGTAGGAAAATAAAGTTTCATGCACAGTTAATTTGTGACTACTTATACTGTAGTTCGCCTGTTACAAGAGAGACGACACACACTGAAGGAGCTGTTCCCTATGGAAAACTCCCCATCAAATATAATTAGATTTTATGATGGGGCAAACCTCAAATCAAAGCTATATATATGCATTATGAGATGGAAATTAGCAAAGCTTGCCTATTACTTTAATAGCCACACAGGATAATAAATGGCCTGCTATGAACCAGAACATTATCTTTGATATTAACTGCTACCAAGGGTTCTGGATGAAGTAATAAACTTCACAGACATCATTGTTAACTTCGTCAGTTCTGTATATCATCCTCTTTAGAGGGACAAGCAAAACGAAGCTAAAAAAAGTAATGTTATTTTGGTGATACTGGAATAACTGGCTGTTTTCCCTGAAATGTCTGGCATCTATCCTTTACTTTAAGAAAGGTGGTCTTTGAGTCTGGTGTTGTAAGCCCTCAACCCCACCACAAATGCATTTCCTTTGTTCTCCAAGGTATTTCATTCTCAGATAAAAGCCAAATGCATTGTAGCCTCAACAACCTCATGGTTACATAGAACAAGATCGCATCTCTAAAATACGTACCCCTCTCTCTCTCTCACTGATAGCAATTTGCTATGCACCCACATCTGGAATGTGGAGATGTGAACATGAAAACTTACAAATCATGCGTCACTTGCAACATGAAACGTATGAGGAAGCAGGACCAGCCTAGGACTGACCTGAAAGCTAAAAACTTTCTCTCTGATCCCACTGTGGCAGGGAGACTGGGTCAGATATGACTTGCTGTGGCCCCGAAGGGCCCCCAAGAAGTTGCTTGTGCACAACGCCAATCGTATATGCAAGCTGAAAACCCAACAAAACCCCTCCAAATAAAAGTAAAATGAACAGTGAGTTGAAATGGACTCTCTTTCTTGGTGGTGAATCGACTAAACGTAGTCATATTGCTTTACAAGGAATGTCAAGGGCAAGAGATCCTACCCCAGGCATGGAATAGAGTCTATTCACAAGGTGGAGGAAAACAGACTAAGTAGTTAAATCCAAAAAGGAAATGTGTGCAGTCTTTAAGCAATCCAACATGACGGGCCGAAATTCTGAATGATTATTACACGGTGATGTTGCAAGACATGAAGCATAACATATCAAGGGACTTTATATGTTCAAAGTTAGTGAGCACTGAAAAAAAGATTCTTTGCCTGGAGTCATTTATAAAGTGTAGAACTGTAAAAAAAAAAAAAAAAACACCCCCCCATACACACACACTACCCAAGGCACAATCAGTTGTGTCCAAAACACTAAAGGTATTTTAGAATGGTAACACCTGTGGTGATTGTATGATACAGAACATATCCTCCTTACCTCTCTCAAATGCATTTTTGATATCATTCACCTCAACCTGTGACCCAGACACTCTGAATATGCCTTCATGCTGCAGTCCTGTAAGGCAATAAGAGAAACCCACAATGACAGTCAAAGATTTCAACTCAGTTCCACATCTGGCAAAGTAATATTGCATTATCGATTTGAAAAGATGCTATTTTTATTGGAAAGTGTCAGTAAATGTCTGTTTCACCATATATCACAAACCAACAAAAACATTTTCTTATAACTGAAGTTTACAAATAGACAAAGTAAGAAACACACTGCTTGAGAATGTAGTTTGTTTTAAGAATATTTATTTGGCATGTGATGTTGACAATTTGACTTTTAACAGTTTATAATGCTTTAACTTTTTGAATCTTAACGTGTACTGTCATTAAATCATCATCTGACCCCTATATAATTTCCCACAAGTGTATCAGAATTTTCACAACTTTTCAAAAAATGCTTAAAGCTCATAATTTTGTGCAACTGCAAAAATTTAAAGTCATTACGCTTAAAAAAACCCTTAAAAATAAACATTGATATCATCTGTTGAAATTATAAAAAAGAAATTCTGCCCACCCTCAGCACAATCAGGGTGGGATCCCATCCACCTAGAACATTACAACCATGCCAATAAGCAGGACAGGCCAAACTCTCATACCCTTTGGAAAATCTCCTTCTGCAAAAATCTAAGAATACAACAAGAGATAAAGGAGAAACTCCCCTTCCACACCAGGAAAAAAGTGAAAAGTATTTACTTCCCTCCCTCACTAGAAGGAAGTACAGAAGTATACCTACCACTAATGTGACTTGATATTTGGGACTCTAGGGGAGTTTTCAGGATATTCCAGCAGAGTAGTTAAGTATTATAAAATCATTAAAACTAATGGGGGCAAGTAACGGATGGAATCCAATCGATTCCTATAAAATCTCTTCGTTGGAACATTAAAAATGAGCAGCAAACATTTAAAACCAACATACTAACTTCTAAAATTTTCCAGCACAAGGAAATGGTTCAAGCCTCTGGACAGGAGTAGGAAGTTTGACTTTTGCAAAAAAAAACTTTATGTACATTTACGGCACTGAATATGTAACTAATAAGCTGTTTTGGATCATCTGTGGCCAGCTGTTTTGCTCATAAATTATGGTACTACTTTAATCTCCAGGCAATGACATTCTTGTGTTATACGGCCCTTAATTATTCCTGGTATCATCAGAACACAATCACATTGCACAGTGAAAATAAATATATACCGAAATGCAGCAAATCGCGAATGAAAATGGAATCAATCCACTATCTACAAGGAAATCTTTATTCAAAAGCATCAATTCAGATGTAAGAGATAATAACCATGTTACAGAACTGAACTTTAACGGGTCAAGCCATTAATTTCTTTATAATTCTCCTCCGACATGGATATGTACGAGAAGAACACGTGTCTAATCCCAAATTGTGCTTTCTTTAGCATATTGTATTTAGTACTCAAAGAGGGAAAACATGGGGAGAACCTACATAATAGTTTCCAACATGCATTAAAACAAGAGGAAACTACAACTGAACCTATTCTCTGGCTCTGTGTATTGGTTGGATGAAAACAAATCCCATCACTATACAAGCTTATTGACTAGCAGTCGTTCTCCATGCTATTATTAAACATTTAATAAAAAAAACACACAACTTAGAATAAAATCTCAAAATGCTACATTTATCTTTTATCCAAGCAAATAAATCTGCACCTCAGCTCCCCTGAAGGGTCACTTGAATATTGTGGACAAGGAGAATAACTCAGAACTCCAGGCAGGGGAGAGTTGTAAGTAGGCAAGACAGATATTGGTGGGGACAAGGGGAAGGAGAGGTTACTTGACAAGAAAGGAGATAAAGACACAGGAGCAACTTGAACACAAAAGCATTCCCCACCTCAAGTACCTGCAGCAGCCAATCTGTCTTCCTATGCTTAGGACAGACAATAATGCAACACTACTGACTCTTCCGAGTGAAAAGTGGTGAGTTCTTAGTAGTGCCTGCTGTAGGATTCTAACACACATGTTCTGCACTAGGCTACTCTAAACATGCACAAGAGACTCCGCAGACTGAAGCAGCCATGTGATTCACTTAAATTAGAGACGAATGTACTCAGGTTATGAAATTTGGATGTGAACTTTCCTAGAGTTCAGGGTCAGGATCTGAATCTAGGTTTTCTGATTCCTCGTTATGAGTTTAAACACCCTTAAAAAAAAAGTTCTGCCCGTCTTATTCTGTTAAGGGGCATTTCAAAAAATGATTACTTTGTTATCAGTAAACTTACCATGTCTGCTAATGAATCGTATGCAGCTCTCCACCACAAGGGGAATGGCTTGGCTGGAGTCCTGAGCAACCAAGGGAGAAAATTAAAACAAATAGTCAAGCACAAAGCTGACTTAAAAATAAAAAACCAACTCTGAAATCCACAAGCAAAACTTCATGGAGCAATACACCTTCTGTCAGGGATTGGGAACAGAGCTGTCCACAGGGCCTGAAGCAGTCTCTGAAGGAGGTACTATTTGGTTTGTGAATTATCCCAGAGACATAACACTGCCTTTTGCAGAGATGGTAACTGCCATCCCACGCTATACAGGAATAAATATATCTATGTGCAATGAAAAAGCACCAAGTCAAAACCAAGGATCACCAGTTCTGCTCTGGACTCAGTGGAGAAGACCGTTATTGGGGTGCATTAACATCTTTAAGGCACAGCTCCACGCAATGCCTCTGGAAGCAGCAATGTTATAGCACCAATGGTGTCATATGAACTACCTGTGGCTGGCCAGCTTTGCCAAGGTCACTCTTTGAGAAGGCCAGTTGGTGTTGCTCCAATGACTAACTCTGCACAAACACCTATGGCTCAACTGGTACACAAGGTGTCAGAGAAGAAACATGAGAGAAAACCTACTATGCCCTCCCTTCTCATGCAGGGCATGACCACAGAAAGTTGTGGCCCTCTGGATGAGGTCTCTCCACAGTCAGCCCTCATGGCTCCATATTTGTACATTTTTCAGATTGATTTTCCTTTATTCCAAACATGACAAATTTTAGTTTTGCAGAACAAGCGCCTGACATTTTATTGCAAAAACATTTCATATGTCATGTGCTCACTGACCTTTGGGCTAAGCACTGAGTACTGTAAAAATACCAGTTCACAATGACAGCTTGGAGTGCAAGCTGTTCTTTGGGCCTGCGCCAGAACACAGTAAATGACACTTTCTAGCTTGCCAATTTCCACCATAAGCAATTCAGTGATGAAGTTGTGTAATAGGCAAACAGTTCAATGCACTTTTCCAGCCCCTGTCTTCAGACCATCACAAAATACTTTGCAAACAATTAGATTTCAACAATATCTGTGAGATAGTGTATTACTGTTCCCATTTTAGAAAAGAGTCAGATAAGGCACAGAGGTTAAGTTACTTAATTCAACATATATATATTTTTAAAGATTTAGTGGTTTTCCTTTTAGTGAGCTGTAGAATTCCTTTAATTCATAGACTCCAATGCCAGAAGGGACCACTGTGATCATCTAGTTTGACCTCCTGTATAACCCAGGCAAGGGAACTTCCCCAAAGTAATTCCCAGAGCAGATCTTTTAGAAAAACATCCAATGTAATTTTGCAATTAACAATTTTCCCTCTTCATTATCTGAATTGCAGTAGCTTTCTGCAAGCCATATAAGACGACNGATTGGACTAGATGACCTCCTGAAGTCTCTTCTAACCCTAATATTCTATGCCTAAGAGCATGTCTACGCTTGCCATTTAAAGCGCAAAAAATCCCTTTTTTGCTCAAAAACTGTGGGAACGTCTACACTTGCCAATGACTTTTTGTGATGAAACTCAGAAGTTTTACTGCAAACAGAAAACCACCTCCACGAGAAGTGTGTAGTTGTTACTTCTGATCCTTTTGCGGTGATGTGCAATTGGAGACATGTTCTTCCTGTGTAAACAGCATTTAGCCTCCGGAGGATAGCCTAGAATGATCACTCTGGCCAGAGGCTCTGCTGCTCTGACGCCAGGTAAACAGACGTCCGCCCCTCCCCCCTGTAAAGCACCCGGGAACTTTGAAACTCCCTTTCCTGTTTTATTTGCAAGTACTCATCTGGCCAAGTGACCATGGCTGCTCCACAGAGCAAAGGAGCCCCTGCCACTTCCAGAACTATGGTCAAAATGGAGAGAGCTGCACTGTGGGATAGCTGCCCTTAGTGCACTGCTCATTGGTGATGGAAATGCTGCAAATGTAAACACTATCTGATGCCTGTGGACGCAAGTGAGTACACAAAACAGCAGGCTTTTCTTTCACCAGTTCCCTAATCACAGGTGAAACTGGCAGTGCAAAAACTCCCCAAGTGTAGACATCAGCCTAATAAATGCTTGTGACAATGAATAAAGCTCTGGGAGCCACCATAGCCAAATACAGTGAGGAGATAAAACAGCCCATTTATTTAGCTGACTTGCAGGCCAGCTGTGTTCCTATTTTACTTTTCAGCATTGTATGCAACAAAGTGATCTTGTCAGCTCTTCCTTAATCCCATTGTATTTGCTGATTTCCCCAGCTCTGCACACTGATGGAAGCTAATCCCTGAATATCTGTATAGCTGAGTGTGAATCTTTGATCCTTTCATACACATTTCCTCTTCAGGTTTCAGTGGTAGCCCTGTTAGTCTGTATCAGAAAAAAAAAAAAAAAAAAGGACACCCCCCCATACACACACACTACCCAAGGCACAATCAGTTGTGTCCAAAACACTAAAGGTATTTTAGAATGGTAACACCTGTGGTGATTGTATGATACAGAACATATCCTCCTTACCTCTCTCAAATGCATTTTTGATATCATTCACCTCAACCTGTGACCCAGACACTCTGAATATGCCTTCATGCTGCAGTCCTGTAAGGCAATAAGAGAAACCCACAATGACAGTCAAAGATTTCAACTCAGTTCCACATCTGGCAAAGTAATATTGCATTATCGATTTGAAAAGATGCTATTTTTATTGGAAAGTGTCAGTAAATGTCTGTTTCACCATATATCACAAACCAACAAAAACATTTTCTTATAACTGAAGTTTACAAATAGACAAAGTAAGAAACACACTGCTTGAGAATGTAGTTTGTTTTAAGAATATTTATTTGGCATGTGATGTTGACAATTTGACTTTTAACAGTTTATAATGCTTTAACTTTTTGAATCTTAACGTGTACTGTCATTAAATCATCATCTGACCCCTATATAATTTCCCACAAGTGTATCAGAATTTTCACAACTTTTCAAAAAATGCTTAAAGCTCATAATTTTGTGCAACTGCAAAAATTTAAAGTCATTACGCTTAAAAAAACCCTTAAAAATAAACATTGATATCATCTGTTGAAATTATAAAAAAGAAATTCTGCCCACCCTCAGCACAATCAGGGTGGGATCCCATCCACCTAGAACATTACAACCATGCCAATAAGCAGGACAGGCCAAACTCTCATACCCTTTGGAAAATCTCCTTCTGCAAAAATCTAAGAATACAACAAGAGATAAAGGAGAAACTCCCCTTCCACACCAGGAAAAAAGTGAAAAGTATTTACTTCCCTCCCTCACTAGAAGGAAGTACAGAAGTATACCTACCACTAATGTGACTTGATATTTGGGACTCTAGGGGAGTTTTCAGGATATTCCAGCAGAGTAGTTAAGTATTATAAAATCATTAAAACTAATGGGGGCAAGTAACGGATGGAATCCAATCGATTCCTATAAAATCTCTTCGTTGGAACATTAAAAATGAGCAGCAAACATTTAAAACCAACATACTAACTTCTAAAATTTTCCAGCACAAGGAAATGGTTCAAGCCTCTGGACAGGAGTAGGAAGTTTGACTTTTGCAAAAAAAAACTTTATGTACATTTACGGCACTGAATATGTAACTAATAAGCTGTTTTGGATCATCTGTGGCCAGCTGTTTTGCTCATAAATTATGGTACTACTTTAATCTCCAGGCAATGACATTCTTGTGTTATACGGCCCTTAATTATTCCTGGTATCATCAGAACACAATCACATTGCACAGTGAAAATAAATATATACCGAAATGCAGCAAATCGCGAATGAAAATGGAATCAATCCACTATCTACAAGGAAATCTTTATTCAAAAGCATCAATTCAGATGTAAGAGATAATAACCATGTTACAGAACTGAACTTTAACGGGTCAAGCCATTAATTTCTTTATAATTCTCCTCCGACATGGATATGTACGAGAAGAACACGTGTCTAATCCCAAATTGTGCTTTCTTTAGCATATTGTATTTAGTACTCAAAGAGGGAAAACATGGGGAGAACCTACATAATAGTTTCCAACATGCATTAAAACAAGAGGAAACTACAACTGAACCTATTCTCTGGCTCTGTGTATTGGTTGGATGAAAACAAATCCCATCACTATACAAGCTTATTGACTAGCAGTCGTTCTCCATGCTATTATTAAACATTTAATAAAAAAAACACACAACTTAGAATAAAATCTCAAAATGCTACATTTATCTTTTATCCAAGCAAATAAATCTGCACCTCAGCTCCCCTGAAGGGTCACTTGAATATTGTGGACAAGGAGAATAACTCAGAACTCCAGGCAGGGGAGAGTTGTAAGTAGGCAAGACAGATATTGGTGGGGACAAGGGGAAGGAGAGGTTACTTGACAAGAAAGGAGATAAAGACACAGGAGCAACTTGAACACAAAAGCATTCCCCACCTCAAGTACCTGCAGCAGCCAATCTGTCTTCCTATGCTTAGGACAGACAATAATGCAACACTACTGACTCTTCCGAGTGAAAAGTGGTGAGTTCTTAGTAGTGCCTGCTGTAGGATTCTAACACACATGTTCTGCACTAGGCTACTCTAAACATGCACAAGAGACTCCGCAGACTGAAGCAGCCATGTGATTCACTTAAATTAGAGACGAATGTACTCAGGTTATGAAATTTGGATGTGAACTTTCCTAGAGTTCAGGGTCAGGATCTGAATCTAGGTTTTCTGATTCCTCGTTATGAGTTTAAACACCCTTAAAAAAAAAGTTCTGCCCGTCTTATTCTGTTAAGGGGCATTTCAAAAAATGATTACTTTGTTATCAGTAAACTTACCATGTCTGCTAATGAATCGTATGCAGCTCTCCACCACAAGGGGAATGGCTTGGCTGGAGTCCTGAGCAACCAAGGGAGAAAATTAAAACAAATAGTCAAGCACAAAGCTGACTTAAAAATAAAAAACCAACTCTGAAATCCACAAGCAAAACTTCATGGAGCAATACACCTTCTGTCAGGGATTGGGAACAGAGCTGTCCACAGGGCCTGAAGCAGTCTCTGAAGGAGGTACTATTTGGTTTGTGAATTATCCCAGAGACATAACACTGCCTTTTGCAGAGATGGTAACTGCCATCCCACGCTATACAGGAATAAATATATCTATGTGCAATGAAAAAGCACCAAGTCAAAACCAAGGATCACCAGTTCTGCTCTGGACTCAGTGGAGAAGACCGTTATTGGGGTGCATTAACATCTTTAAGGCACAGCTCCACGCAATGCCTCTGGAAGCAGCAATGTTATAGCACCAATGGTGTCATATGAACTACCTGTGGCTGGCCAGCTTTGCCAAGGTCACTCTTTGAGAAGGCCAGTTGGTGTTGCTCCAATGACTAACTCTGCACAAACACCTATGGCTCAACTGGTACACAAGGTGTCAGAGAAGAAACATGAGAGAAAACCTACTATGCCCTCCCTTCTCATGCAGGGCATGACCACAGAAAGTTGTGGCCCTCTGGATGAGGTCTCTCCACAGTCAGCCCTCATGGCTCCATATTTGTACATTTTTCAGATTGATTTTCCTTTATTCCAAACATGACAAATTTTAGTTTTGCAGAACAAGCGCCTGACATTTTATTGCAAAAACATTTCATATGTCATGTGCTCACTGACCTTTGGGCTAAGCACTGAGTACTGTAAAAATACCAGTTCACAATGACAGCTTGGAGTGCAAGCTGTTCTTTGGGCCTGCGCCAGAACACAGTAAATGACACTTTCTAGCTTGCCAATTTCCACCATAAGCAATTCAGTGATGAAGTTGTGTAATAGGCAAACAGTTCAATGCACTTTTCCAGCCCCTGTCTTCAGACCATCACAAAATACTTTGCAAACAATTAGATTTCAACAATATCTGTGAGATAGTGTATTACTGTTCCCATTTTAGAAAAGAGTCAGATAAGGCACAGAGGTTAAGTTACTTAATTCAACATATATATATTTTTAAAGATTTAGTGGTTTTCCTTTTAGTGAGCTGTAGAATTCCTTTAATTCATAGACTCCAATGCCAGAAGGGACCACTGTGATCATCTAGTTTGACCTCCTGTATAACCCAGGCAAGGGAACTTCCCCAAAGTAATTCCCAGAGCAGATCTTTTAGAAAAACATCCAATGTAATTTTGCAATTAACAATTTTCCCTCTTCATTATCTGAATTGCAGTAGCTTTCTGCAAGCCATATAAGACGACACACTTTGCAATACAACAGTGCTTTGAAACACTATGGAAACCTGCAGCTTACTTGGCGAATGACAAAGAGTTTATTAATAATCATTCAAATAGCACCACAGATTTACTCAGCTCATTTCAGAGACAGGCACCAAATGAACTTTACAGAGAAACACACATTCTCTGTCCTCAAAGAGATAATTTCAGATGTGCAATCTAAATTGGTAGGTCACACTCAAAAGAACTATTAGAGCCACACACAAGTGATTTCATGTGGATTATTTGAGGCACAGGTTTTAGGTTTTCAAGTCACAGGGCACAGTATGTCATCTCCAATGAAGTACAGAATACACTGTGAGCCCTCAAACACTACTGTGAATGGCTAAAAAAAAAAAAAAAAAAAAAAAAAAAACATGCAGCTATTTCACTTTCTGTTGAAAAAGAGTGTTACTAGTGTGTAAACAAAGCAACTATCTCCACAACAGATGAGTTCAGGGTATTCAAAAGATTTAGCTCTGCATAGGAGAGCCTGCAAACATGAAATGCAAATTCTCTACATGTGCAGCTAGAGAATAAAGATTCAGATTTTCATTTAATTTATATAGCTTTTATTCACTACAGATATTTCTACAAACTCCCCCCTACTCTCCAGCATCCAAAAATAACTACGACTATACATTTCATCTAGCTGCAGCACAGCAGCCTACATACTAAATTATGATAAAGCCAAAAATCTTGAGATGTAACATGGAAAGTGGGTTTTCAAAAAATCAGCATACTGGATTTTAAACACAGCTTATAATCATTGCTCAAAATACAGCAAGGGACATATCTTGCCTATAATTTCCTAAATAGGAAAGAAAAATGTAAAATATAGTCTGCTTTTCCCTCAAACTACCAACATACTAACAAGACACGCATGGTGCTGGCTATCATGCTATATACCATGTCTTCTAACAGCAACTGCGACCTACTTTCTGGCTAACGAAAAGTGTCAGCAGACAGACTCTGTAAGCTATTGCTCAAGAATGAAAAAGGGACCAGAGGAGCAGATAAAATGATGTTTCAAGTCAAATCTGGTCTCTATTTGATGTGAAAATTTTTCCAGCTCCTTCCTATCCCAGGATAACATGATCTAGTTCCTTTGTTATTAAAATGTCATAGTTTAAAAGGCAATAAGTCATCCATTATGGACAGAAAAGAAAGCAAGCATCCTTAGAATTCCTTGGAGTCCCTTTTATCATGAAAGGTATGGCCAGCGCACAGTTACAACTTTATTTAATAGAAATGTGAATTAAAAAGAGAACAAGTAGTACAAATAATATACGTCAGCAGGAAACCATGGACTATGAACCTTAGTGCGGCAGTTATGCTCATCATTTATGTAGGCTGCTAGTGGGTAATGTCGTCACAGACAAGCAGGTCTGATAGTTCCACCCATAAAAGACAGTGATACAAGCACAAGCACACACACCTGTCACGGGTAAAGATAAACTGAAGTAGGATCAATATATTACCCTATTCCAGGGGTCCCCAACACAGTGCCCACGGGTGCCATGGCACCCACAGGGACACTTAAATGCACCCGCATCCTGGCCAGCGGTGGAGCATCCATCGAAATGCTGCTGAATTTCAGCGGCATTTCGGCGGCGACACCTCTTGATTACGACACTTGTCGGCGGAAACCAGCATCATCGAGAGGCGTCGCCATCAAATTTCTGTGGCATTTCAGCGGTGACACCTCTCAATGACACCACTTGCCACCAACAAGCGACGTCATCGAGAGGCATGGCCGCTGAAATTTGGCGGCATTTTGGCGGATGCTCCACCATCACCACGGTCCTTCAGCTGGCGCCCGCCAAACAAAACGGTTGGGGACCACTGCCCTATTCTGTCACAAATTAACAGATTGAAAGGAATACTCTTGGTGAAGAGTATATCTCATATGAACCATATAACTAACCTACCTACTGTTCTTCAGGAAGACTACTATAGGACAGAGTTTAATGATGCCACATGATGAGTAGGAAGATGGTAAAATGTCTCAAGAAGCAGCTGAGTCAGACAGCTTGAGTTCTATTCCAAGCTTTTCCAGACACTGTGTGGCAAGGCGGAAAATCACTCATGGTCTGTGACTCAGTTTCCCCATATGTAAAATGGGGATAATACTATCCTATGTCACACAACTTATTAATGTCTGCCAAATGCTTTGAGCCCCTCTGATGGTAGGCTTTATAGAAGGGCAAGTACTATTATAACTAAGTTATTGAGCTGATTCAGTATCAGTCTTTAACCAAAAATGTTCAGTAATTGAGAATGCCTGAGCTCCAAGTCAGAGTCATAGAACCACAGAATATCAGGGTTGAAAGGAACCTCAGGAGGTCTAGTCCAATCCCCAGATAGATTTTTGCCCCAGATCCCTAAATGGCCCCCTCAAGGATTGAACTCAACCCTCGGTTTAGCAGGCAACAGCTCAAACCACTGAACTATCCCTCCCCGAAATATCATCCTTCCAATATCATTATTGTTGGCTTAGTATGGATAATCCACTCAACACTGTACAAAACACAAAAAGATCAGTCCTGATTTCCAAGTTGCTATTACTTTAACGGAAGATGCATGTCAAAAACTGACAGATGGCTTTGAATATCTCAACCAATGCCTGCCCAGAAGTTACAGTCTCAGAATACAGAACTGCATCAAACTTGCATGGAATTCTGGACACCAGATCTTTCTCCAAATACCAGAAAACATAAAAATGAAGTTTGTTATTGCCCAAAAAGGTGACTGCGAAAGGTTTATGGAAGATCCAGGTTTTTACCATTTCAGTTCTTGCATTCCCAAACACTCAAAAAGAACATACGAAAAAGCTCTATGCAAGAGACAGATACAAAAATAACCCCCATCCCTACACACAGAGTTGCATGCTTCAATGAGTTCTTTATTACCTGCTTCCTTATAGTAGAGCTGCGTCTGCCACTGATCAGAAGCCCAGAACGGACCATGGGTGGAAGATGGAGAGGAAAGAACACAGGCAAACGTCAAGGTGACCACTGACAACCAAAATACTTGTTTGTATGATATTTCAAAAACTCATTAGTCTTGGTGGGGAAAGGAGCCAGATATGGGAAACATTTTCAATGATCTACACTCTGTCAGTTCACAGGAACTTTGGAAAGCCTAAGTGATTTAACATAAAAGGTACTGTAATCCTGAAACTGGAAGAGGGAAGCCTATTGCCTTGACACAAGACTGTACTTAATCTCTTCCTTCCAACCATAAGGAAATCCAGCATATAAACCTCTTCACTCTAAATCAAGTTCTTTATAGTTTTCAGAGAGCTCCTGTCCAAAGTAGGTCCATTGTACTGGATGATTTAAAGCAGGGGTTCTCAAACTGGGGAGGTCGGGACCCTGCAGAGGATCGCAAGGTTATTGCAAGGGGAGTCGCAAGCTGTCAACCTCCACTCTAAACCCCGCTTTGCCTCCAGCATTTAGAATGGTGTTAAATATATTAAAAAGTGTTTTTAGTTTATGGGGGGGCGGGGTCTGCACTCAGAGGTTTGCTATGTGAAAGGGGTCACCAGCACAAAAGTTTGAGAACCACTGATTTAAAGCCACAGGGAGAGGGGGAAAACAAAGTAAACTGGTTTCCCTCTGTGCTGTTAATAAGCATATTAATGCGTTCTTTGTAATAACCTGTGATAAAAAAATAAAAAATGGACACCAAGTTAACCATTTCCAAACAACAAGATCACAATTACAAATGGCTTCATAATTACTGTTTATGCAGGTGGATATTAGGGCCTGATCTGAAGGAGGTTTGAGCTTGCTCTGCTAAAAGTCCTTTATCTTATTTCTGGGGTTCAGAAATTCTTAGTTTTCTGTAAAACTGAATCATGGGAGATAAGGATAGAGAAAGTCTAATGGATCATTCACCCAACTGCCTGCCAGGACAGTTGACTGCTGAATTCTCAGTATGTCAATTTTATTGTGTTTAAGAATCACAATTGTAGCATTCATTTTGCAGAAATTATTTTTAAAGAATGAGCTGTAATGAGAGAAAGCAAGTAAGCAGATTTCATGAGCTGTCACAGGCAGTGAGGTATCTTTTAGACTATTGGTGAAAATGCTTCTGATATTGAAAGTTGTTTCACAGTGAATAATATTTTATTATTACAGATGTCAGACCCTAATTAGGACGTGTCAGCTCTGCTTTACTGTGAGGAATGGGGAAAATGGAGTAATGATTTCAGATCTGCTTTACTGCGAAGAATGGGGAAAATGGAGTAATGATTTCAGATCTGCAGTAATCACCCACACTTTAAGAAGCCAGCACACTGCACAATCCCTGTGGCCAACACAGCCCCCTAAAACAAATTCAGAGAGACAGAACTATATCACATTTCACAGAAAGCCCCTCCACCCCTTGCGATGAGAGGCTGAGTTTCACATATTTGGTGACTTCTACAGCACCATGATTGATACTTGGCCTCAGTTACAGCAAAATATTTATTCTTCATTGCCTCTCTCTGTGCTGCAATCCAATTCCAAGTCAAGCCAGATGAGGTCAACAGGGCAAGGAGAAGAAAACGCCTCTATGACCATTCTCTTCCCCCCCACACAAACACACCCACAAACCACCCCAGATTAAAGCAATGCACAAGCACTCTCAAGACTGCTGCTTGGCTCTTGTCCCCCCTACATGGCATAAATCCTGAAGAGTCCCAGGGCCCCACATTTACGGGTTACGACACTGAGGTGGATGTAGCAATGTGGTGTTAGTGAAAGTCAAAACACAATTTAAACAGGCTAGAAAACAGACAAAAGCAATGGTGCCTTCAAGATGTGTTGCTTCACAGGAAATTTGAAACCCTACCACACCGACTCCTAATCTACACAGGTCTGAGCTGGTGACTCGCAGTCCCCTTACCACTTGTCGTTGTGCTTTTGGGAAGACGCTCACTTTAAACAATGTTTATTGAGACATCCCGACCTAGCCTGCAAGGGAGCAATCAGTCCCTTTGACCTGTAGGGAACCGACAAAAAAAGAATATAAAGGCTTGCACAAGGAACAGAAATGGGAAAAACACTTTTGACGGACATGCAAAGCCTTAACTTGGAAGTGGGTGGAGGGGGGACATATGGGGAAGGAGACAGCAGCTTTAAGAGTGACAATGTGCTGCTTCCACCACGTAACCCGGCTGCTATGAAGATCATGACAGCCCATGCCTGTTGGCAAGCCCAGCTCCCCAGTGGCGGACCAGGAAATGCAGATAGAGCCGCATTCAAGCTGCCGTGAATGGACTCTCTCGTCGGACGCATTTGTAATCTGAAAATGGTTTCCATGGCAGACTGCTCTATAATTGTTGACTACACGCACACAAGACTAGCACTTTTCAACTCATCTCCCTCCTCCTCCTTCCCGCAGAGGGGACGCGGGGGGGGTTATACTTTATGAAGCCACTTAGGAAGATGAACACCGACTGCCGCAGACGCACAGGCTTGAACGTGCTAGCATTTAGGCTATTTCAGGAGGCAGAGCTTTAATGATTATCTTCTCGCAATCATATTATGCAAATTGTTCCATTGAACTTTCATTCTGTTTGCAATTTGGGGACAGTTCATGCTGCTGCTGAGTAACAGGCAGCATTTTAAAATAGCACAGTAAAGGAAAAAAGGAGACAATATTTTGGCCAAGCACCTTTGCCTACCTAACATTCCAGGCCAGACATCCAAGGTGATAAATCAACATCAACAGCTTGCGTGATTAACACCGCACTGAATTGCCTCTTCCCCAGAGAATGCCTCCTTCGCATTCATGTTTGCCTGCCCTGCTGGATAGTAAGAGAGTGTAACAAAGGGCTAACATTGTTGATTGCGAGAATCAATAGAACACTTTGTGTAGGAGCCACTTTGCCCCTCCCTGACGCTAAAAGCTCATTTAACCAAAATGGTGCATAATTTATAAAAATGTTATACAGATCCAGAAGTTCCTAACCTCTGTCCACTGGCCATCATGGGAATATTCCATGACGTTATAAATTGACACGCTAGTGGCAACAGCAAGGGCCTTATTAAAGCATGAAAATGTGACCGTAGAGACATAATTACTTGTCGAAGGAAGACCTGCTGTATTTTATTACCAGAACCTGTCATCTTTAGATAAGGTAATTTGCAAGAGGAGTGAAAAAATGTTAACTAAAGAAAAACAAAAAACAAAAAAAATATAGAAACATACCCCCAGTGTCCTGGAGAGAGATACAGCTGTGCATTGATTTCAGTGGGCAAAACTTCGCGAGAGAGACTGATGCAATGTGTGAAAGGGTTTTAGTATCCCACCCTCTAGTTAAGTGACATTTCTATAAATGGAGCTGGATGCTGAGCGCCCACTCTGTTCATCTCATTGATTTCCTTGCTGTTGGATTGGAGGCATATGCACCTCGGTGCCTTTGATCTCACATACAACAGCAGGTTTGTGGTGCGTGTGCTTTTTTTGTTTTTGTTTTTAAAGTGGCTCTTGCTCCATCTGTCTGACATGCAACCGAGATCCCTATCCAAGCTCAGCTCCAAAGAAGTTCAACGTAGCAAAGCACACAAACAGCAGGGGCCCTCTAAATCTAAGAGATACAACCATACACATTAAACATTCTTCTTGCTCCTGCCTTCGTGCCCTCAGCTTGAGATCAGTTCAAGGGGCAGGCAAGGTTCAGAGGAAAGAGGTCATGGTATGGGCGGGTCAGCTATAACCAGGATGTGATTAGTCACAGGGGGAAGGTTGGGTGTCATTTGGAGATGCTTAAGAGACAGAGGAAAATGCTCTAAGGAACAGCATTTCTGATTCCCTTTCCCGAGAGACAAACCCAGGAATCTTCACAATATCTTTTTCCCTCACGTTCCTACAGGTTAGTCTGATTAACATGAAGCTTTTTTTTTTGGGGGGGGGGGGGGCGGGGGTGAGAGGAGAGAGAGAAAGAACGTTTTTATCCTGAAAGCAAACATTTTACAACCTGGCACACTGTTTAAATTCTCATCCAGAAGACAACTTGCGCACTATAAATTTTGTGGCCTTCAATTCAGATACCTAGCAAAGAAGAGCAGGCCCTGCAATCATGTAAACATAAGGTTCTATGAGTCAGACTAGATCAGGGGTCGGCAACATTTCAAAAGTGCTGTGCCGAGTCTTCATTTATTCACTAATTTAAGGTTTCGCATACCAGTAATACATTTTAACGTTTTTAGAAGGTCTCTTTCTCTAAGTCTATAATATATAACTAAACTATTGTTGTATGTAAAGTAAATAAGGTTTTTAAAATGTTTTAAGAAGATTTATTTAAAATTAATTTAAAATGCAGAGCCCCCCGGACCGGTGGCCAGGCCCAACAGTGAGAGTGCCACTGAAAATCAGCTCACGTGCCACCTTCGGCACACGTGCCATAGTTGCCTACCCCTGTACTAGATATTGAGACTGCCAATCCACCCTCTTCACAAATGCTGGTGGGGGAGGTTTGTATGCAGACATGGATGCATTGCTTGAGGTGTGCGTTTGGCCAGAAGTGGTGGGAACATTCAATCTTGACTGCTGCTTTGTACCAAGTGAATGCAGGCGCAACACATTCTGTCTGCTCTGAAATTTCTATTTCCACGAATAAAGGTCATGTTCTGCATTAGCCTGGTTTGGATTGAACCTACAGAAGTGAAAAGCAGCTCATCTACCATGCAAACAAACCTTTCTACCACCCGAATGAGGCAATGCTTCTAAGATCAGCAGTAAATCACAAGGTTTACCTCTATTCAGATTATTAACAGAGGGGGGCCCTGAGTGGGTACATGCTTCATTTAAACAAACAGATGAGGCACATTAGTACCTCATTAAGTATTTGCATTTGCCTTTCACAATTACTCAAGCACTCATAGTGCTGCACCAAGCAGGCTGGAAAAATAAATTCATAAAACATGAATATGTCCACTTAGCATTGGTAATCTAGGACAGTTACGCTCAGTCAGCTGACTAATTTAATAACTACAGATGATTGTCTAATGCAGCGACAAGCGGGTCCCAGACTTACTTTCTCCCAGTGTCTTCTGGAGAAGGTCATGCTTGGCCTGGAGCTTAGTGATCAGGTTCCTGCCTTCCAGGTACTCCTTCATTTTCTGTTGGGGTGAAAGAGAAAAGCAAAACCATCAAGGGGTGTTTATTTCTCAGCTGACAACCTTTGGTCTGCTGGACTCTGCATACAGTTGTGAACTGTAGTTACCAAACTCTATAGCGAGAAGGATGAAATAAATCTACAGACGTATATTGGAGTCTCAGCCCATACCCTAGCAATCTGCCATCTCATTTCTCTTGCCCCAGTCTAGATATGGACTGACTCGCAGCTGAATGCTTGGCATGTCTGAGACATCTAAGTGGCTGTCTTACACCCTGCTCTCCAGACAGAGAGAGAGACAGAAATGCACTTTCATCACGTCACCGACAACTGAATGAACAATCTGTTTTAACAAACTAAAAGACTGCTACTGTGCTTATTCTCACTTAACCTCTCTCACCCCACTTTACTCGTCAGATACTGCATCTGCCTCTATTCTGGACACACAATAAGGAAAGGAAAAAACCCAACAAAGATGACATTTCCTCTGCTCATCTCAAGCTAAAATATCGGACTATACTCTGTTTCTCTTAAGATGGATAGGTTTTTCAGCTCTTCAGAAGAGATTTATAAACTGTTTCACCACTTATTCTGGAGGACAATACATTTTTCTTCATTGCTAACATGCTGCAAGTGTACAGAGTGCTGTATAGAAAATCAGTGTCAAGTTTACAGTTGGAAGAGGTTAAGCATTTATAATATTTTGCTCAAATATTAGTGATGAACATATACACTACAACATTTCAAAAATGGAACCAATAGAAAGCGAGCTCAAGGGAAGACAATATCCTATGATAAATTATTCCAACTCTTGTCCCCATCTTACCTCATTTCTATCCACTGTCTTTCACTCTAGCTTTGTAGTGTCAAATTTAGACTAAGCTCCTTGAAATACAAATGGTGTATTAATTTAAAGTGCTATTTTACTCTGTTGGTCTTGTGTGGGTCATAACAATGGGCACGCTACAAATATACTTAAAGGGTGAGAAGAATCATGGAACAGGATACATAGACAGTATCAAGGGAAAATAAAACTATTTAGGAGCCCAGAAGCACCAAGTTGTGGGGCCGCTGACTGTTAGTTTCTAGAGACAAGTCAGTTACAAAGAAGATCGGCATTTGGGTTTTAATTAGTGGCCAAAAATCAGGATGCTGCTCCTGAGTCTGAACAACCGGAGTAGGAATTTCATCAAAAGTAAGTCTTTTGGGAGATTTGCAGATATATGGCTTTGTTGTGGACGGGTACATCAACAGCTTTGGTCCTGGATGAAACCAGGAAGCAGCGAAGTGAGTGGAAAAATAAATTAAAAATTAAAGATAACCAAACATTTCAGAACCTTCAAAAGAACCTTGTACCAAAGTTTCGTGCTGACTGGATATTTCCTCCCAGAATCTGTCCAAATCTATTCCAAGCATAGGCTGCTTCTTGCATTCTAATCATTTAGGTTTAAAAAAAAGAGTCACATCCATCCATTCAGATCTAGACAATTTCACTCAAGTTTTGACAGACAACCAGGTTGCGGCTTCATCCCTGCTTACCTCATGCAAAATGGCCAAATGATATTGCATTTCATGCTCCAGGGAGTTGGGATGGGAGATAAGTCTGATTCGGAAAGATGTTGTGCTCTCTCAACTCTGACAGAAGTCAAGGAGAGCTGAATAGGCGCAAAATATTTTCATGCAAATAACCGTCCGTGTGGCCAACAATGGGTAAATCAAAAGTTTAAAGATCCACAAATAAACTTGCTTCTCCAGAGACCTAAGCTTCTTTCTGAAGAAAAGTAAGACTATTTCATTCTTGCTTTACTTCTGCATTTATTATCTCCTGGCACCTTCTGACATTATAATGAACACCCAAGAGAAACTGGATTTTCATTGTTATTCAGGCCAAAAACCAAATGCAGGCGTTTTCCTTTGTCCAATGTTTAGTTTATTGGTTTTATTTTTATATTATTAGTTATTGTTGTGAGGTGGGGAGCTGAGTCAGGGGCTTTTTACACTTCAACTTACAGCAAGGAAACAAGCTGTATATTTGAAAGAATAGAGTAAATTCAAAAATTTCCATCAGAATTACTAGTTTGCTTCCCCCTTCCCTTACCCCACAGTTTAAAAAAACTGTATGTTTTGTTCTGCAAAGAGCTACCGGTTTAGCAGCCCTACGTACTGAACTCTTATTTTTCCATGGACCAAGTACACAAAGGACAACAGCAAGTCAACGTTTGCTCACACTGGCCTGTGAAGATATCATTCCCCTCAGGGAGGGACCACCTCTAGGTGTAAGGGCCATTCAATCTCCATGATCCTTTCGCTTCTTGGCCTCTTGGCTTAGAGAACCAACAAGAGGGCTAATCCGTTGTGTGGGGTGTTCGCATGTCCACTAGGAGCTGAAATGAAAGTACCCAAGAGCTACAGATTTTAAACTACCACCATTCTCGATGAGAGCAGAATCAGTGGCATAGCTGTGATATGTTCTCCCCCACTACCAATCCACTGAGCCATCCGTTCCCCCACAGCTGAAGTGACAGTTCTATTCCTTCTAGTTGGGCAGAACATTGGAAGTGTGTACAAATTTTTTGACATATGGAACATAAAAGAAAAACAAATCAAATACAAACTTTAATTCCATAATATAATACTAACACGTGTAATGAAGTTTCATCTTTGTTCTTGTGACAAAATGCTTCAGTTACTGTCATGGTTTATGAACCACCTTGATGGAATTGCATTACTGTATTTCTTGGCTGCATCTCTTTGCATATTGATGAAGAATGTAAAAGGTTGCCATTTGTAGGGAGGTGCAGATAGTATTAAAGAATCACTGACTTCTAATGGCAAAATTGATAAATATCCTCAGACACAATTCTGCTTAAACACAATTTTCGCCTCTTTATCCTATTTGTTGTTCAGCTAGGGATATTAAATACTGATATGGACAGGCCACACGGACGGTTATTTGCATGAAAATAGAACCTGTGTTTCTCTGAAATTCTATCTGGTCTTCTGCTTATTCCTTACTTAACGCCAGGCTCTTAAGTGTCTGGTATCAGCATTCTTCATACCAGCTAATTATGATATTATCCAACACATTATATCATTAGATCAGCAGTACAAGTTCATGACTTTCTAGTAGACAAATACTATTGAGAGTATCCCCAGTTACCAAACACAAACACCACACAGAACACTGTGGTCAAAGGGAATGAGACAATCCTGAAAATCAACAACATAAAGCCCTCTAATGAATGGATTTTAAAAAAATCTCCCATGAGATACCAGCAGATCTTGAAAAAAAGAGTTAAAATAATGAGAAACTGAAGATTAAAATGAAGATTCAGACTGTCTGTAAAGTCAGTGCACCTCACTGAGATGTGGAAGAAGAAGATGCTAAAGCATTACTGGGCTAGGTCGTGCAGTGATTAGAGAAACCTTTTGTTGCAGGACTGGTCATAGGTCAACGGTTTACTTCCTGCTGTCAGTCAAGATCCCATTAAAACAAATAACTATTTGATAATGAGGTACAAGATTGCCCTCCTGGATCCCATTTGACCATGAATCCTTGCTCCTGAGGAGCTGCACACAGACACTCAGACTTTAAGGCCAGAAGGGACCTATGTACATATGCCACACATCTGCAATACAGAAGTGTATGAAATGAGAGGAGAAAGGTGTTTTAAGGTACAGAACAGACCCATATAAAGGAAGTACACCTATTTATTTTGGTTCTCCCTCTCCTCTCACAGTACTGCATCCACCATGGTTTTGTCCTAGTTCTCACTGCTGGCCACACCCACTCTCGTAATAGACCCATAACCTCTGGCTGAGTTACTGAAGTCCTCAAATGATGATTTAAAGACTTCAGATTACAAAGAATCCACCGTTTACACTAGCTTAAACCTAAAGTGACCCATGCACCATGCTGCAGAAAAGGCAGACAGGCCACAATCTGAAACAGCTTTAAAAATAGCCGTACTATCTATGGCATGCAATCAAAGTAGAGCTGAAGGTGGCCTGCACTTGATGGATATTTCTGGAAAACCCAGGGTGCTCCATATGCGACACTGGAGGTGCCATCTCATGAAGGAAACAAAACTTTTCTCCTGGCCAGTTGAGGTCATTAAAGTAACTTATGAGTAAAGAAGGTGGGATTTAGCTCCAGCCTCCTGGCTAAAGCAGAATTTGAGCAATGCTACCTGCAAATTCCCCCTTGCAATATGACACATACACACCCATCACTATTTAGGATAGGAAGTGATGAACATCACATTTTACCCTAAATTTGCGTGGTGCCACTCTGAACTGCCTTGTTTTATTTCAGATGTGGCCACATTTCAGAGGCAAGAAAAGAGATTCTTGTATATAGAGCTTATCAAACACTTAGGGTTCCAGAGAAATACATTATGCGTTTGACATTTTTTCTCGTCTCTGAGGCTGTGAGTTACATTAGGAACACTGTGCCCCGTGCAGAGTTCTCCTATTGCTGCTACAAAGAAAACAATGGTTCCTATAGACTACTGGTATTTCATATCTTCCTCATACTACATTAAATCCAACCTTCCGGAGCCTGCCATCTTCCAGGAGCACACAAATAAAAAGGATGTTCATTTAAAATCAAAACGTGCAGGTTTTTCTTGACGAATTATGAAGATCCAGCAGCATTCCGTTTCAAACAGCAAAAACAAACACAAAAGTATGTGTGAACTCCACATGATTTAATTTCTGGCCTGGATTTAATCTAAGTACAATCAGACGCAAAAGGACAAAGAAAGATAGCAGTCATAATACAATTTCTGTATTGCAAAGACCTCAGAAAGGAGGGTCTGTTAACTAGTGACCATGTACACATTGCAATGGCTGTCGTCCCCAAATCCACGCACCTTTAATACCCTCCCCCACCCTGAGCCTGTTTAAATTTTTCCAGCAGGTGGAATGCATAATAGAGCAAAGTGTAAACTAGAGTACATCTTCCTGCTTTGCTACCAAGGCAGACAGGCAGTTATGGTTTCTGTGGCACCTTGTAGACTAACAGACATTTTGGAGCATAAGCTTTCGTGGGTGACTACCCACTTCGTCAGATGCATGTAGTGGAAATTTCCAGGGGCAGGTATATATATGCTAGCAAGCAAGCTAGAGATAACGAGGTTAGTTCAATCAGGGAGGATGAGGCCCTGTTCTAGCAGCTGAGGTGTGAAAACCAAGAGAGGAGAAACTGGTTCTGTAATTGCCAAGCCATTCACAATCTTTGTTCAATCCTGAGCTGATGGTGTCAAATTTGCAGATGAACTGAAGCTCAGCAGTTTTCTCTCTGAAGTCTGGTCCTGAAGTTTTTTTGCTGCAGGATGGCCACCCTAAGGTCTGCTATAGTGTGGCCAGGGAGGTTGAAGTGCTCTCTACAGGTTTTGTATATTGCCATTCCTATTATCTGATTTGGTGTCCATTTATCCTTTCCGTAGAGACGGTCCAGTTTGGCCGATGTACATAGCAGAGGGGCATTGCTGGCATATGATGGCCTAGATCACATTGGTGACCGTGCAGGTGAATGAATGGTGATGGTATGGCTGATCTGGTTAGGTCCTGTGATGGTGTCGCTGGTGTAGATATGTGGCAAAGTTGGCATCGAGGTTTGTTGCATGGATTGGTTCCTGAGCTGATCCCTGTTCTGATCCCCTGGTTCGGAGCACAACTGCTGCGACATCATCAGGGTACTGTTCCTGACAGCCTGTATTCATCTGTGTGTGGGATGTTTGTGTAAGAGCCTCTACATCCATTGTGGCTAGGATGGGCTTCTCTACCTGAGCTAGCATTGATGCATCATCATCTGGACCATGGGAGAGGGACTCTGGAAAAATTCCACGAACGATTTCAACAGCTTCCACCCACCATCAACCTCAGCCTGGACCAATCTACACGGGAGGTCCACTTCCTAGACACCATGGTGCAAATAAGTGATGGTCACAATTAACACCACCCTGTATCGAAAACTACCGACCGCTATGCTACCTTCATGCTCCAGCTTCCATCTCGGGACATCACACGATCCATTGTCTACAGCCAGCGCTGAGGTACACGCATCTGCTCTACCCCCTCAGCGAGACCACACCTCAAAATCTCCACAAAGCTTTTCAAAACTGCAATACCCGCACAAGGAAATAAGGAACCAGAGCAACAGAGCCAGACGTGTACCAGAGCCCCTAACTGCAAGACAACCAGAAAGAACCAACGCTCCACTGGCACCACATCGACCCAGCTAAACCCTCAAATGCATCATCAGGGATCTACAACCACCACCACACAGAAACCTCCCCTCCCACGACAATGATAACCACACTTTCACAGGGCCTTGGGTGGCAGGCCAGTCCTCGCCCACAGACAACCTGCCACCCTGAACGTATTCTCACCAGCAACTGCACCCTGCACCATAGTCCTCTAGCTCAGGACCGCAATCCATGCAACAAACCTTGATGCCAACTCTGCCCACATATCTACACCAGCGACACCATAACAGGACCTAACCAGATCAGCCATACCATCACCGGTTCATTCACCTGCACGTCCACCCATGTGATCTAGGCCATCATATGCCAGCAATGCCCCTCGCTATGTACATCGGCCAACTGGACAGTCTCTACGGAAGGATATGGACACAAATCAGTATTAGGAATGGCAATATACAAAAAACCTGTAGGAGAGCACTTCAACCTCCCTGGCCACACTATAGCAGACTTAAGGGCCATCCTGCAGCAAAAAACTTCAGGACAGACTTCAGAGAACTGCTGAGCTTCTTCATCTGCAAATTTGACACCATCAGCTCAGGATTGAACAAAGATGTGAATGGCTTGCAATTACAGAACAGTTTCTCCTCCCTTGTTTTCACACTCAGCTGCTAAACACAGGGCCTCATCCTCCCTGATTGAACTAACCTCGTTATCTCTAGCTTGCTTGCTAGCTCATTATACCTGCCCCTGGAAATTTCCACGTACATGCATCTGACGTGGGTAGCCCCCCACGAGCTTATGCCTCCAAAAGTCTGTTAGTCTATAAGGTGCCACCAGGATTCTCTGCTGCTTTTAACGATCCAGGACTAACACGGCTACCCCCTGATAGGTTATGCTTTCGAGACTACATGGAATAGTTGTCACATGTCCCATATCTTGGCTCCATCTCAAATTGTAGAGCAGGCTTTTTTTTTTTTAAAAAAAACATGAATGCAATCAGCACAATTAGCGATGTTCCCAGAATGCAATGAGTAAATCAGATCACCACATCACTGTGCTAATGGCAGTGATTAAAAGAGAAAGCATACATTGAGAGAAGCAGCAAGACATTTCTGTAAAATTAATTATCGATGAAATTAGAAATACTTACTCATGTCATGAGTTTTGTCAAATTTTATTAATTCATTTTTGTAAAGCACTTTGAAGAGAGCAAGCACTGTATTGTTGCTTACTATTATTTTTAGAACTATTATAATTAACTATAAAGCCAAAATTAATCCCCATTTTACAGATGGGAAAACTGAGTCGTCCTCCTTCCTTCCTATCCTTCGCAGACTATTAAATTTAAACTTGTTTTCTGAACAGAATCCCTCTTACATATTGTACTTACCACCACAGTATATGAATGCTGAAAAGTTCAAAAGCAAACAGCATGGTATGTAAATACTGATTTGGACCAGAGGATTAGGTTGATACTTAAAGTTGTTTCTTGTTATCTTCCAGTGAGCATTGTGCATGTGTGCGTGTATATGCACACGTGCGCATGCGCACACACGGTGCATGTGTGTGTGTGTATATGCATCACATTTGATCTGCAATACAGAAATGAGAGGAGGTAAGTATCTTTCCTTTACATGGGTCTGTTCTGTACCTTAAAAGGTCTGTGTATTTTGGCTCTCCTAACAATACTGCATTTACCATGGCTTTGTCGTAGTTCTCTTTAATGCTCATCAGCTCATTTCTGTGCATGAGGAAACAACCAATCTTTACAGATTCAAAGTCTGGAATTCTTAAGGATATGTATAAAAGTCTGTCCAATAAAAAAATCAATAAAGTATCTGCTTTGACAGTTTAAAGGTCCTTCATACATCAGCCTCATTCAGTTCCCAGTTATTTTATCATGGTTGCATATGACATGATAAATAGCACCTTCATTTCTTGGAGAAAGCCCTACAATCCTCTGGGACTGGCTGCATGGGAGCAGGATATTAACACTATGAAATGGAAAAGTACCGTGCATAGATAAATATCACAGTAAACTAACCCTATGAGCACATGAATATTTACACATACAGCATCTGCTCTCTCTAGAGGGAATACCTGAAATTCAATTTAAGATAATTTTTCTAGTTCCATAATCACAAGCAGGCTAGTCAATTGCTTCTTAATTGTATCAATTCACCTGCCCACTTTTTGCTAACTGACAGTTTCACCTTAAAAGAATACTTTTACATTTAATGCACTATTTTTAAGCATTTGGAGTGCTTGTCTAAGGGATGACAGGTTTATCGGAGAGTTTACTATTAGACAAGACCTGACAAAAACCATCCTGTCAGCCAATGTAATTTGCACAGAACTTCACAATTTTAATAAGCAAGACCATTCTTGTAAGAGGAATAGGAGAGATTTAAATATAGCAGTAGGCTCTCAAAAGAGGTCAGAGTAATGAATTGTATAGGTTTGGTTTTCAATTACTTTTTGGAAGAATATATTTTCAAAATATGAAATGATGCAGCAGCTCAACCTAAGTGATCACAACTCAAGGAAAAAAAATACATGCAGGTCTGAAAGGTAGTAAATCTAGAAGAAACTTGGAATTTTTACTTTGAGTGACCTAGTTTTTCCCACAAGACCAAATCTGTGTGCGCACTTGGGTAAATTTCCTTCCCAATTTTAAGCTCTGTCCTTTCAGCTCAACTGTAGGCTGATGAGAGAGACCAGATTTTACCCACCTGGCCATATTACAATCCAAATGCTAAATTCTATTCAGTAGACAAAAGTACTTATATGACTTTTTTTAAACAAAAATCTAAAGCCAACGTTTCATAATTTGTTTTTTAACAAATTATGGGGGGAGGGATAGCTCAGTGGTTTGAGCATTGGCCTGCTAAACCCAAGGTTGTGAATTCAATCTTTGAGGGGACCACTTAGGGATCTGGGGCAAAATCAGTACTTGATTCTGCTAGTGAAGGCAGGGGGCTGGACTCGATGACCTTTCAAGGTCCCTTCCAGCTCTAGGAGATAAATTAAAGTAATGGAGCTATCCTAATTTTTTTAATTTAAAAAAAAACCAGCTCTGGTGGCAGCAAGATTAAACCAGGAACACACTAATTTTCCCTTTTCATGGATCTACAGCAGATCATTTTTGTCAGGAACAGTGCAAGTTCCTGATTATGGATCTAGTGCCCTGATCCTGCAACTGCAGCATGCAGGCCACCCACTGCACCTATGCAGAGTTGCCATGACCTCCTGGGCCTCCACTAGGTGCTCTCTATCCTGGACTGCTACTGGACTGGAGCCTATAGTATGATGCCGAGGTTGAGAAAAGAATAACTGAGCCACAGTGGCATTTTCTGCATTAGCAACAAAGCAAATCAAAGTTGTCAGCATTTACCTACTGGGGGAAGACAAAGTATAGCTAAACTCATTAAGCATGAGTTATCAAAATTTAAAAATTATTAAAATACTGTCCCTTTAAATTCTTTCAAACTAAGACTAACCCGGGGCTCTCTGCTCCATTTTCATTTCCTCTGAAGTGTAAACCTGGTAATAAGCAGATCTCCTAGTTTCAGGAAGAGCTATCCAACATTACTAAGTAGATTCAAATGGCTTCCTATAAAAATTAAAAAATTGTCCCTGGAGATTAAACAGGAAAACTCAAGAGAACAAGAATACAGTCATGAGTATCTATAAGGGGGCAATGAATGCAGTATCTCAAACGTTCCTGAGAGCTTCTTGTCATTGTGAACACCTTGCGAGTCAAATCCCTTACCGTGAAGTAGAACTGCTCAGTCTCTTGCTGATTGGCCCGTCTCTTGGCAATGCTTGGCTTGCTCATGAAAGTTTCAGAGACTGTGGATTTGACAGATTCCATGGAGTTGCTGTATTGGAAGCAGTCAGAGACATCAAAGTCCTCAATTGTGACTATGTCTTGGATAGTCTGCAGTGTGGCTTCCATAGTTTTCTTAACCTGCCTCAGCAAGGACAAAGAGGAGTTAAAATAAAAAAAAGATGAGAATCAGCAGGTGAAAAACAGGGGATCGGTGTCCCAGAACATTTTATTAATATGACTTCCTTTGAGTCCTATGGGCTGTAACCACAGTACAAGCTCTGCTAATTAACAGAGCACAGTCCATGTAAACAACCAGCTAGCAGCAAAATAAATCTGCATTGCTGTATGCCAGGGGTAGGCAACCTATGGCACGAGCGCTGAAGGCGGCACGCGAGCTGATTTTCAGTGGCACTCACACTGCCCAGGTCCTGGTCACTGGTCTGGGGGCTCTGCATTTTAATTTAATTTTAAATAAAACTTCTTATACATTTAAAAAAAACCCTTATTTACTTTACATACAGCAATAGTTTAGTTATATATTATAGACATAGAGACCTTCTAAAAATGTTAAAATGTATTACTGGCACACGAAACCTTACTTTAGAGTGAATAAATGAAGACTTGGCACACCACTTCCGAAAGGTTGCCAACCCCTGCTGTATGCTGTACAAACCCTGTGGTAAGGAAAGCTTTATTCTAGTGCCCTGGTGCGGGGGAAATAGGGGGATCTGCCCATATAGCAAAGAGAAGTGTTGCGGGAAAGGTGGAAGGCTCAGAATCATTTTATTCATGTCACTAAATCTATTGGGCTTCAAAAAATAAAAAACACACTGCACTAAAGTAAGACCTCCTTGTAATTTGTCAAGTCTTTTATTGAAAGTGTCTTCCTTGCTTGGGGTCTATAAAGGAACTGCACAAACAGGATGATAAATTACAGGGGGGCTGGAGGTATGCACTGGATATTCTGAGGGGCTCCCCATGCAATACCATCCATTTAATCCTTTCAGGTCAAAGAGACTGAGAAAGATAGTAGACCTTGATGGGATGAATGCTTAGGGTTAGAGGAGGGAAAGAGGCAGCACAGAAGAGGGGGAGCGCCTCACTGTGCCAATATGATCCAAAGGCGGATTTCCCTCTATCTCCTTTTCAAAAGAGATTCACTTGATCTTCAAAAAACCACCGTTCGTTTCTTCTCTGCCTTGCACTTTGCATGGTCATTTACCTCTGTGCACAGTGAACGAACAGACATCAGGCAGTGAAGGAGTAGGTGCCAAACGTGTAGCCACCCAACTTGGCAAGAGCCGAATTGCTATTTACAACAGGTACCAAAACCTGCCCTTCTACACAGGCACAACCAATTAAACCAATTCACTGCAAACACCCCACAGTAAGGACTGCAAGAATCTCACTCTGCCTCCAGTTTTTTCATATAAACCCATTTCCCATCTCCTGGGATTTAAGTATCTGTCTGAA
Source organism: Chelonoidis abingdonii (assembly GCF_003597395.2). Classification (NCBI taxonomy): domain Eukaryota; kingdom Metazoa; phylum Chordata; order Testudines; family Testudinidae; genus Chelonoidis; species Chelonoidis abingdonii. The sequence goes on from NC_133772.1 coordinate 14,345,970, forward strand.
ATAGCAGATAATGGAAGGAGAAAAGGTATACTTCACTTAGAGAAGCTGATAGTGACTTATTGATCACAAGCACTGAACCCTAAATCAGCTTAGTACCATTACTTAATTCCTGTCCGCCCCACGCCATCTATGCCCAAATGGAACAGGAGATGGACTTGAATATCAGAAACTGATTATAGTTTCTAGGTTTTTTAAGTAACTGAACATAGATATTTCAAGTACCATCATTTTTTCCTTATTAACAGTATAGTATCAATATTACACACAAAAATCTAACAACTGCCATGTAAGCACTTAATTCTCTAGTATCTTATTGTTCAGATTGCAACCTTAAAATACAAATTAAAAAACCACTAATGCACAGGTACAGATGTGCAATCTTGTGTCTTTTTTTAATTTAGACACCAGCTTTTAACACATTTGTAAAGACTTCTGTGGCCAGACAAGTAAACAAGAGATTGAGACTTCAAAATACAACAGCAACAAATGCTTCTGGTATTTGCTCTTTTCTACAAAGACATTCTCCAATATAGACTACCATCTCATTTGTTTCACATGGGAGAAATACTCCAGTACCTGCCAGCAAAACTAGGCTGAATACAAAGAAACATGTTCAACAGTAGCTGTAAGGAATACATTTGTAGTATAGATTTGTTTTATAAACCATGAGAAGGAAGAACTGTATTAAATCAGAGTCTATTGTTTACATGAGAGCTAAACATTCAAGTGAAACAAAAATTAGGACTTGCCTGAGGTTTATTATTTTTAAAACAAGATAGATCATTGATCCTTTGCTATTCAGATGCGGCTTCCTGAGACGTGGCCAAGCCTAGCAATTCAGATTGGGAAAAAGGATAAACACTGGATTTGTCTTCAAAATTTCTGCCCCATGCAAAGCTGCTGGGAAGGAAAGCCAGGGATACAGACACTGAAGCCCTCTGCTGCCCTCCTTCTACATCTTCCCTACACAGGTCAGCGCAAACAGGCTTACTGAGATGGGATACTCCCTTGTCCCTGGGCTGTGAAAAGATTCTAATATTGCAAATGCTGCAAGCAGTTTAGCAGCTCACCTCTTCGTTTTCAATCTTGAGTGTAGATAATCTAGACTGCAGCTGCTGGCATCTCTGCACCAACTCACTCTGGACTGGCTGCTGGGCACACAGTTGTGACACCTGCAAAAAAGAAGCCCCCTTGATAGAGCCACAGTACTTTCAATACCCAAGAAAGTCATAATTATTGCATTACAGTATTAAACAGTCCAACGATAGTGATAGTTTTAGTGCTTGAGAAGTCTCTGAATTTAAGCCAAAACAAACCAAAGCTAAACCCCATGTTTTCCTGAATTATAATCCCCTGCCCTTAAGGTCAAACAAGACAGGAGAGAGAGAAAAAAGAGAGAGACAAGGAAGAACTGAGTAAGAGAAAGAAGAGTCACTGTCAATGAGCTAATCCTGAAACATCTGACTTGCACTAGAGACCACAGGCTGAACAGAACCCAGACACTTCAACGGGATCTATGTCAGCTTATGGCAGGGAAGAATTTGGTCTAACAACTCAAGTACTTTGTGAAGGGAAAAAGCAGGCTTTTGGCTTGTCCACTTGGGGGTATCTAGTATTCTTCGTGGCTACAGGAAGGATTATACCTGTTTGCTGTGTGACAGCTGGGCAAGCATCTTTTTACATACTAAACACTGGGATCTCTCAGTACTGGTGAGAATGCTCACATTTCACAGCCATGCGCTTTGGTAAGAATAAACTGCTGATATCATGGCAGAAAGCTACAATCTGTTAAGGCTCAAGTTGCCAATCAAGCTCTACACCCACACACCCGCTCCCCCATATTATAAGTAAATTTCATACATACAAGAACCACCCCAACAATCCTAGGAGACCTGTACAAACCTTCCTACAGACATAACACATCAAGTCAGCAGGACACCATCAAGTCTCATGAGTAGGGATATCTGGTGGGGGGTGGGGAATGAATACGTGGAACTAGAAACCGAGTTGGCTGGGTGAGAGCCGTCCTTTTTACTCTCCTAGGGACACTAATCTGTGTATGAGTATAGAATAAAAAGGCCACTTTCCAGCTCAGGGTTTTCACATGTTCCCAGCCCTCCATTCCATCACTGAAGAAGAGACAGCCAGACTTACACTGTGTCTGTATGTCTAGGAATGAAAGAGCTCATTGGCCATCAGGAAACATCTCTCTAGCCTTTCCTCGTGTTCGCTGGGATAATCCAGACATCCAGCCAACTGACTTAAGTCATTACACTGCATGCAAATACCATTTAGATTTGTGAGCTGGCTTCAGTTTGGTTCCCAAACATAGCTCCCAGATACGCAGACACAATGGATAAAGCTATCTAGCAATATATTTTCATTGTCAAAAATGAAATTCCTTCAACTGCATTGTGTCACCATAAAATGTGTGAAGCACCACAAACCATTTGTGCTCCAGGACTACACAATCAAATGTCTCATAAAACTGCATATTAAATTCCTTGTTTTTCTATTTTTCTTCAGGCAGTGGCAGGGCTCTAGGAATCACTTTAGGTAGCAAAGGTTAATGACTCTGAATACTGGCTTCTTTCTGCAGCATAAATTTTCTTTGAATTAGCTCCTCTAACAAAAAGGGGCTATATATAAGGGTACAATATTCTTCCACTGGTGTGTTAGCAAGCAAGAGCTCTCCAATTCAGTCTTAGGAATGAGGTGTCAGAGGGGAGAGAAAGTCATCAAGTTGATATTTCAAGTTGATTTCTCTTCCGTCTCTTGCTGCACCCTCCACAAACCTATGCAACTGGAAAGCACCAGTGACGTGTCCATGTTAACAGCCGAGGGCAATGTGGCTGAGGAAGCAGAGCTGGGCTCTGTATGGGATGATTAAATCCTTCAGATGTTACTTCAGTCTTCTAATCTGAGAGTCCTTGTCTCAGCAGTCTCCTTGGTATGCTTGATAAATTTTACAAAAAGTCTGGATAGGTAGAAGATGCATGTATGGGAAGGGAACAATGGTGTTTCTACATCTTTAGGATCACAGCTATTTAGCTGCTTTCCTCTTCAGTTGGTTTCTTACTCAAAATGAGTCAATTGCAGTCTACAGAAATCCATGCCATGGCTTATATTTGCCTGTCCCCCTTTTCCAAGGCCTTCCCCTCAACTCCCAGGTGGGAATCAAACAGGTGGCCTTTTTGAGGAGGTTGCCATAAATGCAGTGTATGGATAGCTGAAGAAGCTGCTTATGGAAGTTGCACTGTCCCCATCTCATCCTGCGTAGCAGTTTTCCCTCCCACCTATATACAGGACTCCACAGAAAGGTTGCAGTCCTTGTCACTTACCTACCTAGCCAACACTGTCCTGTAACAATACAGTCTCAAGGCCATTCTTCCACACTTGAACTCCAGCCCAGTGACCCAGAGTACACGCCCGGAGCCCCAACCAACAGGGAAGTTTTGTTTTACTACAGATCTAATCCTTTCAATGTAATTCAATGGGATGGAGATTTCTGTGCAAGTTTACAGAGCTGGAGCAGAGGGAGATAAACTGACCATGTCACCCATGTGGGGCTGAAACTCAAACTTCATGGGAGGGCAGAAGACGTTGTTGTACATCTCCATGAGGCGCTGCTTGTCACTGTTGGCATCCAAGTTGTCCACTGCATTCTCAATGGCATCCAGGCCCTCGTGCTTAGACTGTTCCAGGTTCAGCTCCGCAGACAGGAACGTCCTGAGAGCTCTGTTGAGGCTGGCATGGTATCCCAGGTCACAGCACTGCTGGAAAAGAGACACCAGGCTATGTGAATAAAAAGGTTAAAACTAAATGGTCCCTGGGTAACGACAAGCGTAGCAGATTGCAAATCATGGATACTAAGTGGTACTCTTATGATGGACACTGTCATCTCACATCGAAAGCAAAGCAGTGCTCTTGACCACCTGTTCTCAGAGATCCCATGATCCATTATGTAAGAGGAGGGCTGTTAAACACAAGAAAGTCAAATTCCAACTCTGGTATTACAACCTGCCTCCCTACCATCCCCCTACAGTTTCAACTGGATACATCAGTCCCCGTTGACAGTCCTGAATTGTGCCAGAGTGTTGCTGTGTGTTGTTAAAAGCCTACCACATTTCACCCAAGAAATGGAGGATTTGATCAGTGGATTCCTATATATCCCTTACCTAGCTCACAGAGGCAATTGGCTGCTACTGGAAGCACTCTGAAATCCTTGGACAAAGGGCACTCTATGCAAGTATTCTAAACCTACTGAGCACTATTTTTCACATTGATCTTGGAGGAGCGATAAGCTGGTGTCAGTTGAACATCCAGACAACTGATCAGGACACACATTACACATACTACGTTCAGGGGCTCATCTTAATATGCTTTCCACAGAAGCATTCCTAAAAGTACCAGAAAGCCCAGTTTTCATAGATAGAGGATGTCCAAATTTTGCATTTAGCTGCTCAATCAGTACCTGGGTAAATGAGGGTATTAACACATCTAAATGCCACCTGGCTCAGAGGACCAATTTGTCACATTTCTGGCCGTCACAGCTTACCCTAGGTAACTATGAGACAAAGGCCAAATGACTTCTGCCATGCTATAAGGGCAAGAGTGCCCCTCAAAATGCATGGCTGGGATGGTTTCATTGCTAGGGTGAGATAAAGTGAACAAAAACCTTCAGGTAGAAAGGTCAGTCAAGCATTTATTGGATATTACTAACATTAGCATGACATCACTGAAAGCCAGTCAGGCAGCCTCATCTGCACCCAGCTTCCACAGCCAACTCCTAATATTTCATAAGGAAGAGAAGCTCTTTTCATTACTTGATCAGAAAGCCTGAATTTTACAGATATCTAATAAATAGAGCTAGAGGAATGTCCGTCTTTCAGGAACTGCAAGTGAGATTAAATATGTGAGGAGAATATCCAAGAAGAAAGAGCCCATCTGCTTGATTGCTATGCTGCTCTGTAAGCAAAAATCATAGCATCTCCTCCTCCTCCCCCATCATTTAGGTCTCATCACTGTCCTATTGTAAGTAAATGCCTTCAAAAAGAAAAAAAAGATACCCAGACCCTGCCCCTCCCCTGCTTTTACAAGACTTCTGCCACAGAATGCTACTACACGCCTGGGTATTGTGCCAATGGACTGTAGCAGGTGTGGCGCTCTTGCAAAGGAACAGCAGTTGCTGGCTTGACTGGAGATAGAGAATTAAAGGACATTAAATTCAATCAGGAAGAACAAAAACCCCAAGAACAAAAACAAAAGCTGCTTGATGGAGAATTTGCACGTGCGGGGACATTCTCTGGTAGAGAGCCATTCAAGCTATTGCCGCTCTGCAGGCACATTAAAATTCCATGTCCCATGCAGCAAAACTTGAGAGAAGTCAGATTCGGTTGGACCAACAATACGAGGAGGATCTGCTCAGACTGTTTACAGAGACTGATGCTTATTTTGCTTAAAATGTTGGTCAATCTACCACAGAGCCTAGACACACTGACAAGTTGATCTCCAGAGCTGGTGCCCATTTTTCAAATTACACCAAGTACATGTGCATCTGAGAGGAGGGCTGAGCTTATGTCAAAAGGATTCATTCATGAGACAGGAGAGTAAAATAAGATTTAATATTTCATAGTCCACCTCCAGGAGAAACCAGGAAGATTAGATTAAGACAACAAGTTCTCTCAGCTTTCCTTTATAGAAGCTGGTGGCTGAGAACATTTTCAGCCCTCTCCGTCACTAACATTTTAAAGCGTCCAGCATATCATATTTATAAGTGTCAGTCTCACTGGCCTTTTCTGGGTTATATAAATGTTTGATGGAAACATTCTCCAAGGAAAATCAATTTTTTATTAGAATTTAATGAAAGTTCATCCAAATTCATTTCTCAACATGACAGCTGATTAACCCTTTGCCGGCAAGTAGCCTTTAAACAAACCCAGAATACAAAGTGGAGGAAAATAACAGTTTTAAAACTCAAGTTTTTGTCTTGGGGGGGGAGGGAATGGAGGGAGCATGTGTAATTTTGGGGTGGGATGCAAGGGAAAAGGAAAGCTTGAGCTCTTGGTGAGACAGCAGAAATCTGTTTATTCCCAGGATTGCAAAGGCACCCTAAAAACAGGCTGTCAGACACTCACACACACATCCCCTGACTCCATTCTTTTTTCAGCCTTAGCGGTCCACTGGCTTTTTGGAGAGAAAATATAGATTGCAGGAGGGTCTCAAAGGTGGCTCAAACCAGACTTCTCTCAAGATCAATTTCTCGATTAGTGCAATAATTTCATTAACATAAGGATCTGTCTCAGTCACCAGAGCTGGGAAACAGAACCACTGACTAATATCTGGGACAACACACTGTTCTTAACTCACCACTGTTTCCATTGAGGATATTGTAGGTGTTTCACGGTAGGTTTTCAGATCCTGTTTGTATTTAAATCAGAACCTCAGTTATACCTCAACAGGCTTTACCATTGGTAGGTTTCAGTGTCTTAACAGTTACAATCTACAAGTGTCATTGTTAGACTGGGAGTACACTTAGCCCTATTTCCAGTTTTGTCACTGATTCACTGCATGAACCATCTAGTACCTTCACCTGTGTGACTGTTTCCCCCTCTGAAAAAATGGAGTTGATAGTGCTTATCTAGTCCTGTTAACACACTGGGGGGGATGGGGGGGGAAGGGGTGTCTACAGATAAATGTTCTATACTTAAGTATGCACTTTGCACAGTTAATCAAGTGGCTAAAGGGTTAACTATGTCATTGTGCATGAACATGCCCTGAACTGTAGCCATGTGACCTACTGTGTTCTATCAAGGAATGGAAAAAAAAAGTTAAGCACTGCTGAAACTTCTGTTCTTCCTGGCACCTGTGTATAGTCTGGAGACAGCTGTGCCAGCAGAGCAGCCAGAGCACTCTTATCAAGACAAGTCTTGCCAGCTAAACTGCTATAAACTCCTAGGGATCTCCTTGGTGTTTAAAGAGTTAAGGATTTATCAAGGAAATCTAAGTGAGTTTTGAGATTTTTCAATACACATACCTCATAGAAAGCATATTAATAACTGGCAGTGTGTTGGCTGAGTGCTTTACAATAATTTGTTATAAACCAGAACTGGAAGTTTCAAAAGAAAGAATTAGGTGTTCAAATCCCATTGGACTTCAGTGGGAACTGGGTGTCCAACTCCCTTAACCTCCTTTAGAACACCTAGTCTGACGAACACCCAGAAAGTAGTAATTTTCTACAACGCCAAGAAGCTGTAATACAAATCCAAGTCAATTTTTTTTTCATGTTGTCAGGTACAAACCCCTCAAAAGACAGAGGTTATAGTGGAAGTGCTGAATATTCCACCAATACAAAAGCATTGCCATGATGCATCACACAGCACAACATACCTCCTTTTAATAGTTACAGCTGCACCTCCAAATAAAAGATTTTTAAAGGTCTTATAGTATAGAGAGTCTTGATCTGCAGAGGAAAGAGCAGCAACCTTGCAGCACTGAGCACAATTAGTCTGACTTTACAACTGGCTGAATAATGACCAGTGGAGAGCGATCAGAGATGAGGAATTGATTCTCTTGTTCAAACCCCCACCTCACCCACTGCACCCACTCACTTAGCTTCCTCCAAACAACTTCCCCCAGGGCTCAAAGATGGCTTTAACCTTGATTACAGGGAAATACTACGGCTGTCATCAAGAAATGAAACAAAGTGGGATCCAATAGCAATCAATGACTTGATGAACAGAACTAATTCAATGCAGCTCATGCCTGTAAGGTGGGGTGGGGCACTCACACACTAGAGGAAAACATTATTCAACACTAGCTCTGAAAGACTGGGACCAGGTTTATACTACACCACTCAAGAGTGAAAAATCCGCACCCATGAGTGAGGTAGTTATATCGACCTAACCTCCCCTCGCCCCTGTGTAGACAGCACTGACAGCTACTGTCCCTTCGGGAGGTGGATCAATTATACTGATGGAAGCAGCTCCCCTATTGGCATAAGAGCATCTTTGCTGCAGGCGCACCATTGTAGCACCATATGGAAAGACAAGCCCTGGATCATCTGAGACTCCCATAGCAGCTTTTGTGAGTTTCCAGCAAGTGTGAATGTTAAGGTAGAGATGATAAAAGAGGCTGTCATTTATTCAGTTTATGCCTTTAATAAAACAAAATTTAGCGCTAAGAGAAACATGCTAAATTGCCACCCCTGGAGACTCAGGTTGTCTATTAGGCAGATGCAGGGCAACTAGCCATACATGCTGCTTTATGATAATTTGCCCCAACCCTAAGCTTGATGGGACTCTTCTAGGGAACAGGAGAGTTCTCCTTCCATAGACCATTTCTTTCTTCACCCCTTTGCTGAGACTACCATTGAGTTAGGGATGGGAATTAGCAGGACTGTTGGTGATACATAGACCAGTTCCCAGTAGCGAAGTTTAAACACAAATCTTATATTATGTAGTTCAAATAGCAGCAGTTGGAAACACATTATGTCACTGGGGACCTGTGTGGATCTGAATCAGCGGGAGGTCCTGAATACAGGAGCATGGCTCTACATATCTCACTGAACATTCTATAAAGAGACACCATACATTTGAAATTTAGACTACTTCAAAAAAATGAGTTAAAAGCAGTTTTGGGAGCTACATCTGCCTTTGAGTCCTTCTGCCAATTGTTTTACAGTTTTACAAACACATTTTCCTTTTTTACAAAAACCTGTCTCTTAGAATTATAATCTTGGGGATTTGCTTAAAACAGTAAGTATAAAATCTCAAACAAATTAAGCATTCCCTCTTTATAAAGATTTTTGTCCTCTGTGCCCATTGTACAAACTCCCCTTCTTTAATACTCCCTTTGCCAAGCAACTGTTTAAGAAAAGCCTCCTTAAGCCCTTTACTAGTGACTATTGTACCTGGTACATTTCCCGAATGTACAGTGAACAGGGCCTATTCTGCTCTTCAGACAGACAATGTTGCAGGCTATCATTGCAGAGGGGCTATCAAGGATGCTAGCACAAAAGGGGTTAAAGAAGGAGATGCACACAGTGGGGTTAATGGGAACGACATTAACCCAAGTAGCAGCACACTTACATCAATAAGATCAGACAGGTCATGGATGTAATACTTGAACACAGACGCATTGGTGGCTTCCAGAGCCAGCAGATACTCATTTCTTGCCTTAATGGCCTTCAGTTTATTTTCAGTATATTTTGCTTGGCGCTGAAAACAAACAAACAAAAAAAAGAGTTCATTTAAAAAAAAAAAAAAAAAGAAAAGAAAAAAAAGTTTTGTGGCAGAACCAACTGTGCCCTCAAAACAATTACACCTCATCTCAATGCTCACTTACCTTCATTTGGGAACTAATTTCATCTAACAAAATTCAAAGGCTTAACTTAGATCAACACAGATGGTTAATCAGACAACCCTGCATTTAGGGCTTTACCTGCAGACAACCCACAAACGAAGAGGGAGTGGAGGGGGTGAAATCTTAGATGGTCTTACAACATTATAAAATGACTTAAGAACAAGATGTCATTTTAGTCGACTTCGAGACCAGCAAGTCCTCTGGGCTACTTAATTTGATTGCTAGAGCATGTGGATCTGCTTAAGAAAAGAGCTAGGGATTAACATTTGCCCGTGTTTGCTTCCGCACCTCCAGATACCATGGGACAGACTCTCAGCGCTGCAACATCAGCTGCTCATGGTCTGGCCCCACATCTTACTACCCCATTGGCGTTGAAGAGAAGGCAATAACCTGCCCAAGAGCAACCTTAAGGAAGATATTCCTTACCTTCCAGCCTCACCTCTCTCCAAGTAAAGAGGCTTTGGCTCTGCAGCATCTATACATAATGAAGATAATTACAAAATTTGGCTGCTGTGCTATTCAGCCAAGTTAATGACAATGCTAACCTTTGCATTTCCTAACATTGCATCACTAAAAGGAAACTTCTCAGCAGTCCCTCTGGTGAATAACTGCAAAGTTCTCCTCCTGATACCATTTATTTTCTCAGTGCCGCTGCTCATTTACCTTCTCCTTCATTTTCTCAATTTTCTTGACTGAGCTCCGTCGGACATGTTTCTCTTCAAACCTAACGTTGGAAGTTGAGTCAGGGGAGCGTGGGGCCTGTTTGTCCTCTTGCTTCACCGACTTCCCAATCTGTTTCTCTTCTTGTTTTTCTGCCTCTTTCAGCTTGCTCTGAGCGCTGATGCTGTCAGCATTGTACATGTGATAAGTCTTCATCACCTGCAAGAGACATCACTGAGCAGTCACATAGCAGTATGGTTTTGTATGTTCTGAGAAGGATGAGCTTGTTGTACCCAAAGACAAACATGCTAGATCCTCACAGATTTTACATATGACTTCTCAACATGGAATATTTGCCACAGTTTCGGCCTCAAATATATCTGCACTAATGAAACTGGAAAAACCTGCACCAGTGCAAACCCTTGCCTATAGCTATCTTCACCAGGTTTCTGCACACCAGTGGCTGGCCACTGACTGCTGAAACTGGGACAAATCCCCAGTATAAACTAGGCCCTAGGTGCTTAGAGATTTTATTCACAAGGAGTGGGTGGGGAAATCAAACAGTGCTTTGATCTTTAAAACAAATGGATGTCATTCTACAGATCACAAATATTACTTCAAGATGGCCAAAGTGCCCTTCAAAATAAAAGGCAAAAAAGGTAAAAGTTCCATACAGAAACTGGTTTCAAAACAGCTACTCATTACCCCTAAATAAATATACTTCATTGTCCGACAATCATGGCTCTATAGATCATAATATTCTACTTCATGCAAGCCATCACATATCTAAGAAAGGATATTTTGTCAGTGACCAGTTGATGGGTAATAGCTTTTGGTAGAAAGAAAACCCAAAATGGGCAAGGAAAAGAACAGGGACAAAGCATGTGCACGTATGAAACTGGGGTTCTTAGAGTACTTCCGGAATCAAACTGGGTTATTATTCAGCTCTGGAGTGCTTTTTCCGTAATATAATTTTTTGACCTCACTAAGATCCTTCCAGTGGAAGCCAATGGATTAACCAAGGGGGGGGGGGGAGAAAAGAGGGGAAGAGAACAGGACACACAACCTATTTCCCTAAATTAGCTGCATGGTAAGTTTTGGTGATCCACTTGGTTTTCAAAAGTTTTGAGCTATAGCCTCAAAACTAAATGAAACCAGTCACCGGCGATTCACAAATCTCATGCAGCCCTCTGCAGATCAGTGGCTTGCTCCCATTGGCTTCAATGGCCATTGCCTGTCATTTCTCTGGATTAGCCCGAGATCCATATTTATTTTATTTTAAACACAACTAGAGGTCAACAGTTTATTTTTTTTTTTAAATACCAAAAACTAATAAAGGACCAGCTGATTCCCTTAACATAACCGAGGAGGGTTGTACCGCATTGGATAATCATCATATATATGTATTTTCCTTAAAGTGTTCACTCCCATAGTGTTTGAGGCCAACCATCAGTCCCTTTGTACTTTCTCCAACATGAGTGACCAAGAGCACAACACTGCTTGCTGAGGTCCTGTTGCTGGATCCAGTAGGAAAGGATGGTGTAGAAAGCAATGGGCGCTAGGGAGAGATGCACTGTAAGTTTCAGAGGGGCAAGTGCTTTAAAGTGAACAGCTGCATTTTAAGGAGTGTTTTGCAAAGAGAAACTTTTGCATAAAATATTACAGATAAAAATATCATTCTAAAATCTAGCTACTCAAACGCCACGTTTTATACTTTATTACAAGTACATCTGAAGATGTAGAGGAGAGACACACAAGCCTCTGATTTGATGCTTTGCCAGTGCCACACTGGCATGTCATCATCATTTAGATCGCAGGATATGAATATGCATCTTTGTAATGCAATGACGACAGGTGCCTTTATTCATATTTCATACAGAAGCTCAACCGGCCCAGAGGCTTCTAGTCTTGGAAAATAATTTGTACTGATGTTCTTTAGCACTGACAAAAGAAAGAACACATTGCTATAGGCTTTTAGAGCACCTTAGTCTTTGTGGTCCTCTTGTAGTTAAAATTAGAATTCTGCATCAATGGGACCTTCATCCCTCAAAAGGTTTTCAAGTGAGATAAAAGGTCTGTGCATGCAAAGTCTCCTGATGGGCAAACCTCAGTCAGTTGAGATACATATCTGAACCTCTTGGATCCACAACATTAGCCTTTGCAAGTCTCCTAAGAACACTGTCTTTTGAGAGCTTCAGGTATTTCCAGAGTTGGAACTTGGAAGGGCAGAAATGCACAACAAATATGGAAACTAAGACGACGGAGGTGGTGGTGGGGAGGACCACAACATATTTTAGTTTCAGAGAACACCAGGATCTAGTTTTGTGTAAACCAGGAGGAGAGAAGAAAAAGGGCATGACATCTGAACAGGTTTATCCACCCTCAATTAAAAATGACTTTGCAGTGGAAATAGGCACTGATGATAATAGGCTGTTAAGTGGCCAGTAAAGGTTATCTGAGTACAGGGCCCAACATTGCAGTCCTGACTTCAGCCCAATTCTCTTTGGAAGCCATTTGGTTTTAAAATGCAAAACCATTTATGCCCATTTCACTCTAGTCTGAACTTGAATATAATTTCACTTAAATGAGATGTATGCTCTATCCTCACTCCAAGATCAGTGAAGGTTCTTAGTTACCGAGAGAAGTTATAGTTAAACATGAAAGAGCACGTGAACACTGTCAGTATTAAGGGAGACCTTCTGAATAATTTACACACAGACTTTCAACTACAACATATGCCTAGACTAGAAAGCAGGCATTTATAGTAGCTGTAAACTGCACAGAAGTCTAGTTTCCTCTATCGCTGGAAAGGGAGCTGGCAGGGAGAAAGAAAAAATTAATAAAAACCCAGTTTTAATGAAATCCTGCTGATGATGCCTCAGTGCCTGCTCCATGTTTGGCAATGGGGTCAGTGCTGACTCACTATGGCCAGCTGGGGTCAAAACCACAGCCAAAGTACAGATTAATATGACAGCAGGACCAGGACAAAATTCTAGGGAACAATTTAAATAAAATAGATTCCTGCAGGCATATGCCAGAGATTCACAGGGTTTTTTTTCCACTTCATGTCTGCATTGTGAATTTTCTTCATGGTATTGGAAGTGAAGTATTGTTGCATTAAGCATCAGTCATCTTACCGACTAATCTTCAAGGTAATATATTTATAAAACATGTGAAAGATTCAGAAACTTAAGAAATAGGAAGTCAAAAGACTAGTAAAATATCATTTCCTTTAACAAAATCTGCCCCGGGAAATTAAAAAGCAGAATCACATTAATGGTGATCAGTTGTCTCAGATAGTAAATATCTGGTGGTGTACAAGATCTTACAATGAGGATGCAAATGCTACATCCACTTTTCCAACTCATTTGGCTGCTAATCTGCAGGTAATCAGAACGGAATGGCATGTATCAGGCATACTGACAAGATGTGAATTTTCAGAGGTATGATTGCTGCTGATCAGCAGGATCTCCGAGCACAATATTGCTGGTGACCACCTGTGAACCCTAAACTTATTTCATCTGTAATTGGCAAGACCACTAACCTCACAGGATCCAACTATAAACTACAGACTGAATGCTAAGGTGAGGCACTGCTTTCATGTAATGACTTAAGGCCCATATTGTCAGTGCTGCATCTGAACTGTGACATGTGGCCACAAAATGAATGGGATAAACAGTGACATGGCCGAATTTAAAAACTACACTGAACATAAAACTCTCCTCATTTGCTCTGTGAGAGAATCAACAGGTCTCATCAGATGTATTAAGTTGATATAAAACATTATTTCAGGCCTGACTGATTTATAAGACAAATACTCACAAGTGCTGCTCAAGTCAATGGACTCAAAAGAATTCATTTGCACAAGGTTGCATGAAATCTGTGAATCCCAATGAATGATTCATCTAGTTTCAAGACTGTTACTCATCATTTCTGCAAACTGGGCAGCTGATCAGAAACTACCTTACAGACAGTTTAGACAAGCTGTTTTTTCATGGTTAGCCCACTGATTCCCATAAAAGTTATTTAGGAAGGGCAGTCACAGTAGAGAAAAGGCAATTGCAATACAACCAAACAATACATCATTTTGAATGAAAGTTCTATAGAATCCACAGGACCCTTTGCTGCTCTATAGAATCCTGTTCTCTCTCTCTCTCTCTCTCTCTCTCATATCTAAAGGAAATAGGGCAGCGAGTTTGTTCTGATTTAATTGAAATTTGAAGTGATTGTTGTCCCTCAGGCAAACAGTAGCAAGAGTAGTTCATATGCAAAGGCATGGAAGTCCTAACTCCAACTGGTCTCTCTTGCTCAACCAGTCAACATCCTAAACCAAATTAAGCTCTAGTACAAATAGGCACCACCTCACCAGAACCAATAGAGCAGTATCAGATGTGCATCTGGACCCAAGAAGTTAACATTTTCATTCACTTATTTTGCTAGTGGCATGTAATTCATGGCAGAAACTACAAGAAACTTGAATCGCTGGTGATCAAGTTTGATCCACTTAGAGAGCTACTTTCTAGTATGGCTGGGGTGGGGATTCCTCTCTTTGTAATTTGAAAAGAATATCCAGAAAAGGGATGATCTGAAATTTTAAAAAGAATGAATTCCCAGTCTCTGCCAGGGCAGCAAAGGTTAATAATGCGCTAATAAAATGTTCATTGGGGTTCTTTGTCAGTTTTCCCCCAAGGATTTTTCCAATGATGAGTGCTTTAACATAAACTTCCTTCAATACCTGGCTCAATGACTTGTGAGAAACTGGTGTCCTGAACACGCATATATTGGTACGGAAGTTCCTCTGGGTCGTTATCTTATCATCGGAAGAGCTGTGTATACTTAGGACAATTAAGTTAAACAAAATACTGGAGACAAGCGTCTGGAAGCAGGTACCTTCTCTGCTGTAGCAGCCCTTACCCATACATAATATAGGAGAGAGAAATACAAATGAAGCCTAGATTAAGCCAGCAAATGAGAGGCCATTCCTATGGCAGGCAAACCAGACAATGTGATCTGATTTCATAATTTATAGAGCCATGTTTATTCTTAGCATAACTCCACTGCCATCAACAAACGCCTGCAAATATCCCTGCTGCACAAAGCAATGCTGGACATCTAACACCATTCAAGACTATGTCATGCAACCATGGTTAGAAAAATCTGCATGGAATGCCCACGAATTCTATCATGCTGCTACTTAACAGTCATTGCTTGGAGCTGCCTTTAAGCAATATAAAATGTCTTCCCTGGGGATAAACTTGCTGATTCAGTAATACTAACTGCTTCCAGAGGAGAACAGGGGTGAGATAAACCAAAACCACTACTCACTCTCCCGCATTGCAACGCAGAGCAAAATCATTAAGTTACCAGGCCAGTATAATATCAGAATTGCCATGAATCAGCAGCTGTGTTTCTGTGGTACAGTGTTAAAAATGCCATTCTAACTGTTCCAGCACCAAGAGCTCTGGCGAGTGCTGAATTCTTCTTTTTCTCCTCTTCCCTTCCCAAACTCTACTGCTTTCTCAAACATTAGCCCAAATATTTGCCTTTAACGCGCCAATGCTGAACTCTCTCCTTTGGGGTTTTGCAGATATATATAATTTCAGAGCAACACCCCTCCCTACTGTAATGTTAGCAGTTAATACACAAGCTCCACCTTAGGGTCAATATATTCTGACTTTCAAACACATTCCTGAAGTGTCTTTTCAGGAGAAGAGGGGTAAGGGAAAGAATTTACATTACAACACATCAGCAACTCAGATCATTCGGCAAAAAACAAGGTGTTCCCTAACAACCCCACAGAAAAAATGTTTGCAGGGCATGTTTCTAAAATAGAAGCAATTCACTAGCAGATGATGAAAGGTCAGATTTAATCAACAGCAAATGTATTTCATTCAGCTGCATGAGAAGGAAAGCCCCAGAACAGCATGCAAGCTTTACGAACATATTTCTCCTCCTTCCCCAGGCAATGCCTCTTCCTTTGAGTTTGTGCTGGACACACTGCAGAACGGAAAGGACAGATGGTGGCTGTCTTCCTGGTGTCACTTGTTTTTCTGGAACACAGAAGGATCACATGTACACAGTGGTCTTTTCCACTGAAATTACACAGCTTTTTTCTGCAGCAAGGTTATTTTTCCTCAAGTCAGCCACATACAATCACTATGCCTGTCTGACTCATGTAGAAGATACCCTCTTACATACTTTAGGGCAGTTGGGGTTCTTTTAAACCTTTATCATCCCTTGTTCTCCCTCATTTAGAAAATGCCTCTGCAGTTGGTAGCAGGCACAAATTAAGGCAGGATCTTTGGGAACTGGGTCCAGCAATCAGAATGACCTCAATGCAGCACGGAATTAACAAGAAATGGTGAAACTGCTGGAAAAAAGGACCTGGACAGACAAGTTACCCCACAAAAATGGGGTTTGACCGGGGGCGGGGAGGAGAGGAGAAGGACCAGCAACCTCAATCTGTAGCACAATAAAAGCAAATTTCTTTAAGATACTGTTTCAATAGCACCTCAAACGTATCAGGTTGAAAATTATATAAAGATGAAATGGGGGATAAAAGTTGGAGAAATTATAGTTAATGAGGAGATTTTATGTATCTAGGGTGGAGATGTCCAGTCATTGAAGAGTACAGTACCAGGACGTAATTTTAACCAAATATCCCAAACTATTGAATATTTCTTACCAAATGATCCTTAGATAAAACCTCCTGGGGCTTCCCATACGAAATGGTCAGACAAGAAAAAAAAAAGATTAATCTCATCTGCTAGCAGCTGCTCTGATACCAATAACCTCTGTTTAACCACAGAAAAATGGTTAAACAAGCAAACAAACTACATTAAGGACAAATAGGTACTTATATGTTTGGTTATCATTTAATACTCCAGATCCATTCACCTGCAAAAACCCAGAACACCTGTCAATTTTTTTTTGGAATATCAACATTGATAGACATGGATGGTCTGTTAAATGTGTAATCAGATAATTCACTAATTTTAATAAAATCACTAGAAATGACACATCCTGCATAGCATTACTGTATAATGTTTCTCCAAACAAAAGCTCACTGTTGTGATAACAATTGCATTGTTTCTGATACCTACATGGCTAGGATTTGAAACCTGTTAAAAATTCCCAAATCAAGATAGTTTAAAACAACAAAATGAAAGAAATGGGAAACTATCAAGGCAGAAGAGGGCTCCAGATGGGAAATGTCAAGGTGTTAAGATGAAAGGGTCAAGAAGAAAATGTCTGCACTGTGAGAAAAGCAATGATTCTCGTATTTGGATGAAAATCTGTGATAAGAGTTTCCAAAGTTGGGCGGGGGTCATCATTTAATACTTACTCACCTACGATGGGGTGTCTATCCCATACAAAGCCTGCCTGGATAAAAAGGGACAATTACTCCATGACAAGGTGCAGGTAGAGGAGAATTGGGGCTCATAAGGCCCAGCACCTGATGAACCCAGTGAGGGAGGAGCTGGGCTAGGCATAAACAAAGGAAATTGGTGTTAAGACAGGGCTGAAGGGAAGAACACCACCATCACTCCTTAAAGTGGAGGGGAGTTGGCAATAGGTCAGGAGGAGTTTATGCCTGAGATCCTGCCTTGGACTCTGGCAAGAAGCTGACAGGAGGTGAAACAGCCACAAGGAGCACAAGAAGCTCCAAAAGTAACCCAGAAGGGGGCCTGAAGATAGGAAATAGCCCAGGGAAACAGCAACAAGTCTGGAGCTTGAGCAGATGGTAGTTGTTGGGCACAGGGTCCCTGGGCTGAGTAGTGGAAGGACCCAGGTTCCCCTACTAGCAGCTGGGCAACTGGCACAGACTGGGTGGTGGAT
The DNA here is from genome assembly GCF_003597395.2 of Chelonoidis abingdonii. Classification (NCBI taxonomy): domain Eukaryota; kingdom Metazoa; phylum Chordata; order Testudines; family Testudinidae; genus Chelonoidis; species Chelonoidis abingdonii. The sequence continues at coordinate 14,363,832 of NC_133772.1, forward strand.
CAAAAGACTACCGGAGTGTCCAGTGGGACTTTGATCCCAGAAGGGGAGGACTACAGCGACTTGGCCAGATGGAAGACCCTGAGTGATGAAAAGGGAGTAACCTGACTCCAGAAAGAGACAGCGCGAGACTCTGGGTGGAGAAACCGAAGGAGGGGGCATCAGATTGGCTGGGAGCTAATTCCCCAGGTTGGCCAGAGCTTTGAGTCATGAACTGTGTGATACCACCCCTGCTCAATAGCAGCCAGTACTTGATTGTACTGGGATGCCTCCAGTCAAGCAAGGCCCAAGAGAAGGGCTGTCCAAGACTGATTTTAAATGGATTCTCCCAAGGGCATTGCAATTTCAAAGTTAGTATTCATAAAAAAGGAAGACATTTGGAGTTTCTGAAAATGCTCTACTTCTTCGGATTCCCCCTGGACTCTTGGAGGAGTCTGGCTGTGAGTAGACATTGCACCGTATTATCAACTTTGACCACTATCCAGTTTTGGATTTCAACAAATTGAGTCATCTGCGTTTCACGTCCCAGAACAAAAAAAACTAACTGAATCGCTCAAAGTTTGTTTCTGTGTTTAAAATCAGCAAATCTTATCTCCTTGCCCTGTCTTTTTGCATTGAATCCCACCAAATCCCAATTACAAGCTACCACCAAGCTACCAAGAAAGGGAACAATACCCACACTCAGGTTTTAATGGCAAGATCACAGTCAGCACTGAAATACTTCACCAGAACAGCAGTTACTCCTAAGCCACCATCTGACCTGCACTGCTGGATGTTCTACCAGTAGTACTTTTATCCAGCATTTTAAAACCATCCCCAACCCTACAGTTTTCTTCTCAACTCCTCTTTACTTTAAAAAGAATTCAAAAACTAGACCTGTGACAACAGAAGACACTCCAATTTCCAGGTCTAGGACCAAATGAGCAGTACACATGACCTTCTGTGGTAACATACATGCATAAAAGAGCCACAGCAGCGAGTCTCAGAGTGCGGGTCTACAAACTAGGGCTTGTGCTATGGTGCTAAATAGCACAATGTAGGTGTTTCCACTTGGGCCGGAGCTCTGAAAACCACCTCCCCACCCACCCCACCTGGCTTTTAGAGCCAAGTTCCAGCCTGAATGGGAAAGTCTGCCTTGCTATTTTTTTGCACCATAGCACGAGCCTGAGTCCATAGACCTGGGCTCTGAGAGTCACTGCTGTGGCTCCCCCACCAAAGTGAACAGTAAAACCTCACAGTTATGAACACCTCAGGAAAGGAGGTTTTTCGTAACTCTGAAACAAAACATTATGGTTGTTCTTTGAAAAGTTTGCAACCGAACATTGACTTCATACACCTTTGAAACTTCACTATGCAGAAGAAAAATGCTGGGTTTAACCATCCTAATTTCAAAGAAACAAGCACAGAAAGTTTCGTTACCTTGTCAATTTTTTTTTTAAATCTTTCCCGTTATTGTTTTAGTAGTTTGCATTTAACATTAAAGTACTGTATTGGTTTCTCCCCGACCCTTTTCGTCTTTGCCACTGCCCGATTGCTTACTTCCAGTTCCAACTGAGGTGTGTGGTTGACCAGTCAGTTCATAACTCTGAGGTTCCACTGTAGATGTACCTTAACTGATGTACCATAACCTTTTGGCAGCGCTCAATTGTTTCCGAGGCTAAGGAAAGGGCTGGTCTCATTTACAGCACTATAGGTTGAAAGAAGTCTGTGTGTCGGACATGGGGAAAAGGGAACAGAGGCGAATATAAAACCAGATTTTGCAGCCCGGATCCACATCATAATGAATGCTAAAAAAATACAGGCAACACTAGTTGAAAGCTGAATATGGTACTGGCTGGTAATGGAAGCTGCTTACCCACACAGCTCTGCCAAAACATGTCATTTCAAAACCTCAGCCTCCCTGTTGCATCAGTCATAGACCTCTCCTAAACTGATGCCGAGAAACATACCAAAGGCTGCATGTTGTGAAGTGGACAACTACTTCCTGGTAAAGAGGAATGGGTTAGTGGTACAGTGTCCATGTCATTGCAAATCTTCTCCTTTACCTTTTGTCAACCAAAATGCAGATTTGACGACATCGCTCGAGTATGCTGGGATGGGAAATGTATTTATAATAAATATAATTACAGAAGAAAGGTATGTTAACCAGCTGTGAGAAAATGCCATGGTGAGGAAGGGGATGTCTGTTTATGGCCTGTTGAATTACGAATTATATCGCTTTTAATTTTTTATGCAGCAGCCAAAGAATTGGATAAGTGCTGTACAAATATATGGTACACCCAAAATTAGGATCCTTATTCTCCTGGGTTCCCTACTTGTAACACACACAAAATGTGTGCTCTTTAAAATTAGTAGGGTAAAACACAGCTTAGGGTACTGAGAATTATCTAGTTTTTTTCTGGGATGAAGGAAGGCAGACATCACTTACTGTCAAGGTTACTTATGCTTTGCACTAGAGGAGTTAGATAACCTACACTTACATTTAGAGATTGCCTGCACATTTGAGATACTATTTTACAATGATAAATTTCTCATACATTTTTATTCTATTTGTGGAAGAGGTTTTGTTAAAAATAAGTGCATAAAAATCTTGTGCATGGAGACACCTCATTCCAGATATCTCAAACAGAAACAAAAAACATTTACAACAGACTGTTTAGCCTTCAGGAAAAAAGGCTGCATCTCAGCTGTCTCAAAGTTTCATCCCTAGAGAGGGGGTCCTGTACAGAGCTTTGTCTGAAACCAAATGCTGAGTTTAATATTAATAATAGGCATATTCAGGAATTCAAATCCCCTTCCTCCCCAACCCACCGTAGATAAACCTTGCTGAAATCAGGATCTAGAAAACAAACCAAATATGAAAATCTACAATAAATCCTCAAGTAGTGGGAAAGGTACAGTGTGTGGTAAAGTCTGATCTGTCACATTAGGTGCTACATCCCAATTTGGAGAGAATGGGGGCCAATTGTGTTGGGTTTGTTTGCTGTAGAAATTAAAAGCTCACAACCACAGTACTGTAACATGTACACAACCAAAAATGTATTCCAAAACATGATACTTTCCATAATTCCTGTGGAACATTCTTTGGCAACAACAGATCAGACAGAGATAGAGCCCGCGGATAGAGAATGGAGTGAAAATAAAATGAATGGTACAGTATAGACTGGTGAACACACACTGCCTCAAATCACTTAGATCGTAGACATGCGTCAGCCCTAGGGCTTAGTCTCTGCTGCAACAGCTGTAGCAGCAGGAAGGCAGGCAGAAGTCAAACACTTGTTTCCTTATGCATGAAAAGAACTCATGAAGGAAGTCTGATTTACCGTGTATAGCTCATTCAGGACCTTCATCAAATCTTCCTGGAGCTGCAATCCAACTTCTTTACTCTACAACAAAAGAGAACCAGAGATCCATTAGGGAAAATGGGGATAGTTGTAGGATATGAACATGCCACACACACTGCTAAAAATCCAGACCCAATTAGGCACCATTTAACTGCTCAGTTCAGAGACAGTTACAGTCAAATCACACAAACAGCTTTAATACCATGAAATGTTATGCATACAGCCAGGCAAATGACACAAAACCGAAAGGAGGAATGGTTTAGTTGAACACTTTTTTAATGGCTCTCTCAGCTAGCATAAAAGCCCCACTCGGAGAGACAAATAACGCCAGGATGGGAACCTTTACGTTGTGTGGTCTCAGTGAGTGCTTACGTGACTGCCAGAGGAGTGAACAATAGCATATGTACCCCCTAAGTCTCCACAGAGACTCACATACAGTTAAAGACCAAGTGTTAACTCCTTAACAAAACCCATCTCTATATGCTGGAAAAGCAGCAGCCTATAGCTGTTCTTGAAGTTCAGAGTCCTGTATGGTAGCCATTGCTTGCTCACACACACACTTAACTTCAGTGCCCTATTCTTGTCCTCGCTATCCTTAAAGTTCCATAGGTCACAGAGTGCAACATCTGTAGTTGGTGCCAATACTGAGAATGTCAATTATATACTAAATGGAGGAGCTCAAAAGGGGATTCTACAAGTGTTACAGGCTGGTGAGACACAGCAAGGAGCTACACCTCATTTTAACTTGCTGGCTGACTCTTTGAGATAATGGGTACCCGCACCTGGACAGAAGGTGGAAATGACTCTCTGGAAAGGGAGGATCCTGGGTGGGGGATGAGCACTCCTGGAGATGAACCCCACTGGGGGAGAAGTGCTTATTTGTGTGTTTCAGTCTGCATGCCTTTTGTGAATAAAACCAGACCCAGGAAAGTGCTTATGTTTTGACCGGCCACAGCTCGCAGGCACTGCTTGCGGAAGAGTGTACAAAACCCACTAGCTTAGACGCTTATTTTTGAATGCAATGGTAATGCCAAGATATAAAAAAGGAAACTCCCACCCACTCTATTCATGAACTCTGCAGTTAACTCTCCCAATTTTCCCCCTCAAATTACAAAGCCAGACATGGGATTTACTCTGGCAGACAACACCATCGGCTATTTTTAAACTGCAAGCACTACAATACAATTTAAACTGTATCAGCACATATCACTCCCTAGCAAAGGGTACTTGGTACTAGTGAGCAGCACAGTTATAGCCTAGGCAATATAACTCACGAAAAATAAATGGGAGCTGCACAGAGGCATGATTAGTTGTCAAGGTTGGGGAAGGTTCCAACTAGCCAGCAGCCAAGTATCATTTTTAAAAAAATATTTTTTTTTTATGTCTTTATTTTAGTTCCTTGGCAGGTGACATCAGGCAGACATTCCTGGCTTGTGATTGGATGAAGCTGCCATATAAAAGTGCTGCACTGTCAAACTCTTGGCTGTAGCTAAACACTGGAATACGGGAACAAATAGAGCATGAGCATCTCAGCATTGTCAACATTCACAACTCTCCTAGATAAGATGGATCAAAGCTTATTCTTCACCCATTGCTACAGCAAAGGCAGCAATCAGATGCTTCATGTTTGGCTACCTGGATTTTTCAAGACAGTGTTGCGATTATATCAGAATCAAAGGTAACAGGGCAGGCTACATGGCTACCAAAAGTAGCCTGTGCAATTGCGATTATAGAGTGGCAAATGTCAAGTTTTCAAACGGTGGCTACATAAGATAGTAATTCTGCACATTAGTGTAGGAAGACGTGTACACTTCAAAACCTTGCATTCAGGCAGTCTGTAGACTAGTTTGTATTGAACGCTGTCAAATGAACCACCTACTTTATCCACATCACTAAAAGAAGATACCCATGCACATTGTCTTCTTGTATTAGACATTCGTGCACAAGTTAACACACTGATTCTGCTCCCTTTGAGTTCAAGGAAGCTTTCCCTTCAACTTCAATACAAAAAAGATCTGAGCCTAAAACAGGTGGTCAAGAAGTGGCAATTTATGCCCTCTGCAATCTGAAAAGCTTAAATGAGAAACTGAGGCTTTTAGACATACCAGAAAGCACATTCAACACGTGTCTAGTCAGACTGTCATAAGTAGATAGGTAAGGTAAGGGTTAAGTTTCTTTTACCTGGAAAGGGTAACCAAACACCTGACCAGAGGACCAATCAGAGAACTGGACTGGTTAAAGTCAGGGGCGGGAATTCGTATACTCGGAGTCTTTTTTTGTTTTCTCGGCTGTGAGTAAACAAGGTTTCCTCCTAACTCCTTCTTATCTCAAATATTATACCAAAAGTCTGTGAGTACAAAGGAACCCAAAGCAATTCGGCTGTGAGGAGCTTTGGGTTGTATTTACAGATGTGGATGGCTGGGTCTTTGTTGTTCCTCGGCTGTGAGGAACAAGCTACCTTACTGATTCCAATCTTCTTCTCATTCTACTAAGGGGCAGTGAGTACAAACCGAGAACAAAGTAAAATCGGCTATGATATGCTTTGCTTTGTACTTACTGTGTGTGATTGCTGGTCTATTTAAATTGGCTATTTTTTAAATCAGACTGGGGTATTCAGATTTTCTTAAGTAGGAGCCTGTATAAATGTTTATGCAAGTTATTAGTCTGTATTGTCTCTTTTTCTATATAAAGCTTTCTTTTTTTCAAAACTTGTGGAAGTTTCTTTTTCTAGTAAGGCAGAGAAAGTGAAACCTCTGTATCAGGTACCTGTCTCCCTCACGGGAAGGCAGGCACGGGGAAAGGCAAAGCCAAGCTGTTGGTATTTTGCATCTCAATTGTCCTGAGGGTAGAGAACGCTTATCTCTTGGGAAGCAGAGAAACCGGTTTCTTGATACTCGCAGGCTAGACCAAGAGGCAAGCCTGGGAAGGAGGGGGGAAGGGGTTTTCTCCCCTGCTTTTAGCATCCAAGGGATTTGGAATCTGGGTGTCCCACCAAGGGAGGGTTGGGGACACCAGAGAGAGGAAAGGGGGGATCAGGCCCTAGCAATTCCTGATCTGGTGGCAGCCTATCAGATCTAAGCTGGAGATTAAGCTTAGAGAACTTCATGCTAGTACTTCATATTTGAACTCTAATGTTCAAATTGAGGATTAATACTATGACACAGACTGTTTAAAATTTTCTGAATTCTGTGCGTTTATGCATGTACGTCTCATCCATACACCATCCCTGTCTCATGCATCTACTGAAAATCCTATCTTCCTCTTCCCTCCACTCACTGGTTCTCTGATAACCTGAGCAACTTTTTCTATAGCAAGAGCATGAGATAACAAGAGAAAGCTCTGTTATACAACTAGCTGTAATATTTGCACAAGCATACAATTTACATAACTCAGCCCATGGTACTTGAAAAAATGAAGCCAATAAAATTACAATTAAGCTTAGGCAGATGTTTCCTTTCTCGCTGCTGACGACTCCGAGAAGAAATGTCTCTTCTATTATCCCTGTTTATTTGACCATGCTGCTGAAGCGATTTTGACTTACTGCTTTAAGTCCAGCTCCCTATGGAGCACATGACTGTTTGATAACCAATGTGAAATTCTATGCTGTTTAAAAGACAAGGGGCCTTCGGAAACTCAAAGTGATCCTGACAGAGGCAGTTAATCATAGCCTTGTAACAGGCATCCAGTACCATCATGCTTTCCAAAAAGGTACTGGAACTGTGACTTGCTAATCCAGAGTGCCCTTATATGCTGTCCTTTAAAAGAAAAAAAGTAGTTAACTGTCTTTACTCCCCACAGATCACATTATAAGGAAGCTGTAGATTTCAAGGGGGAAATTTCCTCCAATGAAAACCTAACCAGAGGACAATTTCCCATATGAAACCTAGTAACACCCCTCTAATAAAGCAATTAATTCCCAGAAATCCTATGAACTGCATTCCAAAGAAGGGGGAGGAGTAAAGGCAAAGAATAAACAGAGCTGCCTTTGTACGTTATCAGACAAAATCTCTTTTCTTTAAACTTCATGGAAAAGAATGAGTCATTCTAAACAGCTCAGGACACTGAAGGGAAGAAAATCATTTGCTGTGGGCAAAGTCTTTTTATTTTAATTTTTAACATTATCAATCTAATTGTTGCCTGAAAGAGGCCTAGATTCAGAGCTTAACAGTAGCTCTGGTACTTATAACCCAGCCAAATCAAAAATATTTTCCAGCAAGATTTTAACCAGCGAAGGATCATCAGTAGTAGTTGTCCCTTTAGGCCATGCATCCTTTCAGGCTGCTGCAGTGATCTCCTGGAGGCCAGCATTCTTGCAGAGCGGTGCTCCTCTAACATATATCAGTATTAAAAGCAGCAGCAATCTCTGAAATGCAGTTGTAGCACTCCCAGCCTAATCCTTAACACCTTAATTCTTCCGTCTGTAATGTAATAGCTGTGATCATTCAGAGACACAGGAGGGGAGCTAAGCCACACTGAACTCTTTCACTTTCAAGGGTTTTAAAATGAAGCACATCCAGATCATACTTTGTGGAGGCGGGAGTAAATGGAGTAAGAAGGCAATGCCTGTATCTCCCCACCATCACCATCACTCTGTCATTCAAAAGCCAGCCATGCTCATGGTACATGCAGCTAATAGTTAAAATAAAAGCAGAATCAATTAACAGGTGATTCAATCTATTTCGAACATGCGACAAGAGGTAATTTTATCCAGATTTTTTCCCCATTCACTAGGTTTTAAAGCAGCAGCATTTATGTCTCTACAGATAAGATTGTACCAGCCTTTTTAAATACAGAATCCAATTTTCTAGGTGTTTATATTTCAGCTGCAGTTCAGCATACAAAATTTGGAAGCCTAAGAGCAATCACATTTCCCCCCACAACTTAATGGAGCAACCTGTTTGGCCATACTTAAGTTAGGGGACAGGGAGGAAAGACACTCATGGCTTTACTTGCATTTTTACACAAAGGCCATGTTCAAGGAGGACTTTTAAAAATGATTTAAACATCACTTTAGACTAAGTTCTCCTGAGCAGGGACCTCATTTACAACTGCGTCTACACAACTCTAATATCTTTTATAGGACATTAAAATACAGAGTCTTTTTTTTATGAAAATACTAAACAAATGAAGTTATGGAGGTTTGGAAATGCGTCACTACATTTGTTAAGGAGAATTAAGACAGTTCTCTCCCGCACCATCACCTTTAAAACAGGGTAGTAAAATGTTAGAGCTATAAACAAAAACACACTGAGCACTGACCTCACTTCCTTGCTGGTGAATGTTCTGATGTGAACTGCACCTCTTACCCCCACCCCAGTCCTCCACTCAGTGAGACTCCTACCCAGTTGCTACATTCACAGTCTTGGGGATTAGTAATTACTAATTCCCTTATTCCTCACCTTGACTGTGGAAGCTCCAATAGCTTCTTGAGTGGACTTCTCATGTTCCTTGCATGGGAGCTATTCAATTCAAGCTTTAACAGGTATGGGTCTGTGGAACTCCATTATTGGTCTGACTGACCCTACATGCTCCACAAGATTCAACAAAAAAGTGATATCCACAGGGGTAAAGCAGCTCACACAAGTTCAACATTGTTATAGTGAAAAACTCCAATGTTTACTCACAGTACCTTATTTTTAACACACCTCCCCCCCCCCAAAAGGGGGTATACACTTGCTTGGACCTCAATTTCCTAGCCAAGATATATAGCCCAAATTACTAGGACAGATACTGATTTACAACGGAAGAGGGAGGAGAACATGTAGTCTAACTGTAAACCATTCTGCTGTGTCTCCTATTTTAACACTGCAAGGAGCATACAGGGTTTCTGAAATTGGACAAATACTTGGTCACTTAGATCACATCGATTATGTGCCAAGTTTAGGAAAGTTTTAGGTATTAAAAAATGACAAAGTACTTGGACACAGTCTTTTGCCATAGATACTATAGTGATTAATACCATATGAAAATCCTAGAGGAAGACTTTTTCTGAAAAAGAAGCAGGTTTAGAGGCCATCTACTGCATCAAACTTCTCCTGTTGCTTAAATCTAACTATTTATTATTATTATTTTGTTCCATTCCTTCATTTTGACATATGTAAACTTTTAAAATGTTCTCACTATGACCCCTGTGACCTAATCCGTGTCTTGGCATATAATGTACTTACGTGAAAATAATTTACATTGTTTACTTGTGACCCTAATAAAAATATTCTTAAACCAAAATAAGTAGAGTCATCTGAAACCTGAGTTCAGATGGTTTGAATTTTCATGTGTTCCAGTCTCACCACCCCAACCCCATCCTTAGGTGGCCAGATGGACTGCTAAGAAAATAAACTAAGCTAGAGCCATGACAAAGGACATGTATTCTGCTTTTTTACTGCTAGACTTGTAATTGAAAGAAGAAAAAAGAAGGATCAATGATTTGCAGTCCCCAAGGCATTGTGCAATAATATTCCCCACATTCCTTCAAAATCACTAGGAGCCAAGGAAAGCTGGAGATGCTGCCATCTCTGCAGCTATATGCTCATAAGGATTTTATGACTGCCTTCTTTTTAATCTTAAGGATGATTAATGAAACCGAATGGCTGGTTCTGTTTTAAGTGCCTCAAACACTGATCTTTTCACACTGAAAGAGCTTTACCATCAGTGTGGTTAAATTGCCTTAACTTGCCCAGCCATCTTCCTTTCATCTAATTCCTTTCTTATTTGTTTATTTATTGAACAAAACGGCTCATTCATTGGACAAATTGTTGAAGGAGCAACTAATTAAGAAGAGGTAGAAGCCACCAAGGAGGAGCGAGCATCCCAGGTCAGGCAGGCAGACTTGCACTAGCAGGGTTCAAGCTAGCGTGCTAAAATTAGCAGTGTGGATCTTGCAGATCAGGCTGGAACTCTGGCTCTCAAGCATGGCACATCAGGGGATGCAAGTTCAGGATGAAGGAGAGGAGGACAGAAGGAACAGAAGAACAGGAGTTTTCAAATTGGGGGTCGGGATCCCTCAGGGGGTCGTGAGGTAATTACATGGGGGGTCACGAGCTGTCAGCCTCCACTCCAAACCCCGCTTTGCTTCCAGCATTTATAACGGTGATAAATACATAAAAAAGTGTTTTTAATTTATAATGGGGGTCACACTCAGAGGCTTGCTTTGTGAAAAGGGTCACCAGTACTGAAGTTTGAGAATCACTGCAAAACAGCAAATAAAATTCTAGCCCCACAAATGAGCTCTGAAGGAATAAATGGCACACTTACAGGATTGGAACAAGTAACATGGAAATGAAGATAAGAAAAATCAGTGTTGTGAAAATAAGAATCGTTTCAAGGGCTGTAGAATGTGGTAATGCTAATGTAATGCTACTCTCAGTACAATTTCCACTGCATAAGGCTATGGGAAGGAGCCTTGAAAGAGTTGACATAGAAGCTGGCTGTACTAGTGAAGCGGAGAGGGGAAAAAATGTATTGCAGGAAGTAGAGCAGTCACAGCAAGGCAAGGACAAAAGGAAATGCCTCAGGCAATGGCAAAAGAATCGCTGAGTGAACTTAAACGATGAGAGACCTGAAGCAGAGAGAACATTACTGGCATTCTAGGGTCTAGCAACTGGGAGTTCTTCTAGATCAGAGACCACTGGATCCAAACCTCACCACCCAGAGACTGATGTTGCCAGCTGAGAAGCTTCGCTAATTCAAGGCACCTCCTGAACATGATGCAGGGATATGGTTAAAAAGACTGGTGAGTGGAGTTCAGTCTCTCCAGTTGTTGATGTCTTCAGTCATCACCTGTAAGCAGGCAGAAACCTAGTGATGAGATCCCCCATCCCCTTCTTTTCCCTCCCCCGAAAAGAGAGCCAAGTGTTACAGAACGTGGTACTGGCAATTCAATAGAAGGTGCTCTTCCTTCCCAGTACTGAAGAAATGCTCCAGCATAATGTTAGTGAGTGCTGTACTACTGGAGGTGCCTTCTTCCAGATGAGACTTAGTTCTGACCACTTGTGGTTATTAAAAGATACCATGGCACTTTTCAGAGGAATAGAGGCAGTTGTCCAACTTGCAACCTGGGTAATTAGAGGGGAAGTGTAGGGAGGCAGAATGCATTTCCAGTTGGCTAGGTCTTCACTTCCTATGTGCTATTCCACAGCTGCTATTTGCCTTCCGAGGGCTGGCTCCCTCTCAGTAGTGGGTGAATTGATTGTTATTTTAATAGTGTCTTGGGAGCCTTTGGGATGAGAGGCTGTGTATGCATGTACAGTACTTGTATATGGTGCAAAGAGCAGGGAATATACTTGTGCACAGATTTAAGCATAGAGCTCATTGTGGAGAGAATGTATCTGTGATGCTGAATATTAGCAGAGTGGGCAGAAACAAATCTCTTGTAACCAACAGAGGAAATTTTTATCTGAACAACAATGAAGTCACACCTGCAGCCCAACAATAATGCACCTGGGCTATATCTTGGTGGCCCAAAATGGACACAGTCGAGAATACAACTCACAGATCTGAAGGCCAGAAGAGACCATAAAATCATCTAGTCTGATTCTCCTGTCTAACACTAGCCATATAATTTCTCCCAGTTACCCCAGTATTGAGCCCATACCAGGAAACAGAGGCATGCCTTCAGTCTTGGGTGTTTGAATTCACAGGTTATGAGGTGATGCTGTTGCCATTTCTGATCAACAAACATTTATTTTCATGATGGAAAAAATGCAAGACAGCTGAAGGAAGAAGGAATTTAATATCAAATTAGCCAAGGACAAAGCAATGCCTGCAGTAGAAAGCAAATCGTAAGAGAATTTCTAATATGATATCCCATTGTACAGCAGCCTTGTGATCAGAGCCATCAAGCTGAAAATCCATACTCTCATCTCATAAGAAAAGAGAAAGTCAGATGTGCAGGGGTCAAATATATTTATGACTACAGTGTATGAGATGGGGATGGGAGGGAAAGGTTTCAAGTTAAATCCATGTTTGCAGTTTTAAAAGCCTGAAGTTGTAACTAATCTTATAGGAAGCCTTAACTAAAATTTAATCAGAAATTAAAAACTCATTAGGTTATTTAGGCCCAATTGTAATAATAGCTCCAACAAGAGTGCATGCATCACCCTCTAATTAGCTTAGTGATATTTCAGGTAGATTTTGTGGTTTTCAACATTCAAGAAACAATGAGTTCTGTCTTCTTGACCTGGGAGGTCATCTAGTTCAGCAAATTGCATTTACATTCTTACTGGAAAACGGCATTATATGAAAAGTACACCGAACACTTGGGGGCTGCAGAAGTGGGAAGAAGGGGTGCCAAGAACAATGGGTTCAACTGTAATGCTGCAAAGATATGCATTGCTGAGAGGATGTGAAGGAAAAAGGGAGTGGGCACAAAAAAGCCACCCCCACACTCTTTGTATTAGGGAAATGACGACCAGCACCCACTAGGGGGAAAAAAATAAAAAAAATAAAAAAAAAAATCAGCAAAATTAGGAGAGCGACTCTCATCAACATTCTTGACTTGCAACATCGGCATTTTCCTTTCAAGCTGCCCATCTCAAACATCCTTTTCGGCCCAGGACAAGCCAGCCTAGAGAGCTGCCACAAGTGTGCGCGCGCCCACACACACACACACACCCCCCCACCCCTTTTGTTACAAAGGGCTGTATCTGAATCATGGGCAACCTGTAGGTCGCTACCACGCTTAACTAGAACATGCATTCTCAGAATGCTGCACCAGCTTCAAGGCTCTCTTTGTTCCATCTCCCAGCCCCCATCTAATTTAATCAAGACATTTTGGGGATCTAAGGCATGCTTACTTGGCTGTTCTGCATTCCACTCAACATTACAACCTGACCTTCAAAATATTTCGGGTGGCGGTAAATAAGAGTTAAAGAATGCTGTCAATATTTTATGCCCTGAATGTAACATACTTTTTTTTAACATGGTTACAATCTGACAGCAAGACAGTTTCTTGGATTCAGAATAACCATCCTATGAAGTCCATATCTGTGGAAGATACTCAGGTAATACAGTGATAGGTGGACATAAACACTAAGACAGATCATTCTACTCCACCGCCTGAAATCACAGCAGCTAGTGGGAGAGCTGAGACTAGAACCTAAGTCTGTGGTCTCTAAAACCTGTTCCTTAATTACAAGACCATCTTTCTCCTCATTGAAGTGAAAAAGAGACAAGGGTAGTATTAAAAAAACTGCAGAAACCAAGCACTTCAACTTAAACAAAAAACTTAAAAATGGAGAGTGAAAAAAACAACCCAAAAACAGCTTGCTGATCTCTTTTCAGTCATCATTAAGGCGAAGATTTTGTCAAGGCTATTTTTAAGTAAAAGTCACAGACAGGTCAGGTGCAATACACAAAAATTCACAGAATCCGTGACCTGTGTGTGACATTTGCTGCTGCAGCTCCATGATTTCCCCTGCCACTATGATGGCTGGGAGCTGTGGGGTTCCCACTTCACCCGCAGCAGCTAGAAGCTGCAGGGAGACCACATTTCCCCAAAGAGAAAACAGGACAGCCCTCAGCCGCTCACCCAAGGTGTCCCCCTCCCCCTGTGCAAGGCTGCCCCTCACCAGAACCTTGAGGAGGGCCCCTCAGGAGTCTGTCACCTGTCGCTGGAACCCTGCCCAGGCCCCACTAGCTGCCAGTTCCAGAGTCCCGCAGACCCATGGGCTGAAACAGAGAATGTCATGGAGATCTCTAGAAGTCACGGATTCCATGGCATCCATGACCTCCATGGCATAAACATAGTCTTAGTTATTAAAGCTCTAGAAGTCTAATATTTTTTTTATCTTGGATTCTCAAGACCTTGTCTAAACTAAGATGTGAAGGTGGAATGTTAGACTTTTTTTAAATAGTGTTACCTAATGCAGACAAGGCATGCTAGGTAAAATTTTTCAGAAGTGCCTTAGGTGACTTAGGCACTTTTGAAAGCTTTACTCATTGCCTGTAACACATTATACTGGTCAAGTTAGAACCCAGGCTATTTTGTCACTTGTCATTTAGGGGTCTGTTTCTGACAGGTCTATTCTTAGGAAATGCTGCATGCATATCATCTATAGACTACGCCTGTGCATGTTTTATATAACTCCATTCTTCACCATTTTTATGTATGGTCTGTTTACTTATTATCACATGGCCCTATATAACAAGAGCTAAGGTTTTTTCCTGCTGTTCCTGTTGTTGCATTAATATTCTCCCTGGTTTAGAGACAAAAAAATCTAGAACATGCAGCTACTTGATAAAATATATGCCCCACATAATGGGGATAACCAAGCTAATGGTATTTTTTTTATATTATATATACATTTGGGCGGAAATGATAGAGCTCAGTGGTTTGAGCATTGGCCTGCTAATCCCAGGGTTTTGCATTCAATCCTTGAGGGGGCCGTTTAGGAAACTGGGGTCAACATCTGTCTGGGGATTGGTCCTGCTTTGAGAGGGGGTTGGACTAGATGACCTCCTAAGGTCCCTTCCAATCCTGATATTCTATGATACAACTTCACAGTGGTCCAATATAATGGCATCATTCATGCAATAGTTCATTCTTTACCTACATAGGGGTCTCCCCACCTGCTGCACTAGTGATTGATACATTTTTCATTTGACTGTTATGTTAGCAAGGAGGAATTTATCCTACTTGGCAAAAACACTGGGCTGTGAAAAAGCCATTCACAATCATAATAGGTTGCAGCAATGCCATATCATAACATTGCCACTTACACTCTTTGGATCATAAATTTGGTTTCCAAATAGCTTCTATTTGCTTCTTTTTTTGCTGCCTTCAGCAGTGGGCTATCAAGTTTCAGGCTTTGAATTCCCAGCTCCCTATAAATCAAACAATTTCAGGCTGAGAGGACTTACTCTTATTGTGAAGCCAGTTACACAGAGTCACCTATCAACTGAGTGAGATGCGAAAAGGGTTTCAGAGGGTGGCAAGCCCCACTAGCAGCCTGTAAAGTCCTGTAATCCTGCTTATGCAATCTCTTTGCAGCATATGATAGCTTTGGCCTACCTACTCTCCTCGATGTCCTCTCTCAAATTGCTATGAGAAATCTCTTGACATGGCTGAGTAGAGGCATTGCAGCTGGATGACTGACCTGGAGGCTAAGAGATGCTGTCAGACAGTCTCTGGCTGACCTGAATCCAAGCGGATGTTGTGATGGAGTAGGGGCTGTCTGTGTGGGGAATGGGAGAGCAGGGGATGTCTTTAGGTGTGGGACAGGATCTTTAAGCCTGTAACCTGAGCCAGGCAGGGGGGAGGGGGTGAGGACCTTTGCTAAGGAAACGGGACAAAGGAATTGGCCAGCGGGAGGAGGGGCAGGTCAGTTTGGGTTTGGGGCTGTGTGGGCGGAATTCAGGGTATCCTAAGCTGGGATCCAAGCACCCTGAAAGCCCAGAAGGACTCGATGGAGGGGTCCTGACTGTGCCCACTGATTCATACTGAAGAAGTTCTTTTATATAGCCTAATTTGAACTGTCCACAGGGTGGAACCGGGTCTACTATCCCTCTATAGATGCCCCCTTTCGGGTCACTGGTGAAACTGCCCAGGATCTTGAAAGAAGAGAGGTCAGGACATGGGCTGTTGGGGGGATCAAAGCAGTCTTCCAGCCCGTGGCTTGACAGTGTGCTGGCCCCTCAAGAAGGATGTCAATCCTGGGTCTGTGTGGACTATGAGAAGCTCAATGCCATCACCGTATCTGTGCTTACCCATGTCCCAGGCCTGAACGAGCTCCTAGACAAGCTGGGAGGTGGCTCGGTAACCAATCATCACAATGGGATCTTAGCCAAGGCTACTGGCAAGTCCATGCGGACGCGAGTATGCCAGCTGAAATTCGGCGCTTTACACCCCGTCTGGGGCTCTACGATTCTGGAACCGCTGCCCTTGGCCTCAGGAGCGCCGGCCACTTCAGCGCCGGTGGAATCAGCTACTGAGGGGGATGGAGAGTTTGCCGGTGGCGGGTATATTGCACGACATCTGCGTCTCAGCCAGGACCTGGGTAGGATCACGTGTGTCCCAGTTAAACAACGTCCGTGACTGACTCCAAAAGGCTGGGTTAACCATAAAGGCTGAGAAGTGCAAGGTGGGATGGCTGAAGTATCTTACCTGGGCCATCGGGTGGGAAGCGGCTACCTGAACCGGAACCAGCCAAGGTGGAGGTGATCAGAAGAACTGGCCTGCTCCCCCAAGCCAAAAAGCGAGGTCCAGGCCTTTTTTTGGGATGGCGGGGTACTATCGAAGGTTCGTGCCCCACTTTAGTGCTGGTAGCCGGCCCCAATCACTGAACTGTGCAAAAAGGGAAGCCAGACAAGGTGATCTGAACCGAGCAGTGCCAGGAGACTTTCCGGGCGCTGAAGGAGGCTCTGGTTAGTTGGCCCAGTTCTGGCGAACCGAGATTTCGGACAAACCCTTTATGGTGTTCACCGACGCGTCAGACACGGGACGGGGGGCGTGTTAATGCAAGGAAGAAAAGGGGAGAGACACACATCGTGAACCTGAGCAAGAAGCTGCTACCCCAGGAGTAAACTACGCGGACATCGAGAAGGAATGCTTGGCCAATGGGTGTGGGCCCTTAAGAAGCTAGAGCCATCTCTTTGGGCGACACTTAACAGTTACAACCGACCACATCTCCCCCTGACCTGGCTGCACCAGATGAAAGGAGCCAAGGCCAAGCTCCTAGGTGGAGCCCTGCTCCTGCAGGACTATGACATGGACGTGGTCCATGTGAAGGAAATGCCACCTGATAGTAGGACGGCGTTGTCCCGGAGAGGGGGCCCTGAACTTCCCTAGGGCACTGGGCAGAGTGACCCCGCTCGATTCAGTCCGAAGGGGGGAGAGATGTGAGGAATAGGGACTGTCTGTGTGTGGGAATGAGGGAAGAGCAAGGACCAGAAGCCGGAGAACCCGCAGCACGCAGGCCAACTTGCCGACCAATTTGTGGACAGTCGGGCAGGGGATGGCAGGGAGGAGTCTCGAAGGAGCAGGCCTGCCTCAACGCAGAGAGAGAGTCATCATGGGACCCCCAGCGGGGGCCTATGGAGAACCCCCCCAAAAGGGGAACATCCAGCGTCAGGTCCCTCCGACCCACTCAGGGGACCCACGAGACATGGGCTGCTATCAATGTGGCCAACGAGGCCACATACGGGCCCAGTGCCCCAAGCTCAGGGACAGACCAAGCAGACCAACCCGCAGAGGGTGGACTGGGTAAAAACCCAATCGGAAGAGGGGCTACATTCCCGGGAAAGGGGGGCTGGCAACATACCACCTGTGAAGGAGGGAGGAGGTCCCCAGGTCAGCTCCTCTGGGGGCTGGATGCTCCAGCCTCCGGGTTTTTGGTTTACCGGGTGGGCGCGGGCTGCCCCTCCGGAAAGAGTGCCTTGTTTCCCTGGAGGTAGATGGGAGGGGAGGTCACTGGGTACTGGGACACGGGCGCAGAGGTGACGCTTGCCCGCCCGAGGTGGTGGCCTCAGATCGGATGGTGCCCGACACCTACCTGACCCTGATGGGCGTGGGCGGGACCCCATTCAAGGTGCCCGTGGCGAGAGTACATCTGAAGTGGGAGGCCAAGGAGGGCCCAAGGACGTGGGGGTACACCCACATTTGCCCACAGACGTGTTAATGGGAGGGGACCTTGAGGACTGGCCTAGTAGCACTCAGAGTGCCCTGGTCGTGACTCGTAGTCAGAGTCGGCAAAGGGCACTGCACCCCGACAACGGGGAAGGTACTCGGCCCGAGGTGCAGGACCCTAACCTGGGGGGCGGGGAACGCCCAGGGGCACGGCTCAGAGAGGCTGCGGCCTCAGACCCAGCCAGCAAGAGAGAGCTGGTCCCCATCCCTGTCCCAGCTGCTGAGTTCCAGGCGAGTTGCAGAAAGATCCCTCCTTGCGGAAGCCCAGGGACCGGGCTGACCTTAGTGCGGTACAGACCATGAGGAGAGGTTGCAAGGAGAGGTTCCTGTGGGAGAAGGGGTTCCTGTACCGAGAATGGGCTCCCCCAGGGGAAGTAGAGTCATGGGGGATCAGGAGGCAGCTGGTGGTTCCCCAGAAGTTTCGCCACAAGCTGCTGTACCTGGCCCATGACATCCCTCTCGCAGGACACCAGGGAATCCGGCGCACCAGGCAGAGGCTGCTACAGAACTTTTACTGGCCTGGGGTCTTTACCCATGTCCGACAGTACTGCCAATCCTGTGACCCCTGCCAGAGGGTGGGGAAGGCCCGGGACAAGGGGAAAGCGGCCTTGAGGCCTT
Organism: Chelonoidis abingdonii; assembly: GCF_003597395.2. Classification (NCBI taxonomy): domain Eukaryota; kingdom Metazoa; phylum Chordata; order Testudines; family Testudinidae; genus Chelonoidis; species Chelonoidis abingdonii. The sequence continues at coordinate 14,382,411 of NC_133772.1, forward strand.
TACCCATCATAGAAGAACTTTCCAGAAGGTGGCCATGGACATAGTGGGACCTCTCAGCAAGACGACCCGGTCAGGGAAGAAATACATCCTGGTGGTGGTGGATTTTGCCACTCGCTACCCCGAGGCGGTGGCCTTGTCCTCTATCGAAGCAGACACAGTGGCAGATGCGCTGCTGACAATTTTCAGCCGGGTGGGGTTCCCCAAGGAGGTCTTAACGGATCAGGGGTCCAACTTCATGTCGGCCCTGCTCCGGTCCTTATGGCAGAAATGTGGGGTCCAGCACAACTGGGCCTCAGCGTATCACCCCCAGTCCAACGGGCTGGTGGAAAGGTTCAACGGGACGCTGAAGATGATGCTAAAAACATTTATGAACCAGCACCCGCAGGATTGGGACAAATACTTACCTCACCTGCTGTTCGCGTACAGGGAGGTACCCCAGGAATCTACCGGGTTTTCGCCTTTCGAACTGTTGTATGGAAGGCGGTAAGGGGGCCCCTGGACCTGATGAGAGATGAATGGGAGGGGAAGGCCACTCCCGAGGGAGAGTCAGTGGTGGAGTATGTCCTGACCTTCCGGGAAAGACTGGCCGAGCTCATGGGCCTGGCCAGGGAGAATCTGGCCCGAGCCCAGAGGAAGCAGAAGGTCTGGTATGACCGCACGGCCGGGCCCGGGCCTTTGCCACGGGGATCAGGTGATGGTTCTCATCCCCGTGAGGAAAAACAAACTCCAGGCCGCCTGGGAAGGACCCTTCAAGGTTATCAAGCAACTGAATGAGGTAAACTATGTGGTGGAGCTGTCAAACCGGGCACATCACCGTCGGGTGTACCATGTGAACATGATGAAACCATACTATGACAGGGGAATGTGGTGTTGGCCGTGTGTGGACACTGGGAGGGGCAGGGAGATGACCCTTTAGTGGATCTATTCCCTGGGACAAAAGCTGGTTCCCCCCTGGAGGCGATTCCCCTCTCTGATCAGCTGACCTGGCCCAGCACGCTGAGATCAGAGGGGTGCTGCATCTATACCGACAGCTGTTTTCCAACCAGCCTGGACGCACTAATTTGACTGTCCACAGGGTGGAGACCGGGTCACATCCCCCTATAAGATGCTCCCCTTTTCGGGTCACTGGTAAAACTGCCCAGGATCTTGAAAGAGAGGTCAGGGACATGCTGGCTTTGGGGGTGATCCAGCAGTCTTCCAGCCCTTGGGCCTCGCCAGTGGTGCTGGTCCCCAAGAAGGATGGGTCAATCCGGTTCTGTGTGGACTATCGAAAGCTCAATGCCATCACCGTATCTGATGCCTACCCCATGCCCAGGCCTGACGAGCTCCTAGACAAGCTGGGAGGTGCTCGGTACCTCACCACCATGGATCTTACCAAGGGCTACTGGCAAGTGCCGCTGGACGCAGATGCCAGGCTGAAATCGGCCTTTATCACCCCTCTGGGGCTCTACGAGTTTCTGACCTGCCTGCCCTTTGGCCTCAAGGGAGCGCCGGCCACCTTCCAGCGCCTGGTGGATCAGCTACTGAGGGGGATGGAGAGTTTTGCCGTGGCCTATATTGACGACATCTGCGTCTTCAGCCAGACCTGGGAGGACCACGTGTCCCAGGTTACACAAGTCCTGGACCGAATCCGGGAGGCTGGGTTAACCGTAAAGGCTGAGAAGTGCAAGGTGGGGATGGCTGAAGTATCTTACCTGGGCCATCGGGTGGGGAGCGGCTGCCTGAAGCCGGAACCAGCCAAGGTGGAGGTGATCAGAGACTGGCCTGCTCCCCAAACAAAAAGCAGGTCCAGGCCTTTATTGGGATGGCGGGTACTATCGAAGGTTCGTGCCCCACTTTAGTGCCATAGCCGCCCCATCACTGAACTGTGCAAAAAGGGGAAGCCAGACAAGGTGATCTGGACCGAGCAGTGCCAGGAGGCTTTCCGGGCGCTGAAGGAGGCTCTGGTTAGTGGCCCAGTTCTGGCGAACCCAGATTTTGACAAACCCTTTATGGTGTTCACCGACGCCTCAGACACGGGACTGGGGGCGGTGTTAATGCAGGAGGATGAAAAAGGGGGAGAGACACCCCATCGTGTACCTGAGCAAGAAGCTGCTACCCCGGGAGATGCAAGCTTGCTGTAACCTTGCATTCCTGTTGTCCAATAACCTTCTGTTTTACTGGCTAGCTAAAAGTCACTGTGGGGTCCAGGAAAGAGGGTGCAGGCAGATTCCCCCACACTCCGTGACAACTGCTGGCAGCGGTGGGATATACTGCACCCCGTGGATGGCGCTTCCTGCAGTAAGTGACTGGGGAGCAGTAAACAAGGGTGATTAACCCTGGGAGTGTGTGCCAGTGAGAAGGACTTGCAGTACCAGGGTCCCGTGGGATTGCAGCGAGGTCCCAGGGCAGAGGAGTCTGCAGCTCAACCCTGGCAGAAAGGTGGTGACCTCAAGAAGGGCTGGTACATAGGGGTCCCCTGGGAGGATGTCTTTAGGTGAGGGACAGGATCTTTAAGCCTGTAACCTGAGCCAGGCAGGGGGGAGGGGGTGAGGACCTTTGCTGAGGAAACGGGACAAAGGAATCGGCCAGCGGGAGGAGGGGCAAGTCAGTTTGGGTTTGGGGCTGTGTGGGCAGAATTCAGGGTATCCTAAGCTGGGATCCAAGCACCCTGAAAGCCCAGAAGGACTCGATGGAGGGGTCCTGACTGTGCCTGCAAGCTCTGCTGTAACCTGCGTTCCTGTTGTCCAATAAGCCTTCTGTTTTACTGGCTGGCAAAACAGCCAGTAAAACAGAAGGCTCTGGCTTCCTGGGGTCCAGGAAGAGGGGTGCAGGGCCGGACTCCCCCACACTCCGTGACAGATGTACAAAAGGCTAGATAAAGAGAGGCATATTGCTATAATAAGGAACAACACAGGCTTCAAATATGAATACAGGGAAAGAGAAAGAAAATGTCACAGTAAAAGACTCATTTTGCACACACTGAAAAGGGCCCACTGCAGCACATTCACTGCCTATGCCACAGACAGGAATAGCATTTGCAGCCTGAAACAGAGCTAACAAATACTTTAACTATAGCCTTGAGTGCTGCAGTGCTTCACTCGAGGCAATGGACTCTGACCACGTCGTTATAGTTTACTTGGTATGGAGCATGAACAACACGTCAGTGATCACTGTTTAGAAAAACCATTTTCATCTCTTGCCCAGGAGTGGAGATGTACTGCTAACATTGATAATGCCAACACATACAAATTTCCATCAATGCAGTTTCTTCTAAGAAAAATAAGTAGGGTAGGAGATATTTAACTCCACTAATGAGAGATAAATGACTGTTCAGAACTCATTTCATTTCAGAACAGAACTTTGCCCTTGGAAATATGGGGAGAGGGTTAAACAATTCAATAATCACATACTGCTTCAGCAGACATTACTCTCATGCGTATGAACTATTACAATTAGGACAGTAAGATTTTTCCTCTACAGTTTGTCCTCTCTCATTTGAGAAATATGGATATTACCACACCACAACTGTATTTATGGTAACAGAAAGCAACATGATTTATTTTCCTGCCTGTTCCATTCAACAGCATCATTAGTAACAGAAATAGTATGAAAGACTAAGGCAGAAGGTGATTCCGTGGCAAAATGTGGAGGTGTAGTAGTGAACATGTAATGGATGTATCCCCCTAGCCCCTCCCGCCACCTTAGTGACAGTTTCGATAGATATAGATAGAGTATGCGAGTTGGATTGAAAGGTGTGGAGATCTAGCTTCAGAAGGATATGATGGTTTTGCTATTAGTCTTAAATTAAATAAGAAATCAAGCAAATTATCTGTGAGAGCTAGATTTTAAAAATATTTATTATTTTCCCAGTGGCTCCCATAAGCACAATTTTAATGTCTGTCAGGTCTTGAGCAAGTGCCCCTTTAAAAAAATTAATGGTGTAGTATTGCTTCATAGATTACCAGAATTCTGACCAGTTCACTGTGGACTGTCATTTCACATCAAATACAGTGCACCACATGGACAGAGCCCCTGTCATGATCAAATCACTCAAGCACTACAGGGATGTAGACAAGGAATCCTGTATTCCTGAAAGATTTGCAGGAAGCTGTGACATCTAACAGTCTGGAACTGGGGCCGGATTGCCACTGGTATCTTGGTATAAGCTCAGTAGAAAGAGATTTAAACCACACAAAGATGGTGATAGTTAAATCCTGTGCGCATCTCAAACTGGCTTCCTGCATAATGGTGTGGGATGCAGCTGAAGCACCCATTGATACGGCCATTGTCTGCTGATTAAAAAAACTTTTCCAACAAGAATGGAAGTCAACTTAGAAGTAAAATCATAGCAGAAGTGTCTCCTCTCAAAAGCAATGCTGGATAAAGGAACAGTATAACAACAGGAGAGTACAGAACACAAGTTCTGAAAATGTTCTCTCTAGAGAACAGCCCAGAGAATCCTGCGGGCAGAATTATTGCTAAGTGGTGTCAAACTAGAATAATGATCCAAGAGACTATAGTTTAAATTATTTGTACTGCAGTCATTGTTCAGGATCTCATTGTGGTAAGTGCTATATACAAATAGAATAAGAAGATGATACCGACCCCAAAGATCTTATAATCTACATGTAAGACCAGAGACAACAGGTGGATGCAGGCAGAGAAGCATAAGAAACTAAGACAATGTTGGTCAGAATGATAGGCAGTGATCTCAGTATGCCAGTAGCCCAATTGTTATGTTTTTTTCTAGGCATCATGGCAAATGAGTTAAGGAAATAATTGGAGGAGGAGAATGATGTAGCTTTGCAGATGTTTATGGGGAGCTTCTTCCAACTGTGAGGGGCAGCACAGGAGAAAGCGAATAAGTCCTTGTTTGAAAATTTAAAACCAGAGGGCAATGAAAGATGGTATCATCTGCGGATCAGAGATGGATGTCAACATCTCAATCGCATATGAGAGAAGATAGTTACACTGGGGATAGGCTGTGAGGAACCTTGAAAGCGAAGACTGGTTGCTCGAGTGTGATGCAGTGGAAAGGGTTGCACTCATGTCGTGTTTTGTGCTTTTACTGTAAAATACTGGTATATTATTTTAAAAGGGCAATTCAGCCTCTACATGAGCTTCAGGAAATAAGGTCATGGGAAGAGAGAGATTGTATCCTGCAAGCCTCCAGTGAAGGAAGAGGGTGCTGAAGCAGGCAGCTGACTAGATTAACTTTGCTTCCTCACTGAGTTACATTCCTGACACCACTAACATTTTGCTTCCACCTCTGCTGATAACTTACCCAATCATCCACTTGAGTGTGAAGCAAGTTATGGCACCAAGAAACAGCTACACAAACACTTAACTTGATGTTTTTGTTATAGAAAGCCAGTCAGCTGGACGTACTAGAGAAAAATACGTCCAGGGACTGGATAAAAACGAAGACTTCTGTATTCTATAAAAAAGGCGTTTTCCTTAAACACAAGAGATCAGTCTGCTTCGAGGGACGACATCAAACAAGGAGCAGAGAACTAGGGACTAAAGAGACCAAACCGAAAAGGCTTCTTCTCAACAGTGCACGTATAAATATCAAGGGACCCCACTAGAGAGTCATCAGTGGGGGAAGAATCTGATAACCATACCAGAAATACAAAGCTTACACCATGCAGAGAAATCAAGGGCCCATGTAAAAACCAAGGGTCAGCTAGGAGATAAAGAGAATGGGGCGGCGGAAGAGAACAAACTCAAATGGAAAATAGCGTAAAAAAAATATATTTTTTTAAAAGGCCGTGCTCAACAAGGATAAGTATGGAGTAATCAAAGGAGCGCCTTCTACAAAGATAGAGAGAATCAAAAAGGAGTCTGCACAAGAATGGAACCTAACATCAAAACCATACATTCTCCCAAGACAGGCAGTGAGAAGATCAGAATGGAAATGCAGGCTTGCACTGAGACTTGTGTATCTGAGCCCTATGGTTTCTGAACACAGGGCTACATCATTAATTATGGGAAGAATAGAAACAATTTAACTCACCCCCTAGAGGCACCAATTTGTTGCTATTATGGCCAGACAGGATCTGGAATTTCCACTTGGTTTGATTTATTCATAGAGAATGGTCAGCTATTCTCTTACAGATCATGTTATTTTTCTTATAAAAACTGCATATACAGCTTTGAGACGGCTGCTACCAACCTTACTTACGCAAGCAGTTCCAATAAAGTCAAGGGGGTCAGATTCCTACTGAAGTCAATAGATTCAGTCAAATGAGTAATGGGCTGCAGGGTCAGACTCCTTTCTATTATTTTTAAACATTATTTTCCCTCAACACAAAATAGTCTCTGGCTGGATTTTTCAGCTTGTGGTCTCTTCTGCTATAACATGAAACAAAGGGCTTATCCACACAGCCCCACAGTGTGGACTACAGCATTTGAGTTGCAGAACACTAACGTGCTGCACTTCAACTGCCCTGTATAGACCCTGCAAGTGCGAAATAAAAGGTACCGAGTCCACCTTATCATAGGCTTGTTTAAAATGAGACTAAGTTATCATAAACTAGGTACCTTTTAGTTCACAGTAGCAGGGCCTACACAGGGAAGTTACAGCACAACACTTCAGTGCACGCCGCAACTCACACCCAGCAGTCTGCACAGCAGGACCATGCAGGGACACCCTAAGATAAAAGGGCACTGAAAGCAGTGCAATGTTCAGTGAATCTCTCCAAAATATATAGCAGAGGACCAAAATGCACCATGTGGACGTAAAATGGTATAGTTAAACCACTCAGTACATTACACATTTAAAAAGACAGACCCTCAGCTTTTCTAAGTTGGCGTAGCTCCATTGAAGTCAATGTTACACCAGCTATGCATCTGGCCCTTATTGATTTCCTTACTGCAGAAAATTAAGAGCCCCTGAAAAATCTGAATTTGCTGAGCTACTTTTGTTTTCGTGTATGCAGTGTAGTTGTGTTGCTCCCAGCATATTAGAGACACGAAGTGGGTGAGGAAATATCTTATTGGACCAACTTTTTTTTTTTTTAGGTGAGAGAGAAGCTTTCATGCTACACAGCTGGCTCGCTCTCTCTCGCACACATGTGTACAAATTGTCCAATTTTGTTTTCCTGTCAATTAAAAAAAAAACCGAAAGAAGAGATACTGAATGTTTTCCCTTCCCTCTCCATTTCAACAACCTATCAGTTCAACACCAGAATCCACAATGAGCCTTTTCCACAAGGCTTTAAGTGTTTTTTGCTACTCTCCACCCAAGATGGGACTTTCACAAACTCCCTACACCTGGTCATTTGCCCGGTCTTTCCCTTATTCTTTCTGCTCTTCACTCTCCAAAGTCACATACCTTGTGGAGGAAAAGCCTGAGTATCACTGAGCAGTCTCCATTATCAGACTGGCTGGGTTGCAAGTGTGGAGGCTGAGTATGGAAACCTGGAGCACTTTCAAGCTAGCTGCCCAAAAGAGGTGGCACCGGAGTGACCTGTGCAGAGTATACCTAGCCAGCTCTTCCTCTAGAAGTGCTCAGATTTTAGAACCTTTTCTCCAAGCAAGAGAAATTTTGCTTCTTTTGGTTTTTAAATCCTTTACTTCTCTTGCTTTTTGCTGGTTGCATCCAAGCGTCCAAGACCACTCTCATTGCACACAGATGCGATATCCTGATACTCAGTGTTTAAAACATTCTACGGGGAAGCCTCAGTGCAGCAGCAAACAGGACTGGCAGCCAGTAAGAAACCATAGCAATACATTGAGTGTCTGACACCACTTGAATGTTGGCTTTGGCAGTAAATCTGACTCCCCCTTATCAGCAGAGATACCTTTGAAGTGGTTGGCAACTTTCCATCTAGTTCTCCAACAAATAAGGCCCTTCACATCATATCACAGCCCTGAAAAGGGATCTCTTCATTATAAGATATTGAGAGAAAAAACTTAATTAGATAGAGCCAGACCACGCAGTCCTCCTAGGGCACAGGAAAGCCTAACACTGCAGGCTCAAAACAGCAGCCATCTGAAAAGTTACATGCAACTCAAGTATAATCACTACTGGGATTTCAGAAATAAATTGATATTAAAAGAAAAACGTTAGTGTTTAGTATCAGAGGGGTAGCCATGTTAGTCTGTATCCACGAAAACAACAAGGAGTCCGGTGGCACCTGAAAGACAGATTTATTTGGGCATAAGCTTTTGTGGGTAAAAAAAACTTCTTCAGATGCATGGAGTGAAAATTACCGATGCAGGTATAAATATACTGACACATGGAGAAGGGAGTTACTTTACAAGTGGAGAACCAGTGTTAACAAGGCCAATTCAGTCAGGGTGGATGTGGTCCACTCTCAATTGATAGGGTGACCAGACAGCAAGTGAGACAAATCAGGACAGGGTGTGGGGGGTAATAGGCACCTATATAAAACAAAGCCCCAAATGTAGGGACTGTCCATCCCTATAAAATCAGGACATCTGGTCACCCTAATTGATGAGGAGATGTCAAGACCATGAGGGAAAACTTCTTTTGTAGTGAGCCAGCCACTCCCAGTCCCTATTCAAGCCCAAATTAATGGTGTTAAATTTGCAAATGAATTGTAGCTCTGCAGTTTCTCTTTGAAGTCTGTTTTTGAAGTTTATTTTGTTGAAGAATGGCTACTTTTAAATGTGTTATAGAATGTCCAGGGAGATTGAAGTGAAGTGTTCTCCTACTGGCTTTTGTATGTTACCATTCCTGATGCCTTATTTCTGTCCATTTATTCTTTTACATAGAGACTGTCCAGTTTGGCCAATATACATAGCAGAGGGGCATTGCTCGCATATGATGGCATATATTACATTAGTAGATATGCAGGTGAATGAGCCCCTTATGGTGTGGTTCATGAGGTTGGGTCCTCTGATGGTGTTGCTAAAGTAGATATGGGGAAGAGTAGTCAACGGAGTTTATTACAGGATTTGACAGCTAGCAACGCTGCATCCTTGTAACACTTTCCTTTTGTAACAGAGGGTCTTTGAGGGCAGCACAGTAGGATGCGTCTCCGCTTGTAGATTTTTTGCCAAAGGTTTATAACACCCACTTCCAGGAACTGGAGACAAAATCCACATTTCCAAAAATGTCAGTTGCTCTATTTCACAGCAAGACTGGATCCTTCCATATGGGATCCATTGCTGCTTCAGGGTTCACAGACAACAGCTGTGATAGTACGACTTTTTTCCTTCTATGGTTGGGCCAGCCATTGTGACTCTCTCTCTACCATGGACCTTACCACAGCCATCCAGGCCTTTGCAGCCTCAAGGCTCGATTACCACAGCAAGCTGTACTTGCTCTATGCCTGTTTATTTCTGCATACAACCCTAAGCACTGGCTATAAGTTATAAAAGCCTAAATCAGAGATAGTCCCCCAAATTCTGTCTAAACCCTTATTGTAGTGTCATGGCTCCAAATTCCATTACCTCTATCTTAAACAGATTAGGACAACCCATATCACATCCCTGCAGGACTTACATCCCACTGGATCATTCCTGGGCATAAATCTCTCCACAGCTAGCCATAGGCCAAACATTTGCTACCACTAAATGAATTCTCTTTCAAAAGAACTAAGAAAAATGGGTATTTTCCACATGATTTTCCTGTATGAAACATGTAAAAATTTGTGTTTTCACATGCTCAAGATACAGAAGAGACAACATCACAATATGTCCACAAAGAGCAGCAAGATGTGAGTGCACAAAATGAAGTTTACAAATTTGGTATAGCTCTCAGTCTATATTTTTATCTCTCTCACACACTTTATAGATAGGGAGGACTAACTCCATTGCAGCATTTCTAAATTATTTCTTACTTCAAGAGAAGAATCATCGCTTCTCCTATAGGAAAGCATCTTTGTCCATCTGAAAAGATTTCATGGACATAACCAAGGCTGCAGGTGCTGGCAACCTTGCACAGCCATAGTTCCAAAGACATCTTTCTCCTGGGTGGAGAAAGCAAACAGCCCTTGTAAAACAGAACATACTTTACTGAATGTCAGGTCCTTCCACAGTTGTTTTTTATAATATAGACACACATTTACATATATATACACACAGGACAAAGTACATGGATTGGATGGCATTTAAAGTGATGAAGGTGACTTAAATTTTCATATGATCTTCAGTTATGTCCAAGTGGTAAACATGCTTCTGCTTCCACCACAGACTGTTACTCTGTGACTTGACCACAATAAAAGGGTAGCCACGTCCCTTTTATTGAAGTGAGAGACTGGCAGTATTGTCCCAATGGCTACATTTTCCAGTACAAACGGTAAAATAAAAATCCTTGTAATAAACCAAGCTAATAGCACCTGTAATTAAAGAGCTCTATCCACAAAGGGGGAGGGGAGGAAAGGGGGCAGCTCTCATTACTTTATCTCCCCTGCACCTCCTGGACAAAGTAGATCTGTTTTAGGACTGCTAAAATGAGGCTGATTTTCTTGCTGTCACATTCTGCTGTGGTTACCGCCACTCCCACTACATCAAAAGTCTGAAGAAGAAACCTCAATTTAAATCGAAGAAGGAAAAAAAAAAGTCTTCCTTGAGTTTCTCATCAGTATGGATACAAACCTGGTTTCCAAATTCTGTATAACAGTAGTTGATTCCCAAAGAGAATCTGCCACACACCTTGCACTGAGCCACTTCCTGCCAACTGCCTTCTTATCAGCCCCTCCTTCAACTAACTGGCCATCATCACTGCTGTGAAGGATCAGGGGAGTATAGTGGGTAACAGATTGAATGAGAGTCAATGGAGTCAGCTGCAAAAAAGGCCAATATTCTGGAGTACATTAACAGGAGTGTCGTATGTAAGAGATGGGACGTAGTTGTCCTGGTCTACCCAGCACGGGTGAAACCTCAGCTGGAGTACTGTGTTCAGTTCTGGGTACCACACATCAGAAAGGACGTAGACAAACTGGAGGGCGCCAAGAGAAGAGCAACACAAATGATACAGGGTTTAGAAACCTTGACTCATGAGAAAAGGTTAAACAACTGGGCAAGGTTAGTCTTGAGACAAAAACTGGGGGTAGGGAGGTGGGGGGAGACGCACCTGATAACAGTCTTCAAATATGTTAAGGGCTGTTGAAGAGAAGAAGATGATCAATTATTCACCATATCCACTGAAGATAGGGCAAGGACTAATGGGCTTAGATCTGTAGTAAGGGAGATTTAGGTTAGATACAAGGGAAAAAAACTTTCTATTAGAATAGTTAAACACTGGCATAAGCTTCCAAGGAAGGTTATGGAATCCCTGTCACTGGAGACTTAAGAACAGGTAGGCAAACCAGTCAGTGCTGGTCTTGGTTTATTTGATCCCGCTGTGGCACAAGGAGCTGAACTACATGACCACTCAAGGTCCCTTCCTTCCTTGCTTCCAGTCCTACTCTATGATTCCCTTTCGATGGATGGGGGACACTAGGTAATAACGAGCCTCCATTCAGTTAAAGCACAATTCTGGAAGACAGGCACATCACCGAAGAGCCCAGTAATCACGGCACAGGATCGAGTGTCACTTTCAAGAACACCTTTATATCCATATATATACAGAATGTGCAACTACGTAGGGATTCAGACAGCATCTCACCTAAAACTGGGTTAAAACCATAAATGCACTCAGTACCTTTCTGTCCCTCCAAAGGTCTACCAACTAGAAACTAGCAGAATCTGGAGGAATGGACCACACAGCTGAGAGTAAAGAAAGCCTCCTGGCTCTGACAGTAACTTGCTGTGTGACTCTGCATAAGAACGATTAGATTAGTGGGCTTACTATTATTTGCTTGCCTACTGAACAGGTTTGTTCTGAAAGTTAAATTAGTATTTTGTGCAGCTCTTTGAACACATACTGCATTATATACATGCTAAGTACTATTAGTTATACAAAATGTAATATCTTAAAACCCATGAGAGTGCAGTTCAGCTCCATGACTCTGCAATTAACTGTTGAGCAGAGAAGAGATTCTACAGTCCACTTAACTCTTGCTTGAGTATTTCTATCCAGCCTTTATCAGCAGTTGTGCTGGTTCACACTTGACACATTGATTGCGGCTCAAGAAGCCGAATGGCTCCAAAAAAGAGTGCAATACCCAGTGGTTCTGAGTTCAGTCAAATCCTTTCCATTTAACATTTGCCATTTTGCTCAGGAGCGAGGTTCCCTGGATAGGACTGGGATGCAAGTTTCCTTTCTAGCAACAGAGTATCAACACAAGAGGTTCTGTCAAACACCTGCCCTGGCACTAGGCCAAATTGGTAAGCCTGGGATCTAGTTACTAAATCCAAACTATCTGAGTTTCTGACATGGAGGGGCTCCCGTCTTCACAAGACTGAGAAGCTTCCACTCAGTCTGAGAAACATGCCAAGATTTTTTTTTTTTTTCAAATACACACAAAAAATAAAAAATCAAATCCCACTGATCAAACTAAAACAGAACAGGATAAGAAAATGTTTGTATAGGGGAGGAGAGGGCTGAAACTGAGAATGTCAGTTTCTAGATAAACAAGAGAGTTTATCAGCTTCCCTGGGACTTCCTCAGCCTTGCATTTTCTCAGCCACTCTGTTCCTGCAGAACTCCTGTTAAACCCGAAGAGGAGTGATTACTTATCCCCTGGAAGGATTAGCAGAACTGGCATTCAATAATCCCATGTAAGAAACTAATCAACTGTAATTTAATTACCAAAAAGTTTTAAAAGGTCAAAAAAAAGGTCTCGCTGTGACATTACTTGAAAAACAATGATACCACCTCTACTTATGAGGCACCTGAGGAACACAAACCTTAAAGTCCAAGAAAACATAAGCCTGAAGCATGTCATTCATATTCTTAATTTTTCTGCATCAGATTACATTCTCCTACATATTGCTGCAATAGCATTAACGCTCAGCAAACAGACTCAAAAGGAGCACAACACTTGCTGCCATTTTCATTCCAGCACAAATCAGCTGCCACTCTACCTAAAAAGGTTCCATAATACAGCAACGAACACTGCTTCCAGTCATGAGAATGCAAGGTTACCCTGCCCCTTCAAGTGAATTTTTTGGGATATCATTTTATGTACAATAGCATAATGCTGTGCATTTTAGTTTAAACCCTGCTACACCGCATGGGGTCTCTTAACTGGTTAAGAGCACATATGGATGCTCAGAGTGACAGAACACATTCTTTTAAGACATTTCAAGCTGCTGTCAAGACCACAGTGAAAAGCTGATGAAGGCCCCAATTACTGTCAAGATTTCACCTAAACAGATTTACATTTTAAAGTCGCATACACACAACTTGTGTCACTGATTTTAGCATAAGACTAATGAGGACCACAGAAAGCAAAAGACAGATACGAAAGTCAGCCAGGAAATATTGTCAAAACTATCCTCATCTGTACCCCCACATGTAGCGTTACTACACAGGATGAGTGCCTATGTAATTATTCTTTAGCTAGCCACAACAAACTTTACAGCCCTTTCTTCCAACTTGGTTAGAATGGGAAGAAGTCTCTTAAGAATCAAGACACACCCATGAGGCAGAAAACTCTTTAAACCTGCACTGGCTTTAGTAAGTTAACAGCCAGCTGGTGCTATCAAGAAATCTCAAGAGAGACCAATTCATTGTTGTTTAAAAGTGTTTTTCCAAATCTTCCACATCATGTTTCATCAACTGGACAACTATAAATTCTTAACACACAAGCCCCTCACTCCCACTGCCCAAACCTATTTCCAAGTGCTCATGAGAGAAGTCATTCCTAACAAATGACTCCCTTTGTGGTTTTTCCTCTGGTTTTCAAAAGGACAGTTAGGTATCTAATTTTCAAAATGGTTTGCTTCATCATTTGTCAAGATGGAAACACAACATAGGTTCAAACAGAAATCTCTCCATAGCAGACACAGGTTTGTTATTGGAAGGCTGTACTACATGAGTATTGGCAGCTTATTCTTGTTATTGAAGTTAAGAGATTTGAAATATCAGTTTTAAAACAAAGTATATGCAATTCTTTGTATGTGTGTTTTAAGGAGGTAAAAAGGAGAGTTGGGCCTTGTTTTGGATCTATGAACCTTAGTCAGAGCCTCAGGCCACATGCTAAGGCAGGGGAGGCAACCTATGTCACGCATGCCAAAGGCGGCACCTGAGCTGATTTTCAGTGACATTCACACTGCCTGGGGCCTGGCCACCGGTGGGGGTGGGGGTGGGGAGGGCTCTGCATTTTAATTTAAATTTTAAATGAAGCTTCTTAAACATTTTAAAATCCTTATTTACTTTACATACAACAATAGTTTAGTTATGTATTATAGACTTATAGAAAGAGCTTCTAAAAATGTAAAATGTATTACTGGTATGTGAAGCCTTAAAATTAGAGTGACTAAATGAAGACTCGACACAGCACTTCTGAAAGGTTGCCAAGCCCTGCACTAAGGCTTTCATTTCCCTGTAGCACATGGCGATTTTGTGCTCAGCAAACTGGTGTGCTGCAAATTCACACCTTGACTTGTTACATACAAACCTACTGTGTAGACAAGCCCATAAAGTATAAGGTCAGAAGAGACCAGCAGATCATCTAGTCCAGTGATTCTCAAACTTTTGTACTAGTGACCCCTTTCACATAACAAGCCTTTGAGTGCAACCCCCCCTTATAAATTAAAATCACTTTTTAATATACTTAACACTATTATAAATGCTGAATGCAAAGTGGGGTCTAGGGTGGGGGCTGACAGCCACCCCATGTAATAGCATCATGACCCCCGAGGGGTCCCGACCCCCAGTTTGCGAACCACTGATCTAGTCTGACCTTCTGCATATCACAAGCCACTAAGCCATACTCCATTACCCTTGTATTGCTACCAATCACCAGATTAAACTAAAGAACTGACAGATTCCTTTTAGAAGAATCCTCAAGCCACAACAATCACAGGAAGTCCGAGTACAGTTGTGTATGATGAAAATAGATTTGCAAGCTGCAGACAGGATAGCAAACCAACTAGTCAGCGAGTCACAGTAGAAAAGACACCTAAAGTTTTGTTTTCTACAGAGTCAAAGAAAACATGGGTGCTGCAGCATGCTGTTACCTTCTTGAAGAGTCGCCCAGAGTCTTCGCTGACTTGGACAAATCGAGGGATGATATTGTTTAGGTAGATGTCACTCAGGGTTGTGTGGTCCCTGCTCTCTCGCTTCACCTGGTTTAAGAGGAGATTCCAACAGTTGACTGGAGACAGGACATTCTGATCCTTCCTGCAGGGTATGCAAAATGGAAACAATGTGGGGGACAGGACTTTAGGTCAAACAGGCTAAATCATTCACTTGAACACACATTCTATAGGTTCCACGCCAGAAGTGTAGCTACTGTAACATACCATATGTAGCTCCTGAGAATCGTGTCTAAAAGGCATGTGGGAATTTTGATACCCGTGACAAGGAGAGAGAGTGCACTACTGACTGAGGGACTGTGCAAGCTTTATCCATAGACTTGTTTCTTGTCTACAGTGTAAGCAGATTTCAAATATCCAATCATTTAGGCACGACCCACACTAGCATCAGAATAATGCTACCCACTGTACAAATGATAGACAAAGCTGCTGGTAGCCAGCAGCCAGATTCTAGCAACATTTCCTCTGCCAAACGTAGATATAGTTTTCTTAGACACATTCAATAGGTGTGTTCCTCTTCAGTAGCCCTTACGCTGTTATAACATGCTTCTCACTCCAAAAAAAATAAGTCCTCTGTCCATGATGGGCATGTGACCTGCACAAGAACCCCAGCAGCAACAATAACGTTTCAAGTGTTCAGCAAACTAGCAGATGTCTGTCCCAAGCATGAACATAAAAAAAAGCCACTGAATATAATGAAGCTTCTGCACTAGTAAAATTTAAATATAAAAATGTTTTTCTGGACCAATTCTGTATTCAAGAAGTCTGAAGCCTCTCATAGTACTGTAACAAAGCCAAGCTGGTTGCACAGAACAGTAAATGATTACTGCTTACCTTACCCTAATTCAACAAAGAATTTAGCACCAGGTCATTGCCTTCACCTGGACAAATAATGTTCTGAATGAATCTTTATTTCCAGAAGCAGAGAGCAGAACGTGTTGTTATGCCTGGTTTACAGTGATTCTGAGATATAGCAGATGCTGCTTCTTTGATCATCTCCCTCTCAACCCTGACACAAGCGTTTGCTCTGTCCTACAGCCCTCTTCAGTTTCTCTAACTACAAACTAGAGAAGAGATCCTATATTCTTCAAACTCAGCATGAGCAAATGCATTTCAAGCATTTCTCCCACACACTTTTTGTAGCTGAATCTTCAGCAAAGTTACACTCCTCTCTTTCTCCCTAACATGTCTAAACTTAAGGATCTACTCTAAGCCAATACAACGAAATACCAAGACTCCCAAAAAACCCTGAAACATTTTCTTAACCCATCTCTCCCCATGATAATTTGGATACGGTAATCAGGTTTACTTTAACATTATATTGTATGACTTTTTATTTCAGTAAATGAAATGGTTTCCAGTATAAATTCAGTATTTATACATATTTTTAAAAGATATGAACTTAATGCACAACCAAGGTTTTATCAACAGTCAGATAACTACCCTGACTTACACACAATGAAATCAGTGTGGTCGCAAGTGCACATAAGTCACGGGAGAATGTGGTTTAAAAAAGTTACTTGGCTGTTGTCCTGAAAAGTGAATAAATAGCCTAAAAGGCTAACTTTATCCACTGTGCAAATACTTACGTTTAAGCAAAGAGTCAGTATGCCATCTGCCTTTAAAGATTCTGTTTTACTACATGCGTCATTTCATAAAGAATTACTAAAGGGTTGTTGTTCGTTTGATTTATTTCCAATCAACAACCACCCACTGGGAGAGAGAAGGTACAGCCACTATATGCATTTCTGAGATACTTTTATACATACTTCCATTGCATTTAAACCTACTGTGACCAATTGAGTAACCACACCTCTACAATTTATCAGGGAGGTGCATGATCCCATCTTGGAATTTTCTTTCTCCATGTTCCATGGCTGACCTCCCAGCTCCTTGTTCAATAAAGAATGAGGTTATGAAGCAAAAAGACTAATTTTTAGTGCCAATACAACAAAATAAGGAGGACAACGTCCTTGCCTCATTGCAGAGACAATAAAAGCGACAAGTTGTATAATTTAAGTACAAGGTTTTAAGAAACATTTCAGAACGCAAGCCAAGAGCTAAGCAGTGATTTTCTACAGTACCTGAGGGATTCTGCAGCACTGTTTTGGGTTGGTGGAGACTAGCCCTGTTAGCTTGGCTGGAATACTTAATTTCCCTTATATCTGTTTATAATTTGTTTACACATGTTCTTTCTTCCTGTGTTGTGTAATTCTTCGAAGAGACAAAGTTTAAAATATTCTAAAAAGCCAGGCTACAGCAAGAATGTGTCAAACAGCTGTGAAATTGCCTGAAAAGCTCATCTCTACTAAAACAAATAAAAATCCATATCAAGTTATTCTTACCAATGTGTCAAAATTAAACCAACTGATCTTTAGGCAGAAAACTAGAAAGGCATTTGCTAGGACTTTGTGTGTTAAAGATCACAGCAAAGTTTGGCAGAAGAGCTGATCTCACTGGTTCACAGACAGGCTGTTCTAAAAGTACAGCAGTTAAGGTTTGGAATGCATTTGTCAATTTACCCTTCTTTGTGTGATCAAGCAGCACTACAGGGTCTGTTCTGACTGAGAAGAAAAGCCTTCAAATTTCACATTCCACAGTTTCTTTAACACAGTAACAGCTACACCATCCTCACTTGGGCTTTTGAACAAAATCTGAATTGGGGGGTGTGGTGTGTGTGACATGCGCATCATTGAATAGGGGTTTATAATGAAGTAATGCACTCATTTTTTAAAGCAAGATTAAATGTTCGCAAAGAATGAAAATTACTACCAAATAGCACAAATTGTTGGGTATTGATGCTGGTAATCCTCCTCAGGGTTCCTAGTGGAAATAGTCACATAAAAGGAAATGAATAGTTCTTCTGTCATCTACTAGTAGCTGTTCAGCTACTGGAAACCTCTCACTGGAAAAAGAAAAATAGCCAAATCATTGAGGAATGGTAAAAAACATATGGGAGATTGTGGTTAGAGAAAAATTAACACACCAGTTACATATCCAGCAAAACAGAGGACAGATAGATATATGGATATTTGGTTACCTTTATTCAATACTCAAAGTGCATTCGCCTGCAAATAACAGCACCAATTTTTCTGAATATAAATATTTGATAGACATACCTGGTCTGTTAAATATGTGCATATGGAGATCCCAGTAAAGTGATTTTTATTAGATCAAGATGAACTTTGGCTTTACACCAGAGATGTAAGAGTTGTCAAGCAGTAACCGAAGTAAAATTAGATCAGACTCCATTCCTCTGCAAGACTAAGATGCAGTCCCCACAAACACCGTGCATATCCTTCGTTAGATGGATAGCAACCTCCAAACAGATTTCTCGCTGGTATTCCTAAGATGTGCAGAAAGGAGCCAGTCAGAGACTCCAGCCAGTGGGAGCAAAAGCAGCGACCTCTCGACATTGAGAACTTGCTACAGTTTTGATTTGGACTTTCTCTAGCTTGAGCTGATGGCCTGTTTGCTCCACTCCTCTCCCTACACCTCCCTCCAATTCTTCACTTCAGTTTCACTCCACAACTGCCCCTTTTATCCTCTCCTCCCCTGCCTAGCTGCCCTCTCCCCTCACTCTCCATTTAGTTTATCCACACACAAAAAAACTCCAAACTCAACAAAAACCCTACAAACCTGGAAATAACTTGCTGCTACTGCATTTTTCACATTCCTTGTGTGTTACACCCATTCCCCTACCCTGCCTATTTAGATTGTAAGCTTGTCAAATCAGGAAAAATCTACTGTTCTGTTTGTACAGTTCCTGGAATAATGGGGCTCCAATACCAGTCAGTCCTTAAGCACTACCGTAATGAACATGATTAATACTACAACAAGCCTCTGTAGGCTTCCCTTGTGCTACCCATAGTAGCAAGGGATGGATCTTCAATACAAAGTAGATAAGTTTTAAACAGAGAAATAGTTTCAAAGCAGCTGATCTGGATGTTTGTTTCTTACCCTTAAAAACATACCAGAGGAAATGACTGAAGCTTGTGATCTGGACTGTTTCAACATCTGGAGTATAAGGAAGGGGGCTGGAGATATTCTGGGCTAGTGATTTTCTCCTACTGCTTTGATTTAAAAAAAAAATCGAGGGTGAGAGCGTGTCATAAATGGATAGGTAGGTAAGGGTTAAGTTTCTTTTACCTGAAAAGGGTAACTGAACACCTGACCAGAGGACCAATCAGAGAACTGGATTGTTTAAAGTCAGGGGCGGGAATTTGTATACTCGGGGTCTTTGTTGTTTTCTTAGCTATGAGGAAACAAGTCTTCTTCTAATTCGGCTCTTAATACTTTTCTAAACATCTGTAAGTACCCAGGAACCGCAAAGTAATTCAGCTATGATGGTCTTTGGGGTGTATTACCTGTATGTTAATTTGTTGTGCTGGTTTAATTGGGCTCTCTTTTAAATCAGACTGTTTCTTTATATTTTTTATAGCAAGAGCCTGTATTGAGTTTCTTTGCAAGATGATTGTTTTATATTTTCTCTCTTTTTTCTATAAGTTTTCTTTTTAAACTGTGAAATTCTTTCCTAGGGAGGCAAAGGGAAAAGCCAGGCTGTGGGCTATTTCTATTTGGGTCCAGGGAAAGAGCAGACTACGGGAAAGAGACGAAGAATTCTCTCTGTTCTCTGGTGTTACAGTTTTCCCTCGTTCCTGGAGCAAGGGGGGGCAGAGCCCAGCGGTGGGTATTTTGCATCTCCATTGTCCTGAGGAAAGCAGAAAAGTGGTTCTTGGTACACAGGTTAGCCGCGAGGCAAGCCTGAGAAGGAAGGGAAGGGGTTATTTCCCCTGCTTTTAGCATCCAAGGGATTGGGAATCTGGGGTCCACAAGGGGAGGTTGGGACACCAGAGAGAGGAAAGGGGAGGTCAGGCCCCCTAAAGTAAATTACCTACCTGACCTGGTGGCAGCCCACAATACCCAACGCTGGTAGTGAGCTTGGGGGAGTTTCAGGTAAGCCCCCAGACTTTTGGACGCAAAAGTCCAGGGTTGGGACAGGACCAGGCTGTGGACGCTAAAGTTCAGGTCTGGGACTGGGAGGCTAGATTACCACAGAGCGCAAAGATTATTTTATTTAAGAGAGACTATTAGGCTTTGTAGTTTATGTACTGCACTGCACATACTGCTGACAGACAACAGCAGACAGAATTATCACAATGCAGTACTGAAGAAAGCTGCAACTGCTAGGTATTAACCTATATAAATCAAGCATTTCCTATTGTACTGCCCCAGATAACCTGAAATCTGCATTTGTTGTGTGGTTAATGATGGTTTGTTAATAAACTGAGGAATTAATTGGTAACCATCTTGCCCATGAAAGGAGGATTTCTGCACCTCATATACACACACCAATATGGACTATATTTGCACACACTGCCACCTGTCCTTCCAGGACACACAAGGAGTTCTGCATCCTGCCCTTTCCCATTCCAGCCCAGGATAATAGCTTTCAGCTTAAGTTAAAAACAATGCCATATTTTACTAATTTAAAGAACTCTTTCTCTAAGGGTGGCTCAAGGTCTGGTAAAACGTACTTTCAACTTTCATGAGACAAGAGACATGATCTCTAGTCCATAACTGAATGAAAAAAAGGATCTCAAGCAGACTGATGAAAAGTTAGTTAAAATTGCTGTAAAAGCCACATATTCCATAAGCCAACTTGTGAAATAGGCTGCGATGACAGCTTCACACACAAACTAGAAGTCAAATTAATTGCAAGGATTTGTAAGATCACCATTAAGTGACAAAAACACTACATTGTGTCTTTCTCATAAAGATCTCAAAGCATGATTAATATCCTCCTTTAAAAGACGGGGAAGTTGAGGCTGAGAGAGAAAACTTCTCACTTAAGGTAGTGGAAGGGTCAGGAATAAAAACCTGCATTTTAATGACTTGCAGTTTCCTGCTCTAACCACTAGACACCTTGTCTCCAATTCCTGAGGAGGATCTGTTGCGTCTTTTCCAGTTCACTTCTTCACTATTCTCACATAGGCCAGTTCAGGGCTGACAACTCTCCCTTCTCGGCCTGCATAGCTACCGCTGTGTGAAGCCTGATAGCCAGCCTGCACAATCTGTGTCCTCACCCACTAGAAATGTCTGTTCCCGCCCACCTCCATGTCCCCAGCTTTCCAATGCACCTCCTACCATGGTGGCCGCCCCACCAACTACTGAACAGTTTGGAACAAAGGGACAAATCATCCGTAGCTAGATTTTACAACTGATCTAAAAGATGGCCTTTCTAGGAACCATGAGCATGGAGAACTACAGAGGCTTAGAGACAAAACTGTCACCTATTGAATAACTAGCACCTGGTTGTTCCCTGAGTGTCTCCTATTCACTTACTAACCCAGTCTCTCCCTGCTTAGCTTGCAAGAGCTGACAAAGTATGTAGCTGCAGACAAGAATCTATGCAGGAGGCCAGAGTGCAACATGACAGATGTGCTTTATTTTTCAAATAAAACAAGGCACAGACTCTAGCCATCATAAGAGATTACAAAGTTAAATGGACAATTCCCAGCTGTCCAAACTGCTGCACTGTAACACCCAAAGCTATTCTAAGAAGGTGCATAGCAGAAATACCAAGGGCCCATGAAAGTTCGGTGACTAAAACTGCTGGTGTCTAATGGCGCCAGACAGAATGTTGACACACTGCATGTGGTCACACATGAAAGGCAGTCTTGCAGGAAAAAAAATCTCCAACACCACACGATTCTAATTGGGATTGTCACTTTAAAGTCTCAGCAGTTAGTGCCACACCCTAATCTCAACCTCTGATAGCCACCACACAACACTGCTCCAACAGATTTTTTTTAAATCCTTTCATTTCTGTCTGTGGGCTCCCTTAACCCCTTCAGTACCTCATTAAGGTGATACCATCTTGCATTTGTACAAGTCTATTACCTCTCACTCCAAACATGATTCATTATTTGGTTGGCAGCGACAACGTGCTCAGCACTAGTAAAAGACAAAAGCTAAAGGCAATCCCCATTGAAGAGATTACAATCAAGAGGAGACAGACAGGAAAGACAGGATGCACTGGAAAATGCAGAGGCAAGGATAAATGAAGGGGGAAGGGTTTTTAAGTGCTCTCTGATAATAAAAGCTATATATACACAGAAATTATTTCAGCCACCTCTGAACTGCAGCAGTCTCTGGGGTGGAATGTGGCAGCTGTTTTCACAGCATACAGCAAAGCTACACAACCATTCCTGAAGACAAGAAGTTAAAAATACAATTTCTAGCCATAACCACAGGCAGAATTGCAGCTATTCTTGCACACTGCAGTTCTCAGAGGGGCTGGCACATTTTATTCTATTTTTGATTTCAGGTCACCCATGAAGGAGATGGAAGTATAAAAGCTGGATTGACTCCCAACTAGTCCTCTAGGTTTGACAGCATTGCTTCAATAGGTGATCTGTTTGAATTAAATTTAAAATAGACATAAGCCCAAACTGTGAAGTTTGGATCTGAACTTTCCCCAAAGTTTAGAGGTGTCCACATGGAGGATGCTGATTCAGCCCAGATCCAAAAACTCTTCCTAAAGTCAGATCCAGGACTTGAAACAAACCTCTCTCCTTGTTTAAAGACCATGCTACGACAACAGTACATCTACATAGCTTTTTTAAGGGAGTCTTAGCTGGGCTGGATCTCAGCATTTGTGGGGAGAAATGAGGATAAGGGAGGCTGTGCACAGATTAAAAAACCTTACCCAAGTAATGGTTTCTTAAGGCACGTGGATTTGTTTTGGAGCGCTGTTTTGTAAAGTCCTGCAACTTTCACTTCAAAGTTTTTTCGTCTGTCACCAGAGCAGAGCTAAAGACTAATCCAAGGCCTTTTAAGTTATTAAATTGCCCACCCACACCTGTCCAAGGAAACTGTGGACCAAGAGACCATTTATCCCTTCTACTGAAATCCTGAGCAAGGGACAGGGGCTGTTCAAGAAGTGAGGTGACCCAGCCCAGCCCTGGAACAGAAAACAGCCTTCTCTTAAAGGAGTTGCTAAGCAAGAGGACTATGCCTGAGTGAGAAAAGTAAGGTGAGGTCAGGGAAGAACCGTCCAGAGGAAAATGAACGTGGCAGCAGGGAACAGCTTTGCGATCAATGTAAGCCTCTGAAAGATTTAGCATTTAAACGAACAGTGCCCTGGGATTTCACCCTGTGGGAGTACAGAAGTTCTCCCACTGCCCTTCAACTTTATTAGTAAGCAAATTTTCTTTTGGCGTGATAGAAATAGGTGCTCAAGAGAGACAGTGCTGAAAAACAGCAGCGTCTTGGACTTCATACATCATAAAAAGCAAAAACAGAACAAGCTAAATTTTTTTAAAACATATTTTACGTCACCTTAGAAGGATAGCCTTAAACATAGGCTTCACTAACAGATTATGTGGCCTCAATTAGACACTGAGACCTTGTCTACCAGAGATTTGATTTCCTCAACTTTTGCACCATTGCTAATACTGGTACAAATCATTGAATCTTGGCCAACAGTAGGATTCCTAGTGCAGGCAAGGCACTGACAGCCTTTTAAATTGCTGCTAAGAACATTTCCCCCTTAAGACCGGGCTTTTTGAATGCCTTCTTGAAGGAAAAAAGTCTTCTCTTAAGTGGAAATTTTTCTGTCTCCAGCACCCATCATTCAGTAGAACTCTGCTCATCCAATGGTTTTTCTCTGTTAATCAAGAGAAAATGACATGGAAGCCTTTGTTTTGGAACCTCCTCCATTTCCACAGTTGTACAGCATTTGCAAACAGAAGGAAAGAAATTAGAGAAAATAGGTCACGTGAAATCCCAAACATTCACAGCTTACCTTAACTTAAGTTGGTATTCAGTATTAAAAGGGACTTTCATTTTCTGTGGGAATGGAGATGGAGAATAGTATTTTATACCTGAGGGGCTGGCGACACAAGGACCAAGTGCTTCATGCATATTGCATGGAACTATAGAGCCTGCTGAAGGCAAAACATTTCCAAGGAATGGAAGTTACTGTGGACCATGGGTCAGTGTAACTGGGTCTTGGACCAGTGCCAGAACCATAGTACTGATGGACTGAAGGATCAGTGGCCATTTTAAAGTCTGACGTATACAATTCAGGCTAGAAAATGTTTTTCCCCCCACTAGAATATGGGAATCAGTGTCCAGGTGTATATATAGCATGCTTATCGACCTAGTAAGTGATAGATTTTTCAAGTCACAGCATCATGATTATGATCTTACTAATTCTCCATCTCTCATCAATTCCAACATTAATGTAGCAGCTACTATCTTTTGAATCATGATATCTAGCAACTAATGCTCAACCATCTTCAGACCTTAGAACTTGGTTTACATGGTATTCAGCATTACTCCCCCTTCTGCACAGTGGCTGCTAAAATCACCATGTCAAAGGCAGGGGTGAGAAACAAGGTAGACCAGTGGTTCTCAAACTTTTGTACTGGTGACCCCTTTCACATAGCAAGCCTTTGAGTGCAACCCCCCCTTATAAATTAAAAACAAACACTTTTTAATATATTTGACACCATTATAAATGCTGGATGCAAAGCAGGGTCTACGGTGGGGGCTGACAGCTCGCGATCCCCAATGTAATAGCATCACGACCCCCTGAGGGATCCCGACCACCACTTTGAGAACCCCTGAGGTACTCATTAGAATTATGACCTATCAGGGCTAGAAACTGACAAAAGCTGAATTTATACCAGGAAAATGGAGTTCCATAATTCATGTGTGCAGCTCCACTGGTGGTCACAATGATAGAAGATTTAGTCTAGACAAACCTCCTGAACCATGACGGCATCATCTAACCCTATACGGGGCAAGGACGGGTGATACAGTGGTAAAATACCATCTGCACACTCCGTGTTTCCACAAGTCTCCACTGGTGGAGAATGATGTGTCTTAACTTTCTAGGTGTAGACAAGATCACTGAGTAGGCCAATGCAACCAGATTTGAGAAATCAAAAAGATGTTATTTCCAATGAAAAATATTTTAAAAAGGACAAAATATCACTATGATCATAATTATTACTTAATAAAATTCATTTTGGTTTAACGCTATTTAATAGTGTAAGTCATCTAGTCAAAATATTTTACCAAATCCACCCAAAAACCTGCATTCTCCCCTTTAAAATTAGTAACCTCTGAAGATTCTGAAGACCTAAAATTATGTTTCTCTGTAAATTGCTGATTCAAATCAGTATCTTAAGAAAGGCTTCCTGACACTGCTCATGCTTGTTGTAAATTCTAAGAATTTCGAGCATTGACATATATCCTTGCTTTCCAGACCGCCTTCCAAAGAGTCCAGTTATGAACATCTGTTGTTTACAAATGCTCAGCCTGAAGGCTGCCAGACTTGTTCTGCATCCTCTACTTCAATACAGATGCTGCCAGAAAGTCATCTGAATTTCATGCTGGGATGTCCTGGCCATTTCTCTATTCAGCAGTTGACAATTGATGCTCGGCATCCTACTTCCGAAGATTATCCTGGTTCTCTAAAGCTATTTTATAATCCTGTCTTAAAATAGTCTGCAATCTTATATTTGTTTAGCCTTTTTTTTAAATTTCTCCCTTTAAGAAAATCGCTGAACATTTGCAATGCTATTTATATAGTCTTCATGGTATTTGCTATTCTGGATGAAAGGGCAGATCAAATCACAGAAGATCCAGAATTTTGAATGTTAGGCCTGGTCTACACGACACGTTTAAATCGATTTAAAGAGCGTTAAATCGATTTAACGCTGTACCCGTCCACACAACAACGCCCTTTATATCGATATAAAGGGCTCTTTAAATCGATTTCTGTACTCCACCCCGACGAGAGGAATAGCGCTAAATTCGATAGGGGACATATGAATCCTATCAGGCGACTGCAGGGTATTGCGCCACATGGTATAAGTCATGGGTATTGTGTAGAGTAATTGGGTCGTTAGGGTTATGGGTAAATTATATTTAGGTCTATTGTACATCCTTACAGGCCACCGCGCGCACGTTGCGCCGTACTCGACAAAAAAAACAACTGTTGCCGATGATGGAAGACAGCCTGTTCCACTATTCACAGGGAGGGACCAGTGGGTCACCATAACCATTGCATCTCTCACATGATTGTGATACTCACAAGCCAAGGCGGGCCAAATGCGGTAGATTCTGGCAAATGTAACACTAATTGTTTGTCTTGGAGATTTGTGCTGACCAAGAAGGTAGGGGATCTGAGTAGAACTATGCGGCTCCTCCAAAATGTTCTACATTTTTTTTTGGTCATAATGGTTATTTTGTGTGTGTGTGGCGATTTGTAAGTCAACTTTTGCATACAGAATTGCTACTTAACAGATGTACTTGGTATTATAACGTGACTGATGAAAAACTTGTTTACAGTGCAAATATTTGTAATCTCAATGTACAATTAAAAGTGAGACCACTGTACACACTCTGTATTCTACTATAAATGAAAATAAGATTTGAAAATAGTAAAAACATCCAAAAGATATTAAATGTATTCTATTAAAGCAGATGCCGATTAACTGCTATTTTTTTTGCATCATGCAAATTCGAGTTTTTAATCACTTGACAGCTTAGTTTTTTTAGTAGCTTTTACTGTAGTATTGTTGTTCAAAATGACGACCTGTGCTTCCTGGAAGCTACCATTTGGGCTTAAAGGTATATTCTGATTGTGCTGAAAATTCTTCCTCTTTGCTCTCACCGACCAAACTCCTCTCCAGTGTTAGCCAATATGTATATATTCACAACTAAAATCATCTTACTTTACCTTCATTCTTTCACGTAGGAGGAGGGGGGCGGGCAGAAACTTGAGGAAGCTGTTCCACTGGACACCACGGACTACACATAGTGTTCGAACGCTATAGACATGTGGACAGCCAAGACAATGCAAATAATTTTACAGAGATGCTGTTGGACTTGTCGCGAGACTGGAGGTCCTCAGTACCGCCAAGTCTGATGAGCTCTCCAGTGAGTCTCTGCTTCCTGTTAGCGGTATGGCTCCTCGAGCGCTGTGTATCCTTGAGGAGAATTTTTTTTCTCAACGCTTGCAGATTTCGTGTTCTGTTGACGGACTCTGATACAACAATTTTTGTCTCGCCCTACAGCGATTCCAGATCATTTAGATCTCTCGTAATCGCTCTATGGTACCCCCATGATGGACCTTCTTTTGGATTTGGAGCGTGGCATCGCCCATCCCGTGCAAGATCAGAGCCTCCATGACTGCTTGGCAAACATGGATCAATGTAAACGATTCATACAAGTCTCGCCGGGACTATTTCGTTACCTGCCCTCGCCTGGACCTCGAGATTCAAGATTGCGTGTCGCGAGGTCAGTGGAGTGCTACCTGTGAGGCGATACCGCCTTCGTGAGGCCCAATAACGTCGAATTTCTGTGCCAACACTAACCGTCTTATATTCGATATGTTAATGAAATAACATTTAAAACATCCTTATTTACTTATATCAAGCAAGTAGTATTAGTATCGATAATTATAAGACTTAATGAAAGAGCTTACTAAAAAATGTAAATGTAATTACTGAGGCTATGTGAAGCTTAAAATTAAGAGTGACAGAATGAGGGACTTGAGCACATGCACTTCCTGAAAGGTGTCAAGCCCCTGCACTGAATGGCTTATCATTTCCCCTGTAAGCACATGGCGATTATCTGTGCTCAAGCAAACTGCGTGAACTGCACGATCACACTTAGACTTTATACTAAAATATAAAACATCAATATCTACTGTGTAGACAAGCCCATAAAGTATAAGCTCAAGAAAGACAGCCAAGATCATCTAGTTCCGAGTGACCTCTCAAACTTTCTGTACTAGTGACCCCCTTTCAACATAACAAGCCTTGGAGATATAGAAACCCCTCCCTTATAGAATTAAAATCAACTTTTATATAACTTAACACTAATTATAAAGGTGTCTGAATCGCAAATGGGCGCCGGTCCTAGGGTGGACGAGATACGACAGCCACCCCATGTAATGAGCATCATGACCCCGAGGGGTCGACCCCAGCTTTGCGAAAACTGGACGATGTGCCTGACCTTCTGATATCAGCCACTAGCTAACCCATTACCTCTTGTACTTTTGCTGACGGACATCACAAAGATTACACATAAGAACTGACAGATTACCTTTTAGAAGATCTCAAGCATACAACAATCACAGGACACGTTCGAGTACAACGTGGTTGATGAGGAAATGAAAATAGATTCGCATAGTGCAGCAGGATAGACAAACCAAAACTAGTCCAGTCTGAGTCACGCATAAGAAGATACACATAAAGTTATTAGTTTGTCTCAGAGTCAGAGAGAAAACCAGCATGTGCGGCGCAGAGCCTCGTTACGATTGTGTCATGAAACGTCGGCCCAGAGTTCCTGTTCGCTGACTTGGACAAATCGAGGATGATCATTTGTTTTAGGTAGATGAGTGACTTAGTGGTTCTTGTGGATCCCTCAGGTCCTCCGCTTCTACTGGTATAAGAGAAGTTCTCACAGTATGACTAGGAGACAAGGCATTCTGATACTTCACTGCAGGTATGGCAAAATGGAAAACAATGTGGGGAAGACTTAGTCAACAGGCTAATCATTCAACATGAACAACACCACATTTATATGGTATCACCGCCAGCACAAGTGTAGGCTACTGTAGACAGCTAACAATCATGTAGCTCCTGAGAAATGTGTCTAAAGAGCCAAGTGGGCAACATTCTTGATACCCTACAGTAAGAAGAGAGAGTGCACTCACATCAGCAACTGAGGGGACTGTGCAACGCTTTATCCATAGACTTGTGTGTTGTACTACGTGATAACGAGATCATCAGAATATCCAATTATCATAGGCCGAACACCTATAGAGATAGTGAACAGAAAATGTCCTTACTCACTGTAAAAACAATCGAAGACATAAGTGCTGTGTTAGCCAGTTAGCCAGATTCTAGCCAAACATTCGGTCTGCCAAACGCTAGATATAGATTCTTCTTAGACCAACATCCAATAGTGTGTTCACTCTATCAATAGCCCTGTATCGCCTGTTATAACAATAGCTTCTCACTCACAAAAATACGTTCCTCTGCCATGATGGGCATCGTGACCTGCACAAAGCAACCCCAGCAGCAACAATAACTTTAAAGTTCAGCACCCACTAGGCAGGGTCTGTCCAAGCATGAACATAAAAAAAGCCACTGAATATATGAATGGCTTCTGCACTAGTTAAAGATTAAATTATTAAATTATGTTTCATACTTGCCAAAGTTCTGTCATAATACAAGAAGTGTGAAGCCATCTTCATACGATGTAACCATATGCAAGCTGCGTTTGCACAGCTAATAACAGAATGCATTACTGCTTGACTTACCCTAATTCACAAAAGATATTAGCACCAAGGCTCATCTGCCTCACCTGGACAAATACAATGTTCTGAATGAATCTTTATTCCAG
The DNA here is from genome assembly GCF_003597395.2 of Chelonoidis abingdonii. Lineage (NCBI taxonomy): Eukaryota > Metazoa > Chordata > Testudines > Testudinidae > Chelonoidis > Chelonoidis abingdonii. The sequence continues at coordinate 14,411,946 of NC_133772.1, forward strand.
AAGCAGAGACGCCAGAACTGTGTTGTTTTATGCCTGGTTTACAGTGATATCTGATATATAGCAGGTATGCTGCTTGCTTGATCCATCCCCGTCCTCCACCCCTGAACCGAGCGTTGCTCTGATCCACCTACACTATCCCGCCCATGCATCCACGCCTCCACCAGGTTCTCTAACTACAAACATTAAGAGAAGAATATCCTATATCAACACACAGAATGAGAGCAAGATGCATTCTAAGCATTCGCCCAGACACTGTATGTACGCTGAATTTCCGACAAAGTCTACACTCTCATCTTTTCATCGCCTAACCCTGACTCCTAAAATTAGGATCTACTCTAAGCCATACAAAGCGAAAACCGGAGATCACCAAAAAACCCTGAAACTATTTCTTCCCTCTCGCCCATGAAGAGTTGGATACGGAATCAGGTTTACTTAACATTTATATTCGAGTAACTGACTTTTTATTTCAGAAAATGAACATTGTTTCTCAGCTATAAAATTCAGATTTATCATATTTTTAAAATTGATATGAATTAAATGATGCACAATCAAGGTTTTTATCACAGTACGATATCTAGACCTCGACTTACACAACAATTGAAATCCAGAGTGGTTTCGCAAGTGCAAAACATAAGTCACTGGGAGAAGATGGTTTTAAAAAAGTTACTGTGGCTGTTGTCCTGAAAGTGAATAAATAGCTCTAAAAGGCTAACTTTATCGACTGTTGCAATACTTACGTTTAACGCATATAGAGTCTAGTATGCCATCTGTTCCTTTAAAGATTTCTGTTTTACACTAATCGTCATTTCATAGAGAAATTACTAACAGGTTGATGGTTCGTCATGATTTATTGGCAATCAACAACCCACACATTGGAGAAGAGAGGTACAGCACCATATATGGCAATTTCTTCTGAGATAACTTTTTATACAAATACTTCCATTGCATTTAAACCTACTCTGACCATCTAATTGAGGATAACCACACTCTACTCAGAGTTTATCAGGGAGGTATGCATGATCCGCATCTTGGAATTTTCTATTCTTCATGTTCCATGGTGACCTCCAGCTCCTTGTTCATAAAGAATGAGGTTAGTAAGCAAAAAGACTAATTTTAAAGTGCAAAATACAAACAAAAAAGGAGGACACACGTCCTGGCATCATTGCGAGACAATAAAAGCGAATAAAAACAATTGTATATTAAGCTACCAAGGTTTTAAGGAAACATTTCAGAACGCAAGCCAAGAGCCTAAGCAGTGATTTCCTACAGTACCTGAGGGATTCTGCAGCACTGTTTTTGGGTTGGCTGGAGACTAGCCCTGTTACGGCCTGGCTGGAATACGTATTTCCTTAATGTCTGTTTTTAGAAATTGTGTTTACACATGTTCTTATCTTCCTGTGTTGTGTAATTCTTCGAAGAGAGCAAGTTAAAATATTCACTAAAACGCCAGGCTGACTAGCAAGAATGTGTTCAAAGCAGTCTGTGAACTTGGGCCTGAAAAGCTCATCTCTCTCAACCAAATTAAACAATCCATATCAAGTTATTCTTACCAATGTGGTCAAAATCTAAACCAACGAATCTTAAGGCAGAAAACTAGAAAGGCGCATTTGCTAGGAAACTTTGTGTGTTAAGATCACAGCAAAAGTTGGCAGAACGAGCTGATCTCACTGGTTTCACAGACAGGCTGTTCTAAAAGAAGCAGCAGTTAAGGTTGCGAATGCATTTGTTCAATCCACCTCTTTGTGTGATCCAGCAGCACTACAGGGTCTGTTCGACTGAGAAGAAGAAGCTTCATAATTGTTCACATTCCAACAAGTTTCCTTTTATACACAGTAACCAGCTACAAAACCAATCTCACTGGCTTTTGAAAAAATCGAATTGGAGGGGTGGGTGTGGTGTGACATGCGCATGCATTGAATAAGGGGTTATAATGAAGTAATGCACTCTTTTTTAAAAAGCAAGATTAAGTTCGCGAAAGAATAAAATTACTACCAATAGCACAAATGTGGATTTGGATCGCGGTAATTCCTCCTCAGGGTTCCTAGTCGGAATAGTCACATAAAGGAAATGAAAGTTCTTCTGTCATCTACTAGTAGCCTGTTCAGCTACGGGAACTCCTCACTGGAAAAAGAAAAATGCCAAATCATGAGGAATGGTAATCAACATATGGGAGATTGGTGGTAGAGAAAATTAACAACACCCAGTTTACATACACAAAACAGCGGAGATAAGATATAGGGCTATTTGGTTACCTTTATTCAATACTCAAAAAATTCGCCACTGCAAATAACAGCACCGTAATCTTTTCAAAATAAGTATTTGATAGACAATACTTGGTCTGTTAATATGTGCAATATGGAGATCCCAGTAAAGTGTAATTTTTATATTAGACTCAGATGACTTTGGCTTTACCGCAGAGATGTAAGAGTTCGTCACAGCAGTAACCGTAAGAAAAATTTAGACTGCTCCATTCCTTCTAGCAAGACAAATAGATGTGCAGTCCCCACAAACACCGTGATATGCATACTCACGTTAGATGGGATAGCAACCTCCAAACCAGATTTCTTCGCTGTATGTATCCTAAGAGTGTGCAGAAAGGAGGCAGCAGATCAGCAGATAGCGAAAAGCGAGACCTTCGACATCTGAGAAGCTGGCCTACAGTTTTTGAATATGGGACTTCTCGTAAGCTTTGAGCTGATGGCCTGTTGCCTCCCCCCCCACTCCTCTCCCTCAGCACTCCCTGACAAATTCTTCACTTCCAGTTTCACTCCACAACTGCTGTACGTCCTTTGATCTCACCTCAGATCCCTGCTCATAGCTCTGTCCAGCCTCTCCCACATCTATTTATCTATACTACACCAACTACACAAACTCTTACAATACGCTGGATAGTAAACTCGTCGCTACAGCGATTTTTCACATTCATTGTGGTAACATACCATTACGCGCCTAACCATTGCGACTATTGCAATCAGAAAACTCTAACTATTTAGGACACCGACCTGAAATGGGGCTCCAATCCTACGAGTCAGTTGCTTAAGGCTACATACCGTGAATGAATTATGTCATATATATGCGAGATGACAACCCCTTAAGGCATTCCTATGTGAGTCCATAGTAGCGCAAGGAGATCGTCGATGTCAATAGTAAATAGAAAACTAAACGAGAATATTAGTTTCAAAGCAGTGATATCGCTTGGATGTTTGTTTTCTCTACCCTCAATTAACAACAGAAGGAAGCCTGAATGCTTGTGTTGACTGGATTTCAAACTGGAGTATAAAATGAGAGGAGGCTGGGAATTGCTGGTAGGATATCGTTGTCGATCCTACGCATTGATTTCAAAATAAAAAATTCGATGGTGAGAGCCGCTGTCATAAATGGATATGGATAAGGTAAGGGTTAAGTATTCTTTACCTTGAAAAGGGTAACATGAGACACTGAAGGCGACTATAGTAGAGGACAATACACTATGTGGTGTTAACAGTCAGGGCGGAATTTGTTCAACTCGGTGGATCTATATGTATTGTTTCATTGTAGCTTATGAGGTAAACAAAGATCTTCTTCTATTCAGCTCCATAATACTTTTTCTAAACATTCTGTAAGTACCCAGGAACCGCGAAGTAATTCAGTCTATCGACTTGGAAGTTGGGTGATATTCACCTGTAATATTAATTTGTTGTGAATGCTATTATTGGGCTCTCTTATTAAATCAGACGTCATTCTCTTTATATTTTTTCTAAGAAGACTTATGTTTCTTATTTGCAAGATGAATTGTATTATATTCTCTCTTTTTTTTCTATAAGTTATCTTTTTAAACCGTGTATGAAAGTTCTTTTTCCTATGGAGGAGCAAAGGAAAAGCCAGGGTGTAGGCTATTTCAATATTTGGTGCTCAGGGATAAAGAGAATTACGGGGAAGAGACGAAGAAGATTCTACTCTGTCTCTGGTGGTTACAGTTTCCCTGTTCCGGAGGCAAGGGGGGTGGCAGAGCCCAGCGGTGGGTTTTATTTTGCATCTCATTGGCTTCGAGAAAGCAAGAAAGCTGGTTTTTGTCACACGGTTAGCGCCGCAGGACAAGCCTGAGAGCGAAGGGGATAGGGTTATTTCCCCTGCTTTCTAGCATCGCAATGGATTGGGCATTGGGTGTCCCACCAAGGAGGGTTGGGGACACCAGAGAGGAGGAAGGGGGAGAGGTCAAGAGCCCCCTAAGTATAATTAACCTACCTTGACTCGGGGAGCCAAATACACCAAGCTGGGTGGATAACTTGGGGGAGTTTCAGGTAAGCCCAGACTTATTGACGCAAAAGTACCAGGGTTGGGACAGGACACCAGGCGTTGTGGACGCGTAAACGGTTCGAGGTACTCGGGACATTGGGACGGCTCGATTTACACAGAGCGCATAAGATTATTTATTTAAGCACACTATAGGCTTGTGTCAGTTATGTACTCGCACTGCACATACACATATCCCATGCTGACAGAACAACAGCAAGACACATGAATCAAACAATGTCAGTACTGAAGAAGCTGCAACTGCTGGTATTTAACCGTATATAAATCAAGCATTCCTTTAGTACTGCCCCAGATACACTGAACTACTGCATTTGTTGTGATGGTTATGAATGGCTTTGAGTATAATAAACTGAGGAATTATTTGAGTAAACACTACTTGCCCATGATAAGGAGGATTTCCTCGCACTCGTAATATACACATTCAGAAATAATGGAACTAAGTTTTTGCACACACTCGCACCTGTCCCTTCAGGACGCAAGGAGTTCTGCATCCTGCCTTTCCCTTCCCATGACCAGGATATAAGCTTCAGGCTAAGTTACACAACACAATGCCATATTTTACTAATTTGAAAGAACTCTTTCTCTACAGGGTTGGCTTCAAGGTCTGGTAAAAAGCGTAACTTTCAACTTTCATGAGACATAGAGACATGATCTACTAGTTCCATAACTGAATGAATAAAAAGGAATCTCACATGCGAGACTTGATCTGAAAAGTAGTTAATTGATGTAATAAGCACATATTCTACACTCAACTTGGTGAAATAGGCTGCGATGAACAGTTCCACACACGCAATAAGAAGTCAATATTAATTGAAGTGAATTCACTGTAGATACCATTAAGTGAAAAAAACACAACGAGTTGTGTCTCTTCTCATAAAGATCTCAAAGCATGATTAATATCCCCTCTATAAATTAGACGGGGAAGTTGAGTGACTGAAGAGTAGAAAACATTCTCACTAAGTAGTGAAGGTCAGGAGATAAAAACCTTGTCATGTTTAATGATCGTTGAGTCTTCATGTCTCAAACCACTAGACACCCTGTCCTCCAATGATCTTGATGGAGGAATCTGTGGCGTTTTATTCCAGTCAGTTCTCACCTTCCACCATAGGGCCACGTTCAGGGCTGACATCAAAGACCTTATCCCACTTGCTCGGCTGATAGCACCAACAGGCTGTGTGCAAGCCTGATACGCAAGCCGCACAATCTTGTCTTGTCCCCCCATCTAGGAAAATGTTTTATCCCCCAAGCACGCTCCATGTCCCAGCTTCGCCAAGTGCACCTCTAGCCGACAATAGGTGAGCGCGCACCGAACTCAACGTGACTGAGTAATTTATGGAGACAAAGGGACTAGATACTATCCGTAGTTCATCGAGATTTTACCACTGATCTAAAAGGATGGCCTTGTTAGAGAAATGCCATGAGCATGTGAGAACTCAGAGGCTTACGAGACAAAACTGTCACACTATTCGAATAACCTAGCACCTCCGCTGTTACACTCTTCATGTAGGTCACATACCTTCCATATATCTATTACTGAAACCTGCAGTTCTCCCTTAAGCTTGCAAGAGCCTGACACAAAGTCATAGCAAGAGCTAGGGCGTAGACGAAACATTATGCACGGAGGAGAAGCTGCACATGAACAATTGTACCTTCATTGAGTTTTTTCAAACAAGTACAAACACGAAACCTAGCAAGCATCTACCAATCAATAAGAGATTACAAGAGTTAAAATGGACGAGATCCGTTCCCTCCTACGCGGAAACTGCTGCGCATCTTGTAAACGCCAAAGACTATTCATCTAAGAAGCAGCACATCAGCAGAAAAGACCAAGGGCCATGAAAGTTCGGGCATACTAAACTGTGGTTCCTAATATGCGAGCAACAGATATGTTGAGCACACATGCTATGTGTGCACACATCATGAAAGGCAAGGTCTCGTGCAGGATGAAAAAAATCTCAACACAACAGAAATTATTAATTGGGATTGGTCAAGCTTAAGTCTCTAGCACGTTAGTGAACAACACCCTAAATACTCAATTGACAGCACTCACACAACACACTGCCTCTCAACAACAGATTTTTTTTGAATACATCTCATTTCTGTCTGTATGTGGTCCGCTTATCAACACCTTGCATACCGAGATAGGTCATTAATTAAAGGTGATACCAATCCTGCGCTTTGTACTAGTACATTACCTCTCTCATCAAACATGAATTATCATTATTTGGTTGGGCAGCGACAACGGTGCTCAAGCACTAGTAAAAGACAAATAGCTAAAGGCAATCCCGATTGAAGGATTATCACATCAGAGAGGAGACACAGACAAGGGAAAAGACAGATTGCATCTGGAAATGCAAGAGAGCAAGGGTAATACATGAAGCGGTCAGAAGGGTTTTTCAAGTGCTCCTCTGATAATAAAATGGCTAGTATAACACAGAAAATGTAGTTATCACCGCCCATCTGGAATGCAGCAGTCTCCTGGGGTGTATACTGGGCGAGCTGATTTGTCACGCATATTCCGCAAAGCTACAACAACCATGTGCCCCTAGAAGACAAGAAGGTGTTAAAAATTTTACAGACATATTACGAGCAGCATAACAAACACAGGCAAAGTGCAGCTATTACTTGACAACACTGCAGTTTCTCAGAGGGGCTGGACATATTCTCAATATATTTTGCATTTCAGCGTCACACCATAAAGGAATGGAAAGTATAAAAGCTGGAATTGATTCCCAAACTAGTCATCGACTGTTGAGAACCAGCAATTGTCTCAGAATAGGTGATCTGTTTTGAGAATTAATTATAAGCTAATAGATACAATAGAGGACTACCGAAACTTGGGTGAAGAATATTTGGATTGACTTTTCCAGATTTAGACGGGTGTCACACACATGGAGGAAGCTAGCTATTCAGACCCCAGACCAAAAACTCTTTCCTAAAGTCAGTCGCAGGACTTGAAACAAACCCTCTCCTTCTTTTAGAGAAAGAGCCTATGCTGACGAACAGTACACTCATACCAATTAGCTGCATTTATTTAAGGAGTCTCTTAGCTGGGACGTCGTCATCAGCAATTATGTGATGAAGGAGATGAATATGAGGAATAGAGGCTGTGCACAGATTAAAAACCTTACCGCCAAGTTAATGGTATTCATAAAAGAGCAGCCGTGAATTTGTTTTGGATGCGCTGTTTTGTAAAGTCCTGCAACTTTAACGGCCACTTTCAATATTTTTTCGTGTCATCGTCACCAAGCAGGAGTCTAAAGACTAATTCACAGGCTTTAAGTTATTAAAGCATTGCCACTTCCACACGCTAGTCGCAAGGAAACTGTCGGACCCAGAGTGCTATTTTATCCCTTCTACTGAAATCCGTGAGCAAGAGGACATGGGGCTGTTCAAAGATATGGAGGTGACCCCAGTGCCAGCCCTTGGAAAGCAGAAAACAGCCTTCTCTATTAAGGAACGTTTGCTAGCAATGAGGACGATGCATGTTAAGTAGAAACATAAGGTAGGTCAGGGAAGACCGCCAGAGGAAAAATGACTGTGCTCAAGCAGGGCAAACGCTTTGGATCATGTAAGACCCTGAAAATCTTAGCATTTAAACGAACATAGTGAGCCTGGGGATCTCTCACCCCCTGGGCAGTACAGAACTTTTCCCACTGCCTTCTCAATACTATTCTAGTAAGTTTCGAGATTTTCGTTATGGGCGTGAAATAGGAAATAGGGTGCCAAAGACGTAGACAGTGCTGAAAAACAGAGCAGGTCTGGACTCATACATTCATAAAAGCAAAAAAAACAGAACAAGCTAAATTTTTTTAAAACATATATTTTACGCTCACAATTAGAAGGATAGCCTTAAACATAGGCTTCAACTATTACCAGATTATGTGTGCTCAAATTAGACACTGAGACGACCTTTCTACGAAGATTTGAATTTCCTCACTTTATGCAACACCATTGCTATATACTGGTAATACAAACCCATCATGGAATATTGGCCCAAACAGGTAGCGATTCCCTATAGCAGGCAACGCACATGAACAGCCATTTTAAATTGCTTGCTAAGCAACATTTCCCCTTAAGACCGGAGTCTTTTTGAGACTGCCTTCTTGACAAGCGAAAAAAGTCTTCTCTCAAGTGGAAATTATTTTTCTGTCATCCAGCACCCATCATTGCAGTAGAACTACTGCTCTATCCAATGGGTTTTTTCTCTGTAATCACAGAGAAAATGACATGAGAAAGCCTTTGTTTTGGGAAACACTCCTACTCATTATCACAAGTGTTGTACAGACATTATGCAAAACAGAAGGAAAGAAAATAAGAGAAAAAAGGGTGCACGTGAAGACTCCCCAAAGACATACACACTACCTGAACTATTAAGTGAAGGTATTCAGTAGCAATAAGGGACTTCTTAACTTCTACTGTGGGAATGTGAGAGCATGGAGAAATATATGTACTTAATCCTGAGGGGCTGGCGCACACAGGACGGCCAGTGCTCTATGCATATATGGCATGGAACGATAGAGCCTGGCGAAGGCAAACAATTTCCAAGGAGATGGAAGTACTGTGCGCATGGCTCAGTGTGACTAGGGTCTTGACCAGTGCCAGCTAGAACCAAGTACTGATGGAACTGAAGGATCAGTGGCCATTAAAGTCCTGGAAGTATTACAAATTCCAGGCCTTAGAAATGTTTTTCCCCAACTAAATTGTGCGGAATCAAGTGTCCTAGGTGTATATACTAGCATGCTTATCGACCCTATGTAGTGATAGATTTTTCAAGTCACAGCATCAATAGATATGCATCTTACTACATTACTACCATCTCTCATCAATTTCCAAACATAAGTAGCAGCTATCTATCTTTGAATCATGAGTATACGAACCTTAATGCTCAAAAGCACCCCTTAAGAACATTGGGACTTGTGGTGCATATGCATTTTGGATTACAGCATTATTGGCCCGCTCCTCTTGCACAAGTGGCTGCTAAAATGCACCACCTGTCAAAGGCAGGTGAGAGACAAAGCGATGAGAACCATGGTTCTCAAACTTTTGTACATGGTGTACCACCTTTCACATAGCAGCCCATTTGTAGTGCAACCCCCGTTAAAATATAAAAACAAACATTTTTTAAAATGTACTTTGACACCATTATAAATGCCTCGGATGCAAACAGGGCGTCTGGTGGAGGGCTTGACACAGCTCGCGATCACCCAAATTGTAAGTATGACAGTCAACGACCCCGCTGAGGGATCCCGACTCACGCACTTTGAGCAACCCCTGGACGTCTCATTATGAACTTATGACCATGTATTCGGGCTAGCAAACTGACACAAAGCGAATTTATACCAGGAAAATGAGTTCCATAATTCATGTTGCAGCTCGCAAGGGTCCCCGTCAACAATGATAGAAGATTTAGCTCAGACAAACCTCCTACCATACCCGGCATCATCTAACCCTATGCGGGCGCAAGGACGGGTGATACAGTGGTAAAATATTCCATCTGCTCACACTCCGTGTTTCCACAAGTCTCATCCACTGGTGGAGAATGATGTGTTTACTTTCATAGGTGTGACAAGATACTGAGAGGCCAATGCAACCCCCCAGCCCCGCAGATTTGAGAAATCAAAAGATGTGTATTTCCATGAAAAATATTTTAAAAAGAGACAAATAGTCACTATGATCATAATTATGTACTTAATAAAATTCATCTTTTGGTTTAACGCTTATTAATAAGTGTAAGTATCTGTCAATATGTTTACGGTCCGCAGCGTAGGCGAGCGGGGTCCACCAAAGAACCTGCAGTTCTCACCTTTAATCTAGTAACCCTGAAAGATTCTGAGAGACACTAAAATTATGTTATCGGTAAATTGCGATTCAAATCAGTATCTAAAGAAAAGGCTTCCTGACACTGCTCCATGCTTGTTGTAAATTCTAGAGAATTTCGAAGCATGTAGACATATATCCTTGCTTTTCCAACCGCTTCCAAAGAGTCAGTTATGAACATCTGTTGTTTCAAAATGCTCAGACCTGAAGGCTGCCAGACTTGTTCTGCATCCTCATATTCCAATACAGATGCTGCCCAACGAAAAGTATCTGAATTATTCATGCTGGGATGCCGGCCATTTCTCCTATTCAGCAGTTGACATTGATGCTCGGACAATCCTACTTCGAAGATTATCTGCGTTCTCTAAAACGTCTTCTTTTATAATACCTGTTTATAAATAGTATGCAATCTCTATATTTGTTTAGCCTTTTTTTTAATATTTTCTCCTTTAAGAACAATCGCTGAACCACTTATGCAATGCTATCATATCAATAGTGGTCTTGCATGGTAATTTGCTTATTCTGGATGAAAAGGGCAGATCAAAATCAAAGAACGTATCCCATGAATTTGATGTTGAGGTCCTGTCTACTACCACGAACATGTCTTAAAAGTAATCGATTTAAAGCTGTACGATCCATAAACATCGAGTTTATAGCGTCTGCTCCGCCCATTAATACAGGGTCGCCTTGTAATACATCATAAGAGCTTTAGTCATTTGCTACTCCACCCCGAGAGAGAGAAAGGCCGCTAATTCGATATTCATAACATATCGAATATAAGCGGTTAGTGTTGGACAGAATTCGACTTTTAGGCCTCCCGGGCGGTATCGACCCACAGTAGCAACCCACTGACCTCGGACAGCAATTGAATCTCGAGGTCAGCGAGGCAGGTAAACGAAATAGCCCGCGAGACTTGTTGAATTTACATTTCCATGTTTGCGCAGCAGTCAGGAGGCTCTGATCTGCACGGGTGGCGATGCATCCCAAATCCAAAAGAGCTCCAACATGGGGTCATGAGCGATTACGAGAGATACTAAATGATCTGAATCGCTGTAGGGGAGACAAAATCTGTTGTATCAAGAGTCCGTCCCAACAGAACACGAATCTGCCAAAGCGTTTGGAAAAAAACATTCTCCTCAAGGATACACAGCGCTCGGGACATAGCCGCTAACAGAAGCAGAGATCATGGAGAGCTCATCAGAACTGTAGGGGTCTGAGGACCTCCAGTTCCACAAGTCCAACAGCATACATCTGAAAATATTGCATTGTCTTGGCTGAGCTCCAATGTCTTAGGTTCAGAACACTAGTGTTAAGCCGTGGTTCAGGGAACAGCTTCCTCAATTTCTGCCCCCCCCCTCCACCACGGTGAAAGAATGAAAGGTAAAGAATATGTCTTGACTACTTTAATGTCAACCCCTGTGTAACTGAATGCTGCTGGTAGACGCGAATGCTGACGCAGTGAACAGCAGTATCCGCTCCTCTCCTCTCGCCCCTCCCCGGTGTAGAACAGGTGCATAGGAATACGTAAACCGTCCTCTATGAAATAACATGTTGAACATCCGAGGCCAACCATTGCTGTTACTGGATCCCAGTAGATAGGACAGAAGGCTATAACCAGCTTCATCATAGAACTGGGGGCTTCAGCCCCTCCCTTTCTGTGTAAGCAAAAGATTCTGTACTGCCTGGACTGTTGCAGCACATGCGGGCTCCTCTCCCCACACGCTTAATGGTGCTGCCTGGACTATCATCCGCGCCGGGAGGCTGCCTCCCTCATTTATGTCACTAAACACTCAGTGTTTCTTAATTCCTGACATTCTTTATTACTTCATGACACCAATGGGCAGGACACTGCCACGCGTATCCCCAGGGGAAGGTTGGGGAGAGGGAGCAACGGGGTGGGTTGTTGAAGGGGCACCCCTGTGAATACTGACACGGAGCCGCTATGTGTCTCGTAACAACCTCCCGGCCCTCTACATAACACTTAATTCAGGCAGGACTGACTATTTGTAGACCATAGGGGGGATTCTCAGTCCCAAGTGACGTCAATCCAATTTTTGCTTTCGCGTTGCGCCCCGGGCCGATTTCAGCCCAGATGGGCACTCATGATAGCAGCGGACAGTACAGAGGGGGAAAAGATACCGTCAGCTCATTGCCAGTTTTCTCCGGCATAAGTCAACTGTACAGCAACAACCGAACACATCTCGCGATCCATTGCAACAAAGCAAGTGAATGCTGCTGTGTAGCCTGGAGTACGCCCTCTCTTCCGTGCCATCGTGAACATACCGGTGCCGGAAAAAAAAAAGCTGAACGGGCTCCATGTTGCCGGCTATGAGCATCTGCCAGGGCAATCCAGGGAAAACGGCGCGAAGGATTGTCACTATGTTTTCCCA